>NC_056691.1:54570000-54905000 GCF_018350215.1 Panthera leo | reverse complement strand
CCAGGCTTTTCCTATGGCAGAGCCAGGGGTCCAATAGATACAACAGAAGTATGCAAAGCCTCTTGAGGCCATGAAAAACTGGTATGCCATCACTTCTGCTGCATTATATTGGTTTAAGAAAGTCACAAGGCTAGTTCCCCTCTCTCTACGTGGGAGGGGCTACCAAGTCATATTGTAAGGACACTGATGGGGAGAAGAGCTAGGGAAACTTTGCAATCAATTTATACAAAAGTTGATTTAAATAAAAATGCACTTTGTAGGAGACTATAGTAAAGACCGAAGTTGGTACCTAAGGGGCTGAATGTTTAATCATCTGATGTTTAATCATTTACTGTCTTGTAACAATTCTGGTATGACCATCAGTAGCATCAGCCTGAAATGCAGTTGGAATGAGGTATTTCCTTTGTCTTGATCTCTATGATTTGGATTTCTGGAATTCTAGCCCCATCTAAGGCCTCCCTTCAGATCTCAGGATTGGAGTGTGTTTGAGTAGTGGGAGAGGAGTGTGTTAGGTTATAGGAAGATCCCTAATGGATCTTAGAAGGTTGTCTTCCTCCACAGCCTTCTGGCAGTGGATATCATTGAAGTGGAACCTGCATCACTGTCAATGTATCTGGATACCAATGTTGTTAACTTGCTCTTGCATTGCTAGTTTGGGGCAGGGATTCAACATTTTGATTAAGTATTCTGACTTAGCCCTTATGATACAGCCATGTTGAAGCCAGAAACATTTTGCTGGGTCATAAATTACAACAATTAAAATTTCAATTTAAGAAAAAATTAGTAATGTGAAAGCGCACATTTTCATTCTATTCCTGAGCCCTGCCCCAGAGTTGAGACAAGGAGTGGGGGTGAACCAAGCCATATTAAGTGGTTGACAATGACCTAAGAGTCTAACCTGGGCATCAGCCTGAAATGTTAAAATTAAATGAGAATATATTGATGATATGGTTCCAGTGAACTCAGATTTCCATGAGCAACTGCTTAAATTCTAGAAAAATGCAAAGTGACCCAACCTTGCTGAGGGAGACAATATAATCAAGTTGAACTTCAAAAAAGAAGGAAGGAAGCAAGCAAGCAAGCAAGGAAGGAAGAAAGGAAGGAATGGAGGGAGAGAGGAAGGAAAAGAGAAGAGAAAAAAATTCCTCATAGGGAAGACACTCACCTGTTAAGTACTTTCACAAGGAGTGACTGCAAATCACCTGGCACAGTGAGAGACCACAGCAATAGCAATCCTGAGAACGTCCAGCCCATAGTCCCCTCATGACAGTAATGACAGTCAGCCAAAATGCTAAGACTGTTTAATACACCATGGACTAGTTTGCTGGGGCTGCCATGACAAAGTACCACAGACTGGGTGGTTTAGAACAACAGAAACTTACTGTCTCACTGTTCTGGAGGCTCCAAGTCTGAAGTTAAGGTATTGGCAGGGCCACGCTCCCTTTAAAACCTGCGTAAGGATTCCCCCTTGCCTCTTCCAGCTTCTGGTAGTACCAGAAGTTCCTTGTTTACCTGCAAAACTCCCGTCCTCCACCTTCACGTGGCATTCTCCCTATGTCTCTTCACATTGTCCTCCCTAGCGCATATCTGTCTTACTCGGTGTCCAAACTTCCCATTTCTTGTAAGGACACAAGTCATATTGGATTAAGCCTCACTCTAATGAACTATTTTGACTTCATTACTTCTTAAAAAATTCCATTTCCAAATAAGGTCACATTCTGAGGTAGTGGAGGTTAGAACTTCAACATGCCATTTTTAGGGGAACACAACCCATGGCACATGACATGGTGCTATTTGTCTGGAATAATTTATTTTATCATTTAAACTGTAAACTTCCTTGTAAACATGTAAAACTTAAATATGCCTCTCAAGAAGTTGTCTGGTTTAAAAAAAATCACAAAGGAAATCTATGGAGAAAACAAGAGTTATCAAAAAATTACGAAATGTCTTGCTATCAGAAAATCTGGAAAAAACAGTTTTGACCATATTTTAAACTGCATCTATATTTACATGTTATCATATATGGCTGTCACTGGTGAAGATCAAGTGGCCAATGGCTGTCTAATCATAAGAGATGGAAAAACAGTGAAATGAAGGCAATTCCAAGACACTAACTTGTTTTTTTATGGTCAGTATATCTAATAAATGCCTTATCTTTGTAACCCACATATATCTGGAGCCCCATGTGGACCTATCACCCTGTGGTGTTGTATGAATGACAAAATACATCCCAGGATTAGGACAGGAAAGTATAGTTGGAAGTAGTTCATATCTTCTCAGTGCCTTTCAACAAAATGCCAAAGTGGCAGAATATCCTTAATAAATAGTATATGTTCTGGGACAGAATGTTCTCCAGGCATACACACAGCACTCACACATACACATCTGGCACTGGCTTCTGAAGTGAATGATTTCCTCTCTCTTTTCTCCTGCAAACTCTTTTAATACCCAACCACGTGGTTGGTCTTCCTCTCTCTCCTTCCCTTCCTGCTTGAGTGCTTTGTTATGGAGAATAACCCAATCTCTCTGATTTCTTTAGGTTTGGTTTATTTTCCCCACAATGTGCTTGTTTCTCAGGTACAACAGAGCAAAGGAGGGTCTGGGCACCTGTCCAGCAGCCGAAATCCACTCTTCTTAGAAGGAAGTTGTAGAGGCTGTGAACACTCAGACAGTATTTTTGTTAGCTGCTTGCATTTCAATATTTTTTGATGGTGTGTCATTTTTCATATAAAGCAAGTGGTATACTCTCTCGCTAATAAAAGTTAATTTCTTTCTGACAGCCATTAGATACCCATTGAACCAATATTTTATTTACTTGCTTATTTTGCATCAATGATGGCTTATTCTTTTATTTATTTTTAATTTTTAAAGTTCAAGTATAATGAAGATACAGTGTTATATTAGTTTCAGGCATGCAATATAATGTTTCAACAATTCTATACATTTCTCAGCACTTATCAAGGGTAAATGCACTCTTGATACCCATTATCTATTTCACATGTCCCTCAACCCACCTCCCCTCTGGCAACTATCTGTTTGTTCTTTGTGTTTGAGAGTCTGGGTTTTTTGTTTGTTTCTCTCTTTGCTGATTTATTTTGTTTCTTAAATTCCATGTGAGTGAAATCATATGGCATTTGTCTTTCTCTGGCTGACTTATTTCACTTAGCATCATACCCTCTGGACCCATCCATTTTGTTGCAAATGGCAAGATTTAATTATTTTTTATGGCTGAGTAATATTCCGTAGTGTGTGTGTGTGTGTGTGTGTGTGTGTGTGTGTGTGTGTGTGTATATACCACATCTTCTTTATCAGTCCCTCTGTGGGTGGACACTTGGATTGCTTCCGTATCTTGGCTATTGTAAATAATGCTGCCATAAACATAGGGGTGCATATATCTTTTCAAATTAGTGCTTTTGTTTTCTTTGGGTAAAAAGCCAGTAGTGGAATTACTCAATCATATGGTAGTTCTATTTTTAATGTTTTGAGGAACTTCCATACCATTTTCTACAGTGGCTGCACCAGTTTGCATTCCCACCAACAGTGTACGAGGGTTCCTTTTTCTTTATATCCTTGCTAACACTTGCTATTTCTTGTGTTTTTGATTTTAGCTATTCTGACAGGTGTGAAGTGATATCTCATTGTGGTTTTGATTTGCATTTCTCTGATGATTGGTGGTGTTGAGCATCTTTTCATGTGTTTGTTGGCCATCTGTATGAATTCTTTGGAAAAATGTTTAATCAGTTCCTGTGCCCACTTTAATCAGATTATTTGGGTTTTTTTGGTGTTGAGTTGTAAAAGTTCTTTACATATTTTGGATATTAACCCCTCATAAGATATATCATTTGCAAATTCTTCTCCCATTCAGTAGATTGTGTTTTTGTTTTGTTCATGGTTTTCTTCATTGTGTGAACCAATATTTTAGAATATCTCTTTGAGCACCAAATTGTTAGCTCCCTAAGTATTCCCACATATGAAGCTCTTGGGAAGATGTGCTCTTGTTACCAAAGGCAATAGGGTGTTGGTGAAGGAGAATAAGTTTGAAAAACTTGGAATTCAATGCAAAAAGATGATGACTGAGAGATGTGAAAAAAAAATTAATAGAATCATTAAAGGCATGGGAAGTATATGGATGTTAGCATAGTTCTCTAATCCCAGGATATTAGAACTCAGCTAAAGAGGTGTGCTTAGAACCATAAGGGAGATATAATTCCAAACAGCAATTTTAAAGTTTAGTTTGTGTCATTTAAAGTTTTAGCCTGATGGGAAAAATGGTTTAAAATGAAGTAATGTGGGGTGTCTGGGTGGCTCAGTTGGCTAAGCCTCTGATTTCGGCTCTGATCACGATCTCATGGTTTGTAAGTTCAAGCCTGGTGTCAGGCTCTGTACTGACAGCACAGAGCCTGGAGCCTGCTTCCAGTTCTGTAGCTCCCTCTCTCTGCCCCTACCCTGCTCATGCTCTGTCTCTCTCTCTCTCAAAAATAAATAAACATTAAAAAATAATAATAAAATGAAGTAATGAGTTTCCATGATTCTGTGTTAGTGCCCTCCCAAAGCTTCCCAATAAAATGCCTAAGAAAAGGCACAAAAAAGAAACACCAGAAAACAAAGAGAAACCCATATGCTGTGGTCTAGTGTGAATTTCTAGTAAAGAGAATTTCTATGAACAGAAACACTGATGAATGTGTCCCCAGTGATGAAGTTAGGAAAAGGCTTTGATCGCCCCTTTTCTCTGTCCTCCTAAATCTGACGTGACATTAACCAGAAAAACAGGTGTGGGGCGCCTGGGTGGCCCAGTCAGTTAAGCATCCCTCTTGATCTCCACTCAGGTCATGATCTCATGCTTTGTGAGCTCCAGCCCTGCCATCAGGCTCTGCACTGACAGCACGGAGTCTGCTTGGGATTCTGTCTCCCTTTCTCTCTGCCTCTCCCCCCCGCCCCCATTCTCTCTCCCTCTCTCTCAAAAATAAATAAATAAATGTTTAAAAAAGGAAAAAGAAAAAGAAAAATAGGCACTTGCTCCTCTTTGCAAGGGGACCGTTTTCTGTGATAGGCAGTGTTGTGTAACTTGTCCCACATCTGTGTCATTATTCTCCTTTTACCTCCTTTGCAAACTAAAACTCCAAGTATGCAACACAACCAGGAGTCGAAAGAGCTGACTGGGTTCACAACTGCAAGTATTCACTGTCTCAATTCAAAGGTTTTATATCGGGTAGGTGGGAGTGTAGGTGCACACACGTTTGTGCTCCTATTTTCTGAACATTCCTCCACTTTATTTCTATGGATCTAACCTGAAAAAGAAAGGTATGGAAAATACACTAGTGTCTACTGTCATGAATATTGCTATAGAACTGATTCTTCAAGCATTTATAATTACCTGGGCTATACTTTTCAGACCCTCTTCGAGGTAATGTTGATGTTAGGACATAGCAAATTTGGGGCAGGGTGAAGGAAACTAACATAATGCCAAAGTGTTGGAATTGCTAATGCATATTTTATAATTCTAGCAGTTTATGAGATCACATTTGGTGCCTAAAATCCCTGGGGTACAATTTGGAGAAGAAAAAATGGAATCTAACCAAGGGCAATGTAGAGTTTTGGAGAAGTAAATAGAGGGTTTGCAATTACAATGTCAAGGATCTTAAAATTCAAACTCAAATTTTATGCCACTACATTTACATATATACATAGTATAATAATTTTTAAAGTTGATTATTTTTGTATAGTAAAAGGGAAGATGGAAAGAAAAATTTGCCCTAAAACTGTTGTCTAACTTTTTTTTAAGTAACATTTTTTTCTTTCAATTTGAAAAGTAATGTCTGCTTATTATAAAGGACTTTAAAAATAACATTGTATTATTATAGACATTTTAAAAATGCACTGTAATACTATAATACAGCTAATATTATATACCACTTCCAATGTGCCAGACATTATTCTAAACACTTTGTGTACATTAACCATTTTGATTTTCACAACAACAAATCACGTAGGTATTATTAGTCCTATTTATAGATGGGGAAACTGAGCCATGGAGAAATTAACATGTACTTGTGGTCTTCTTATATGTTTTATAATTTTGTTATCCGTATAAAGATAATATCTTCCTATATCTTATACAGTTTTATTTCCTTTTATTATCTTCTACTTTTGAAGATCACTAGTTCTTTAGCTTTTTTAAAAATATTATTAACTATATTTTTTCTAATTATCAAAATAAGAAATGAAATGGTATCTTTGCATTTTCTTCTATATATGAATGAAGAAATAACAGTTCCTTTTCACAACTCCATTTCTAGTCTTTCGTTATATCATCTGGAGTTTAATTAAAATGTTTTTACACTATATAACCTTTCTTTCTGTCAGGATTAGTTTGACAACTATATTCCATTAGTAACGGAGTTTATAATTCTTTAGATTTATTTCAAAATGTTTTCGATACTTGTTGCCAATTCTTTTACATCTTCCTATTTTTCCCATTAATTTTGATTTGTCTCTTAATCTTCAAGGTTGTTCTTTGCTTGCTTGCTTGCTTGATTTTTAAGGGGATAAGTGAGTAGAGAGACTTTTAGTTTCTCACAAACATGAGATTGCCTTTTGATTGCCTTCACATCTATTTGAGTGAATATTTAAAACCTGGATTGGAGCATTTCTCTCCTAAAAGTTCTGAAGATGCTACTCCAGTGCGTTCTGGCACTTGTGCTGCCAAAGAAAAGCCTGAGGCCAGCTGGTTCCTTTGTGCGCAACTTGTTTGTAGGTGTGCCTGTAAGGTTTTGGTTTTTAATCTATACAATTCTACACCTTTTTTTTTTTTTTTTTTTTTTTTCAGAGTATGTCTACACGTGCATCTTTTCTTTTCTTTTTTTCCTCATCATTTTAACAGTTTTTATTTAATGTCGTATGTAAGATTACTTTATTCCTGCACCTTTTTAATTGTTTCTTCCTTATATTTGCCCTTTTCCTTTCCTATTTGGCGAGATTTAGCTTTGCGCTCAAGGATCTTTTTGCAGTCTTTGTCCAGTTTTAGTCTAGTGATGACCACCTTGCTGGGGCGGATGCCCACGTGGACAGTTGTGCCATTTGCCTTCTCTCCCTGTACTTCTTCCATGCAGATGACGTATTTCCTCCTGTAAACCTGGACTACTTTGCCAATTTGCTGACCTGTGTAGTGTCCTCGCACAACCTGTACTTCATCGTCCTTCCGGATGGGCATGGATCGAACGTTGTACTTCTGTTGCAGCTCCTTGAAAAGAGGGGAAGACATAATCTTCCTGCGAATGTGGGAAGGTGCACTGAAATGCCTTTTACGGCTCGTGCTCCGGTCAGAGGCCAAAACGGACTGGCCTTCATATTGGCCGCGGCAGCTCCAGCGATGGCCGCAAAAAGGGAAGAGTTCTTCTCCTTCTCCTTCTCCTCCTCCTCCTCCTCCTCCTCCTCCTCCTCCTGCTCTTCTCCTCCTCCTCCTCCTCCTTCTCTCCTCCTCCTCCTCCTCCTCCTCCTCCTCCTTCTCCTCCTCCTCCTCCTTTTTTTTTTTTTTTTTTTTCTCCCAAAAGGAGGCAGGAGGCACAGTAGTTGAGGATTCAAGCCTGGCAATCGAGTAGCATAGATTGAACCTCAACTCTACTACTTGAATTGAGACCTTTTTTAAAAAAATGTTTTTTAAATGTTTTTATTTATTTTTGAGAGAGAGAGCAAGCAGGGGAGGAGCAGAGAGAGAGGATCTGAAGTGGGCTCCGTTCCGAGAGCCTCATGTGGGGCTTGAACTCACAAACCATGAGGTCATGACCTGAGTCAACGTTGGCCGCTTAACCGATTGAACCATTCAGGCACCCCTTGAATTGAGACCTTCAATGGCCTCAGAGGCACACCTGGGTGGCTCAGTCAGTTAAGCGTCTGACTTTGGTTCAGGTCATGATCTCATGGTTCATGAGTTCAAGCCCCGAGTCAGGCTTTGTGCTGACAGCACAGGACCCACTTCAGACCCTCTGTTTCCCTCTCTCTCTCTCTGCCCTACCTCTGCTCCCCACCCCCTCTCTCTCATAAATAAATACACACTTAAATGACCTCAAATTACTCTCTAAGCCTCAGTTTCCTTAACATAAAGTGGAATAACAATAGTACTTTACTGCTTAGGTTTGTTTTTAAGATTCAATGAAAGAATGGATGTAAAATGCATAGCACAGTACCTAGCTCCATGGTAAGTGATAGTTATTGCTGTTATTAGTCTTGCCTGGAGCATGTTCACCCTTCCAATCTTTGTACTAACACAGAAGTCAAAGCAGACACACGGCAATCATAGATCGTACTCCTCCTCAAATTCTCCTAATAATTCAAAGGATAGAGGCAAACACCAGGTATAAATAAAGCACTCCTTTCCTGAAGGAGCCTGAAATCATCAGAAGCTTGAAAAAGTTTGCCAAAATGTCCTTTTTATTTTTACACATTGGGCTTGAGTTTTGGTTTTGGATTAGCTAAATGGAATTTGAACAATGTGTGTAGAACCAATTAATTTTGAACAATGTGTATGGAAATCTTATTCACAAAGGGAGCCATTCTGGTTTTGAAGGACCATTTGATTTATTATTCCATCAACTACACGTGGATAGGAAAATGCCCATGTGACTACCCCCTTATTCTCCAGCTATGCTTCTTAAATCTGGACATTCCAGCTCTATTCAAAATAAGCAACTAGATAGACTATGCATATCCTGATGAAAATATTCTGTAGATAGAGAATACTCAAGAAAAAGTACCCTTGACATGTTTACAGTGACGTCTGATTGAGGTCATTTATTACCCTGGGTAGAGAAGGAGTCAACCCTTTCCTTCCTAACTTTCATACTCCAGTGTTTTTCAACTCAGAAAAATATTCCTAAAATATGTCTTTGATTACTGCTTCTGTCTCAAGTTTTCTTCTTTGGAAGGAACGTGAATAATTCTTCTGTCCAAGTCTCTTTCTTTGTCTTCCATAAATATCTTTTTTAAAAAATTGTATTTTCTTCATTCCTTTCCCCTCATGCTTTTCATAGTGTAAATGTTATCTCCAAATATAGACTTAAATATGATTATATACTGAAGTTCGTAACTTTTCTCATCTCATTCATCTCCATTTTCATATCATCCTGTTATCTTCCATCTTAGATTGTTCCTATATTTTTTCTATGAGAGTTTTTTATGATAATTTTTTTAATGATAAACAGTCTTATTTTTTTATACCCTGCTAAAAATGGCAAACAGATTTCTAGAGTTTTCTTTTTCTGGATCTAATTAGATTATGTTCTGAGGTTTCTTCTTATACTGAGTATACAATTCCTTCTTCCTTGTTCTACAGCATTTTAAAAATAAGCTTTATGCTTTTTCCCCTACTAACTTACAATTGAGTAAGAGATATTTCTACCAACAAATACAGTAAATGGATAGTCTTTGACCTCATTCTTTGTCCTTTTGAATCTGGTTGTGTTCTATTTTCAGATAGCAAAATCTAGCACTCGTTCATTTAGTCTGGCTTGGCTGGACTGAGATACTATAGCCTGCTACTCCCACTGCCAGGCTCTCTAGTAACTAAACAGATGGTATTGTGAAAATCTGTAATTTCCTGTATACCTTTTCCCCAGGGTTTATCTTTCTCCAGCTCCACCTACTGTTCTTTACCTGATGGCATTATCTCATTTTGCTGTCCTAATCCCCTCCCTTTATTCCCCACTTCATGCTGACATGGTTAGTGGGAGTTATAGCTGCTGATAATGTAGAAAAAGTAGAATAAATAGGATAGAACAACATTCTGATATCTATCTATCTATCAATTATCTATCTATCTATCTATCTATCTATCATTCCTGGAAGATTTGTATTCTCAGTATTCTAGTTGGTAAACTCCTTAACTTTCTTAATAGGGAAAGAAAAGTGGTTAGAAGCTAAACAAAATCTCTTGCTTTCTGTGAAAATACTTTCATGGGTTCTAAGGCTAGGAAATAAAAGATATGTCATCTTCTGCCTTGCTATCCTTGTGATCACTTGTTTTGGGGAAAGCCAGCTGCCTCATTGTAAATACACTCATTCAGCCCTGTGAAGAAACCTACATTGAGAGGAACCAAGGCCTCCCACCAGCAACTTGCACCAATTTGATAGCCATGTGAATGAATTATTTTTGAAGCAATTTCTCCAGCTCTAGTCCAGTTTAGTCTAGACTTCTTAAGATGACTGTAGCTTCCGCTGACATCTTAACTATTTATGAAAGACCCCAGATTAGACTCTCCCAGGAAATTCACTCCCAAATTCTTGATCCACAGAAATTGAGAAATAATAAATGTTTATCTTATTTATTTTTTATGTAAAATTTTAAATTGAGATAAAATTCATATTTCATATAATTTTCCATTTGCGCCATTTTAAAGTATACAGTTCAGTGGTTTTAGTATATTCATGATGTTGCACAGCCATTACCACTGCTTAATTCCAGAATACTTCCATCACCCTCAAAATAAATCCTGTACTTCCTAATTCTTCTCTCTTCCCATCCTCTGACAACCAGTGATTTATTTTCTGTTTTCCTGAATTTGCCTTTTCTGGATATTTCATATCAAATAGATCACATAATATGTGACATTTTGTGTCTGGCTTCTTTTATCTAGCATAATATTTTCAAGCTTTATCATATTGTAGCATGTATCAGCACTTCATTCCTTTTTATGGCTGAATAATATTCCATTGTATGGACATACTGTATTTTGTTTATGCATTCATCATCAGATGATCCATTTAATCACTTGAGTTGTTCCCACCTCGTGGCTACTAAGAATAACGCGGCTATGGACATTGGTATGCAAGTTTTTGTGTGAACACATATTTTCAATTCTCTCAGGTATATGCCTAGGAGTAGAATTGCTGGATCATTTGGTAATGCTACCTTTAACTTTTTGAGAATAAATACTAACAGGTGTTTTAAACTACTAAAATTTTGGGGCAATTTATTATGCAGGAATAGATACCAATTGCCCTTTGTTTAGTACATAGAATAATTGACACAGGTTCTTTTCGTGGCACAGTCCCTTCAAGATTCTGAGAATAGACTGACTCTCAGACACAGTATCCAGTCTTGTTATGATTTTTTTACAGTCCTTTTTGTGTGATTTCATAAGAATTTTTGTTGAAATTTGGGAAAGGCCATGAGTGAGGCTGTGTATTCGTATAAAATGACCACAAATTTAGCAGCTTAAAACTATACACACTTATTATGTCATGGCTCCTGTGCATCAGAGCTTGACTTACCTGGGTCCTC
This sequence comes from Panthera leo, assembly GCF_018350215.1. Classification (NCBI taxonomy): domain Eukaryota; kingdom Metazoa; phylum Chordata; class Mammalia; order Carnivora; family Felidae; genus Panthera; species Panthera leo. The sequence goes on along the minus strand of NC_056691.1, from coordinate 54,893,725 downwards.
TGCTCAGGGTCTCCCTAGGAAGGTGTCATTTGGGCTGCCTTCTCATCTGGAGGCTCATTTAGGAAAGTATCTGCTTCCAAGCTCAACTGGATTTTTGGCAGAATCCATTCCCTTGTGGTTGTAGGACGAAGGGCTCCAGCGTCTTGTTGGCTATTGCCTGGAGGGTGTGCATGGTTCTTAGCAGCTACCTTTACTCCCTTCTCACGTTGACTTCCCAACATGGCCATTTATTTCACCAGGGCAGCAGGCAGAGTCTCTAGAATGAGTGTGCTAGCAAGGTGGTCTTTAAAAATGTAACCTAGTGTACACAGAAGTGACATCCCATCATCTTTGCCATATTCTGTTGCTTAGAAGCTGGTCACAGGTCCTGCTCACACTTACTGAGAGAGGATTATTCAAGCGTGTGAACACCAGGAAGTAGGGGTCATGGGGGCCTTCCAGAGTCTGTCTTCCATAGGCTGAAAACCAAATACTCACATGTTAAGCAAGATATGGGGAAAAATCTTGGAGATGATTAAGTGCTTTTTCATTTTACCTTAATTTGTTTCTAAAAGACTAAATTTATTTGGTGGTACTTTTATGATCTATTTTACTCTCACCTTTAAAAAAAATCTTTATTTTCCAACATTGCTCTAGCTCAAATTTGGAAAAACGAATAGTGATCTAGATCTAACTTTAGTGGCTTTATTGTTTCTATATAGTCATTGTCCTGAAAAATTTATGAGGCAATGTAGGATAAGGCTTACAAACATGGGCTCTGGCATTAGGGAAACCTGAGTTCAGAAAAGTGCTGCTTACTAGCTGTGTCACTTTGGACAAGTTAGCTAACCTTTTGGGCCTCAATTTCTTCATCTGTAACCTAGGTATAATAATAATATTTATCTCATGGGGTTATGAGTATTCAAGGACAGAACACATGTAAAGTGTTTAACATACCACTTTATATATTGTAAGCACTCTATTAATGCAAACTTATAATAATAATGACAATAATTATTATTATTGACCTAAAGAGGAGAGTTTTGAAAAGGAAGGAGCAATAAACAGTTTGGCATAAAGGACAAGTATGAAAGGACTCAATAGATTTAGCAACTAGAAGGTTGTTGGTGGTCATGATAAGAGCTGTACCAATGGATGGGGATGAGGCTGTAGCTGTACTGCCATGCAGGTGTGCAGGGAATGGGAAGTTAGGAAGAGAAAGCAAAAGGAAAGGGCTCTGGCAGGAGGAGAAACTTTGAAGAAGGAAAAATCCAGCAATAGGTACTATATGCCCTTTGTCTCTACACCAATGGTTAACAGGGTGTCACCTTACAAAGGCAGTATATCCAGCAACTTCTCAAAACAACCTGTGCTGGAGATTCAGTCTTTTCCTTCTTTGGATTAGTGCATCTCTAACCCTTTTGTATAGAAAAAATTTTTTTAATGTTTTTATTTATTTTTGAGACAGAGAGAGACAGAGCATGAGCAGGGGAGGGGCAGAAAGAGAGGGAGACACAGAATCTGAAGCAGGCTCCAGGCTCTGAGCTATCAGCACAGAGCCTGATGCAGGGCTCGAACTCACAAACTGTGAGATCATGACCTGAGCTGAAGTCGGAGGCTTACCCGACTGAGCCACCCAGGCACCCCTAGAAAAAAATATTTTTAATCCAGACTTTTATTTCTGGCTTGTCTGTAGTTTGCTAAATTACAACTTTAAATATTTAAAGGTTTCTAGCATACATAGCAAGGTGATGCAACAAAAAAAAAAAAAAAAAAAAAAAAAAGGAGAAGGAGGAGGAGGGGGCAGGGGGAAGAAGGGGGTAGAGGAGGAGGAGGAGGAGGAAGAGGACCTGATCTATAAGAGACAGGGGAAATTAGTAAAGAGTTACATATTCCCAGCTGGCATAGAAATGAAATGGTGGAGCTTTTGAGCATGTGGGGGAAATAAAATACAAGCCAAAGGTGGTAGATTTAGAAGTTTTACTGTTGCGTACTAAATTGCACATCAAACCCATTTGGCACATGACCAACTATCAATATAGGCAAAATGCAGAAGCTGATGTTTACATTTTTCCTGAGCTAGTGGGAAGGTTTATCTGTATGGTAATAAGCTGTCCAAGCTGGAACAGGAGGGAAGATGCCTGAGGTTGTAATTTATTATTATTCCATTACCATTGTCCTTCGTGCCAGCAGTCACGCTTTACCTAAGATCTTTCCGAATAATTTCAGTTCATCAATCGGAGGGAAGAATAATTCCTCAACATAAAAGCCATGAGCTCAATGCTGTGCCTTTACCCTAAATGGACATTGGAAACAGCACATGATGCAGTATTTGGACATGTATATAGCCAAGGAGATCCTTATTTCTTCCCCTTGAGGGTGCTAATAGAAACTTCAATAAAGTGTTGCCAAGAGGAAGTAGAAAGGACCTGGACTGGAATCACAACGTCCAATAATAAATCCTCACTCCATTACTTACTGTGTGAATTAAGGGCACTTCATGCCCTCTCTAAACCCCATTTTCTCAGCTGTGAAATGGAGTAGTTATGTCATTTGCACGAATTGTTGTACAAATGAGATGAGATGCTGGTGGTCTGGCATGTTGAAGGTTCAATAAATTCCTCCTGGATTTGGATTCCTAGCCCATCTCTACTTTCTATTCGATAAATATTTTGCATTCTTCCTGTGAATGTGACCTGTGTAATAACCTCTCAGTTCCATCCCCAAAGTGGAGAGTAGTGAGTTACCTGTTCACAGTTACTGCCATAGTTGTATGGCAGAACGTGAATGGGGAAGTATGGTGTGGTGAGGTGACGTGACTTCACTGCCCTAGAAATTAGGACCCATAGTTGTGTCTTGAACTCACTGAATGACCTTGAAAACGACATAGAGTCTCTGAGCTTACTTCGTGATTTGTAAATTATGCCCATGGGGCAGGGGGTAGTGTGGAATAAAACATCTGAGTTTTTTTCTGTCTTGAATATTCCTGATCTAGATCAGAAAGTTCTTTCCATACTGGGGCTATTGAGTCATACTTTTTACTCATGGTAATTCATTAAGAAGCATTATCATCAGTCATTATTATTACCAGGAACTCTAAATGATTCCCATGGAAGAATTTAGCAGATAATGAAATCACTTGCAATAAATAAGTTTGCTAACTAAAATGTGGTGCAGTCCTATGAAGAAGATAATTTGTTTATTATAATTATAATGTATTAAAAGAAAGTTATTATAATTCAGTTCCAGAATTGTATGTACATGAATATTTGTTGATTTAACAAATAAATGGATTCTTTCATTGTATACAAGCCACCTATACAACAGGGTCAAACAGGAGCATGAACTATTTGGACGTCAGGGAAAACGTGGAAGGGGCTGTGTTCTGATCACTTGCCATTCTGTGATGTTGTTTGGTACTTCTGTCCTAAAATATACCTTTGCCTTCAAGGATCCTGCAGGCTAATTTCAGCAGCTGGGAACCTGCCCAGGCTGTCACTGGCTTTAAGGAACGCTGCCGCAGGCGGTCACCAGGAGGCATCGGTCTCCAAACCTAGGGGGAGCGTGCAGTGGCATGACCCCAGCCCCAGAAGGGAGCTTAATGGAAACTGAGAAGTCATAGTTACAGATTCAAATATTTTTGTCAGAATAAATGTGGGACTTGTTTAAAAGTTGTATATACACAGAAAAGAGTTACCTTGACCACACAGGGATCAATGCTGATACTATTCAGGACCAACTATTGACACAGATTAGCAGGCACATTACATATAAGGGGTCGTTATGTTCTGAGGTGCTCAAAGCATCAGCCCAACCAAGGAGTCCTCCTATATGGCCATTAACTTCACAGGTTTTGCAGTCAGCCAGACCCAGATTCAATTCCTACTGCTACTTATTAGTTGTGCAACTTTGGGCAGGTTTTCTCTTCTATAAAATGAAGATAAAAACAGTTTTTACTACACCTATGGTGAATGTGTGAATTAAATGAGATAAGGCATATTATATGCTTTGTAAAGTGCTTTCCATGCTGTAAGCCCTGAAATATTATACCTATTTATTATAAATATGTTATTGTTATTGATAATGAAAATCAAGGCCCAGCAAAAGTTGCCCTAGGTCAGACAACTAACAACTGGCAGGGCCACTGTGGGCACCCACGTCTATCTGCCTGTGGTTATAACCACACTGCTGCAAAAGAGAAAGGAGTATGCTTACTCTAAGGGCACCAACAGCAAAGACAGAACTTGCTGACTAATGCTGTGTGGACAGTCGATTCTGGGCAGGATCTTGTCACTCCTGGACAGAAGGAAGTGGGAGTCAATCAGAGCTACAACAACTGTTCCACATTTGTTCCCACAGGCTACTGGAAAGACCTAAGCCTGGGCCTCAGGGGCACCCCCGGAACCAGGCAAACCTAAGCTGACCTACTTGTGAACTGGAGTTAAAATTTAACAAAATGAATAGCAAGCAGTGCAACAAGTATAACTTTTTTTATATAACTTCTCTTTTGTCTTCCTCTATGCTCCTGTCATACCCCATGTCCACACAGTGTACCCTGAGAGGCAGTCTCCTTCCAAATCCCAAATTGGGAGTGGGGCACAAATCTCTCTGGTTTTCCTTTTCCCAAACTTTCTGGAGTTTTCTTTTGCATAGCCTTTAAGTTGCCACTCAGAAACAAAGGTCAGAAGGGAAAGCCAGGGCCCCGAGCACTTCACCTCTTGCCTTTCTTTTCTTCTTTTGGTAAAATACTTTTTATTTTCTATTCCTGTCTTACAGGAACTTCCCTTGGGTCACCTCTGCATCCACTCTGCCAATAGCTTAGAGGAAAGCTTTATTTTCAGACATGGAAACATTGCTTCTTATATGTAAAAAAGGATATTTTAGAATTTATAAAAAATATTTCTCTCTGCAATGTCTGGTTTTCAAGACTGTCTTGCTATGGAATTAGAAAAAAAGACATTTGAAGATATAGTACAAAGCTGTAGTAATCAAAGCAGTATGATGCTGCACAAAAACAGATATATAGATAAATGGAACAGAATAGAGAGCCCAGAAATAAACCTACACTTATATGTTCAATTAATCTATGACAAAAGAGGCAAGAGTATACAATGGGGAAAAGACAGTCTCCTCAACAAATGGTGCTGGGAAATCTGGACAGCTACGTGCAAAAGAATGAAAGTGGGTCACCCTTAAAAAAAAAAAAAGAAAGTGGATCACCCTTTTATGCTATAAACAAAAAACCCCTCAAAATGTATTAAAGACCTAAATGTGAGACCTAAAACCATAAAACTCCTAGAAGAAAACATTAGCAGTAATTTCTTTGACATCAGCCATAGCAATATTTTCTAGATATGTCTTCTCAGGCAAAGGAAACAAAAGCAAAATTAAACTATTGGAACTATACCAAATAAAAAGCTTTTTCACAGTGAAGGAAACCATCAACAAAACAGAAGACAATGTACTGAATGGGAGAAGATACTTGCAAAGTATATATCCTATAAGAGGTTACTATCCAAAATATATAAAGAACTTCTACAACTCAACACCAAACAAAAAAATCCAACTAAAAAATGGACAGGGGGGATGCCTGGATGGCTCAGTCAGTTGAACACTTGAGTTACTCTCAGGTCATGATCCCAGGGTCATAGGTTTAAGTTCTGTGTCAGGCTCTGCACTGGGTTCCATGTTGAGCATCAAAACCTGTGTGAGATTCCCTCTCTGTCTCTGTCTCTGTCTCTGTCTCTGTCTCTCTCTCCCCCACCAGATAAAAAATTAAAAAAAAATTGGACTGAAGACTTGAGTAGGTATTTTCCCAAAGAAGACATACAGATGGCCAACAAACACATGAAAAGATGCTCAACACCACTAATCATCAGGGAAATGCAAATGAAAACCACAATGAGATATCACCTCACACCTGACAGAATGGCTAAGATCACAAACACAAGGAATAACAAGTGTTGGCAAGGATGTGGAGAAAAAGGAATCCTTGTACACTGTTGGTGGGAATGCAAACCGGTGCAGCCACTATGGAAAACGGTATGGAAATTCCTCGAAAAATTAAAAATAGAACTACCATATGATTGAGTAATTCCACTACTGGCTTTTTACCCAAAGAAAACAAAAGCCCTAATTTGAAAAGATACATGCACCCCTATGTTTATGACAGCATTATTTACAATAGCCAAGATATGAAAGCAACCAAGTGTCCATCCACAGATGAATTGATAAAGAAGAAATTACATATAATGGAAGATTACTTAGCCATAAAAAAGAATGAAATCTTGCCACTTGCAACAACGTGGATGAAACTAGAGGGTGTAACGCTAAGTGAAATAAGTCAGTCAAAGAAAGACAAATACCATATAATTTCATTCATATGTGGAATTTAAGAAACACAGCAGATGAACATAGGGGAAGGTAAGGAAAAATAAGATAAAAACAGAGAGGGAGACAAACCATAAGAGTCTTTTAAATACAGGGAACAAACTGAGAGTTTCTGGAGGGGAGGTGGGGGGGGATGGGCTAAATGGGTGATGGGCATTAAGGAGGGCACTTGTTGGGATGAGCACTGGGGGGTGTTATGTGTATGTGATGAATCACTAGGTCCTACTCCTGAAACAATACTACATTGTATGTTAACTAACTTGAATTAAAATAAAATAAAATAAAAACCAGACCCTTAAATACAGAGAACAGACTGGGGGTTGCCAGAGGGGAGGTGAGTTGGGCAAGTGGGTGAAATAGACAAAGGGAGTTAAGAGTACACTTATCTAGGGGCACGTGGGTGGCTCAGTCTATTAAACATCTGACTTTGGCTCAGTCATGATCTCACATTTGTGAGTTCAAGTTGTGGGTTTGAGCCGTGTCAGCCTCTACGTGACAGCTCAGAACCTGGAGCCCACTTCAGATTCTGTGTCTCTTTTTCTCTGCCCATCCCCCATTTGTGCTCGCTCGCTCTCTCGCTCTCTCTCTCTCTCTCAAAAAAAAAAAAAATGAACACTAAAAATGAAAGAGAACACTTACCTTGATGAGCAGTGAGAATGGTATAGAATGTTTGAATCATTATATTATATACCTGAAACTAATATTGTTGCAGACTGTGGGTCTGGAGTTCTCTCTTGTCCGGGAAAAGAGCAGACATAGGATTGAATATGAGAGGGGCTAATGTCCAGGAGGAGACAAGAACCCTGAACAGAGATTTTTGTCTCTGTATTTACTGTGCTCTCAAGATCTTACACATATGGTGAATGTGAAGAAAACAATCAGATAGCAATCGTTAACTTTTGTGTGTAAGAAGCAAAGGGTCTGGGAGGCAAGTGGAGATTGTGATCAAAGTACAATAGTATATTGGTGTCTGATGGAAAGTAATTTCCTGCAGGTGATATAACAAGTTACTCATGGTTCCATTACAATATCTCGCTAGCTAGCCTTGGGCACTTTTACCCCAAGGCGGGGGGGGGGGGGGGGGGGGGGGGGGGGGCAGCTTTCCACCCTAAGCTTTTTTCTAACCCATTTATGTAAGTATAAGGAATTCTTGAACCTCTTTCCCCACATAATATAACACTTTATAATTAATTATACTTAATAAAAAAATAAAATGTTACTTTGCAAAACTTTTTCTGATTAAAAAAAAGACATTTGTTTGAGTTGGTGCTGATCTTCTCCTTCCCTAGTACAGCATGATTCTTGGCTTATCTTTAAGGCAGATGACATGCATGGGAAAGAAATAACTCCTGGGTTAATAAAAAATTATGGAAATAAATGAAGATATTTTAAAAATATTATCTCCATGATACTAGTGAAGACCCACAGTTATGCCATTAGGATAGATCTTTCATTCATTCATTCATTCATAATTATTTATAGAAAGCCAACATGGGCCAGGCACTGAGGATAGCAATACACTAAACTTTCCCACTTTTCACAGCCCAGAGAATAACACTGATATCATCTACACATATAATTGTCTGATTTTCATAGAGCCTTGGAGGAGTCTCATGGAAAATTAGTTAGTGTTTTTCTGGACTGTCTGTGATGAAAATAAAGATATTTGCTCTTTGAGAGAACATTTCATCAAGCCTTCTGTTCAGGGGTAGTTTATCCCAACCATGTCTGCATCTTGTATTCATTATTTATTGTTGTTTAACAATTTACCACAACATTTAGCAGATTAAGACAGCAAGCATTTATTATTGCACAATCTCTGTTGGTCAGGAATTTGGGAGCAGCTTAGCTGGTACGTTAGCCCAGGGTTTCTCATAAAGTTGCAGTCAAGCTGTCAGCTGGAGCTGCAGTCACCTCAAGACTTGACTGGGGCTGAAAACCTGCTTCCGAATTCACTAACATGATTATTATCAGACCTTAGTATATCTGCTTCTACGCTTATTCATGTGATCCTCTCCACCAGTCTACCTTACAACATAGCAGATGGCTCCCCCAGGGAGGGAGTGGCCAAGATGGAAGACGCAGTCTTTTTATAACCTTGTATCAGTATTGACATCCTATCACTTCTGCTGTAGTCTTTGTGTTAGGAGCAAGTCAATAAATTCAGTCCACACTCTAGGGCTTGAGATTACCCCAGCGTGTGAATATCAGAAGTGGAGATTATTGGGTATCATCCTGGAGACTGTCTGGTACAACCTTCTTCATATGTCTCTTGGGTTACAGGTCAGAGGATAGAGTTTGATTATTTTTCCCAATTCTTTGGCATAAATGGTCACAGGCATTTGATGAAGTGTTTCACACACTGTGCCTTTTTCTCAAATGAATTTAGGCAAAATGGACATCATGGTGATGGCTTTCAGGTTTGCAGTGACTTGGAGGGCATTTCCTGCTAAGGCAGTTTCTTGTCATCATTTGCCCTCTGTTTGCTGTTGAGAGAGCATCTTAGGATATGACCATGGAATTTCAAATGAATGGCTAATGGGATGAATGAGAGATACAGGAGATTTTCCCTGTGATGACTCATGTCTTGGCATTTCAGGAGTTGTTTTAACTGCAAAAGCACTTGAACTCATTGGATCACAGAATTAAGTGTCAAGATATTTGGATTTGAACTTGGGCCCTGCCTCTAACTAGCTTTTCACATGGGACAAGTTACTTTACCTCTCAAAGATTTCATTTGTTTAGAAAAGAAAAGTTTAAACTGAGTGGTATCTAAGGGCTCTTCCAGCTCTAATGGGCTGTGCTTTATTCACAGATGTTTTTCTTCTTCAGGAGCTTTGTGTGGAGCTAGGTAAATGGTCTTGCTGCAATATTATTCTGTTGCATAAATTGTTGGGATTGCATAGATTGCTATTATTTGGCAATTCTCTAGTTTCACTTTTTGGAAACTGCTAAGACACAGTCCCAAAAATTTTGTATAGGAAAACAGCCAACATTTATTGACATACTACTACATGCCAGTCACTATGTTAAGTACTTTATAGGCTTTCTTATTTGGGCCAATAATCCTATGAGGTAGATATCTTTTTATCCATAGTTTATAGAAGGAACTGAGAATTAAGAGAGTGATTTGTCAAGATCACAAGCTACTAAATGAGCAGGGCCAAAGTTCTAATGGTAGGTCTGTCTGGCTCAAAACCAGGCTGTTGGCTTCTAGGTTATCTATTTTATGCACCAGTTCATTGGGTGGGACCTATCAGTCAAGGACCCAAGACCCTGAACAATGAAGCTTTTCAAAGTATTCCTGGCAGTGTGATATTTTAGGAATGCAAAACAATCCTTGGGAATTAACAATTATTATTTTTTAATAACTTTTTAGTGTTTATTTATTTTTTTTTTTGAGAGAGAGAGAGAGAGAGAGAGACCGAGGAAGGGGTGGAGAGAGACAGAAACACAGAATCCAAAGCAGACTCCAGGCTCTGAGCTGTCAGCACAGAGCCCAATGCAGGGCTCAAACCCACGAACTGTAAGTCAGATGCTTAACTGACTGAGCCACCCAGGCACCCCAGGAAGGAGCAATTATTATTTCCAGAATAAGCCAACGATGTAAAGCTGTGACTTAAAAGGAAGCAAGTCCTATGAGCAGGTATCATTTTCTGACATGACCTCTAAATATGTGGTGTTGGACAGAGATGTCCAGGAAACTTTGTGCTGCTTCCCACCCACGCCCTCCCCTGTGATTTTTTAATCCTTTGTCAATGTACACGTATTTGAAAACCTCTCCTGTGTTTTTGGTTAGTAAGAGAGTTGCAAAATGGAAATGCTTCTCTTGGCCCTTCCGCCCTACTAAAGGGATGTTTCTTGTTGCCAGAGGTCTTTCAGAGCGGCAGGACTTTGAGGCTGTTTGGGGGTTTTGTTTTCTTTGTTTGTTTTCTCCTTTAGGCTTTTAGTCACACAACTACAGCTTAGAATTGAATTTGAGTCACAGCACACTGAAGAATAGTGTGCAAGAACTCCACTGGGAGCCCCCTGGCAAAGGATGTGTCTAGTCCCTGGTTCTTCTCAGTTCAGCCTGATGCTGCTACACAAACCAGTTCCTGCCATGGGCTGATGAGAAGACATCAATCACTTTTCAGTGGCTCTTGTTCCTAAGTGGCTGTTTTGGAAGGGAGCCCTTTGGAGTTGGAAGAAATACTATTTTATGTAGCCATTTTTTTAGCTGTTGCTATAAGGAAAATTTCCACCAACGTGAAGAAACCATTCCAAAGGTTTTACTACATGGGAATGGCTGTCCTTGAATAATCAAAACTGTAAAGTAACAAGGCATAATCACTACCATTTGTGGAGAATTTTGTGGGAGATTTGCATATTATCTAAGTAAATTCTTTCATGAAGTTTGAGTGATAGATATTATTATTTCCATCATATAGATGATATATAGAGTTTAAGAGACTCATCCAAAGTTGCAATTCCTGTAACCACGAGAGCCAACCTAGAACCTAGAATCTTTCAGATTCCAAACCCACTGTTTTAGGCAACTATGCAAAGTACCTGCAAATAAGTTAGAACCTTCTTTGATGTGAACCCCAGAAACCTGAACCCCTGTTCATCCACTTAGGATGGGATCGGCACTTAAATTTTTCATTTCCTGAATTTGTAGCATCGACCAAATTTTAGCTTGAATAGTTAAATTATTTAAAAAGAACAAACATTTGCAAAACACTTTAAAAGTACTCATTTACAAAATTGATAGAATATGGAATCATAAAACTCCCAGGTTAGAAGGGATCTCAGAAGTAATAGAGCCTTCTCTCCGCATCCTCATCCTTCTCGTTCCCACTCGCTCATTTAAACGGTCTTTTTTCTTGGCAGAGCACTCTTAGTTTATAAGGTTCTGTGCCTTTAAGACATTTCACAGCTTGGGCGGCTTCCTCATTCAGTTTCTACTTCCCTCAAAATCAGACCAAAATGGTGTAGGCTAATTACTAGTGAGTCTCAGCACATCCTCCTGGGGAGCAAAGTTTATGCAATAGCAAGAATGCCTTAAATCCTTCTATATTTACTTTCCTCTGGAGAGCTTGTACTACTTCCTTATTTGTGTATTCTTCCAACTTCTTTGACTAGAGCTGCACTATCCCATGAGGTCACCATTAACTACATCAGGCTACTGAGCACTTGAAATGTGGCTAGTGAGCATTGAAAGGAGATGTATGTGTAAAATATACACTAGATTCTGAAGCCTTGGTACCAAAAAAAAAAAAAAAGAAGAAGAATTTATGTCATTAATAATTATTTTATATTGGTTAAATGTTAAAATAATATTTTGGATACATTGGGTTAAATATGTTCTTAATATTAATTTCACCTGTTTCTTTTAGTTTTTAAAATATTTTTTAAAATGACATAAGTCACTCACATTTTATTCCTATTAGACAGTGTTAGACAAGAGCATAGATTAAATAGCAAAGGAGGTGTAACTAGAGGTGTTGATTGGGTTCCAGTCTTGGAAGGTCTTTAAAGAACTTTTATGAATCACTCTAAGTGTGCCAAGTATTGCCCACAGCTTACAGAAATACAGTGTCTTAACTCACGATTCATGACTTCTATATTACATGGTAAATATAACTTAACATGTTAATATCCACAATTGTTTGAACCAGTCACCTTTTCTAGTTCTTTGCTTGTGTTTTATGAAGTAGTTAGTTAGTAGTTAGAAAAAGCTACCAAGAATGGAGGTGAGGGAGGAAGAGGGCACAGTTCTGCAAGGGAATTAGGAGACAATTGTAACTTTCATCTAAAAGTGATGAAAAGAATGGGACACCTGAGTGGCTCAGTTGGTTAAGCGTCTGACTTCGGCTCAGGTCATGATCTCACTGTTTGTGAGTTTGAGCCCAACATCAGGTTCTGTGTTGACAGCTCAGAGCCTGGAGCCTGCTTTGGATTCTGTGTCTCCCTCTCTCTCTCTGCCCCTCCTCTATTTGTGCTCTCTCTCTCCCTCAGAAATAATAAATGAATAAACTTAAAAAAATAATAAAAGTGATGAAAAGGAAGGCACCAAGCCATTAACCCAGGGTGTGCTCTCTGGCAGGCCTTTGGCAAGCCGCATAACACCTACTTAAGTGGGTCACAGCCTGATTGTTAATTTCCATTCATGGGGTTTGTTTCCTTTTCTGGTGTCTCAGTTAGCTCCAAGGTGATACTTTAAATAGTTGTGAAGGCATCTGTAGAGGTAGTCAAAGTTTCCAAAGGGGTCATCATTAACTTCCTTTGTCAGTATTTCTCCACTTTCTGATGAGTCTTCAGCAGAATCTGAGCTATTCTCTTGGAATCCAACCAGCAAGCTGTTATCAAAATTCTCCAGCCACTCCTGGATACCAATGCCAATGAACTGGAAAGAATTGTGTAGGAGGAAATGCCAGCCTTGCTGAGTCAGGCAACTTCTTCAACCCAAAGTTGACTGGTAATTATCGTGACTGTGTTCCTGGGACCACAGGAAGTATAGTCAGCCCTGATCCGGCTCCATCGGATTTGCTCAGTATGGGGAAAAGCACTGTCCAGGGTAGTGAAATGTTCCAACTCCATGCAGAGAAGAACCAGTAGAGTCGAGCCAGCAGTCAGGCTGTATGCAGGCAGCAGATGTGGTTATGAGCTCTCTTAATTCTGGAGTTCCTTTGGTATGATCAGATTGTGTGAGAAGAGAGAGAATAAAAGTTGAGGGTGACAAAGCCTGGGTCACTCTCAAACTCATGTTTTCAGTTCAGATGTAGTCTGCATAAGGGTGAGCAGTCCAGTTGGAATAGTCCCCAAAGTGACTCTACTTTGGAAGTTTAGTTGAAATGGGGCTTTGGAGTTAAACAAATTGGAGTTGAGCAATGATTCTGCAAGTTAACAGTTGCATGATCTTGGCCAAATCACGTCACCCCGCTAAGTTTCAATTTTCTCATCTGTAAAGTGGGCATATACTATCTCCCTTCCAGGGTTGTCGTCAAGCTTACTTGAGATGTATATATAAAAACACCTGGCATCCAGCACAAAGAATGCAATGAATCATCCTGACCTCTCCTCTTTAGTGTGTTTTATTGTTAAAGCCTTAATATAAATAGATATCTCCCTTGTGAACTCGAATTCCAACCTTTGGCAATGATCATACTTACTCTAGTTTTTTTGTTTTGTTTTATTTTAAGCTACTTGACTTTGGAGATTGTCCAATTCAAATGATGATGATGATGGTGAAACAGTAATTTTTTATTCAGCACCTGCCAAAGGCTTGGCCTTATGTTAAGTGCTTTTCATATATAATCTTATAAAATCATCATAATAACTCTGTGAGGCAGGTACTATTATCCCCATTTATAGGTGAAGAATGAGGTTAAGAAAGATTAAGTGGCTTTCTCAAGGTTATGAAACTAAGTAGAAGACCTGGGATTTAAACCTAAGTGAGATGGACTCCAATGCTATCATTCTTTTTTTTTTTTTAAGTATTTATTTATTTATTTATTTATGTATTTATTTGAGAAGGAGAGAGAGACAGAGAGAGAGAGAATCCCAAACAGGCTCCACTTGGTCAGCATGGAGCCCGACTCAGGGTTTGCACTCATGAACTGTGAGATGATGACCTTAGCCGAAATCAAGGTCAGATGCTTAGCTGAGTGAGCCACCCAAACCCCCCACCATTTCCAATTTTAAATATCTTAAGTAGTTTAAGCATATCTAATATTTTATTGAAAAAAATTTTAATTAAAAGACAATTAGGAAATATTTTAGTGAAAGAAAATTTAATGTTTGGGAATTTATAGACATGAAAGCTTGTTTGTGTTATTTTAAGATTCTAAATGTTACTTTTGTTTTGTATAAGAGCTCAAAAATTATGTAATGTCCACCTGCTCCCATATCACAAAATATGAGGGTATTAGATAAATAAGAGAAATTTGAGAATATGAAAAATAAAAGACAATCCAGAAATTGGAGTAGACAAAGCTATTTCTGAGGCCAAAAAAATAATACTTCAGATAAATAAAGAGACAAACCACTGAGCATTTTTCATGGCAAGGTTGGGGAGGGCTTCTATCTATTGAGATGACATCATGCAAGGCTGTTATTTGCTGCTGCCCAGAGGGTCCTATTAGAATTATTTTTCTTGGGTTTTGCTCAAAAGAACGAATGTCATTCTAATGCCAATATTGTCAAATGCCATTGATTGTTTGGATTCACTTTTCTAAAACTTGCTCTTTCCTTCGTAAGTAAAGGTATGTCTTTCTAGAATATTAAAGTCCTAATTTAAGTAATGATGAGATTATTCAGAATAAGTAAAGCCTCTTTGAGCAATTGGCTTATCAATGTAATTCACATTAACTGTCTCAGAGGAAAATTAGTAAATCTCATGTTGGTACAATAAGCATCATCTCCTTTATTAAACTTGGTAAAGGCTATTTTTAAATAAAAAGAAGAGTCATTTTTTCCCTTTATCAATCTCATTTACTGAAACAGCCCCTGTCAAAGCCATCAGTGACCTGGACATTGCTTAATCTATGGCTTTACTTGAACCTCTCAGAACTGTTGTTCATGCTTCCTTCTTGGAACCCTTCCCTCATTTGGCTTGAGACATCAGTTTCTCTTGGTTCTCCTTCTATTCTGGCTGGTCAGGCCCTCTTTATCTACTGACTGCTAAGTGTTAAGACCCTTCAGAGTTTAGCCTAAAGCCTTTTTAATTGTCTTTATTAACTTCATAGGTAATGCCATCCCCAGTCTCTTAGCTTTGAAAGCATCTACATACCCATAATTCGGAAATTTAAATTTCTAGCCCGGACCTCTTTCCTAAATTACAAGCTCATAGCCAACCATCTCCTCAAACTTGAATTCATTTGAATATCTATTAGGGATCTCAACAACATCCTTGATTGCTCCACTGACAAACCTCTCCTTGTATAGCTTTGCACATCTCAGAAAATGCTATCTCTGTCCAGTTGCCCAGGCAAAAAAATTACTTCCAGTCTTCCTCTATACCCCACATCCATCAGTACATCCTATTGGTTTTACCAATACACTGTATATAAAACACTGTATATAAAAAATCTGAACTTTTCACCAACTTCACTGCTATTTTCTTGGTCCGAGTGTGTATCATGCTTCGCCCCCTCACCTGAATTATTTCAGCAACTTCCCAACTGGATTCTTTCTTCCTCCCCACCTTCCCCACCACATCTGTTTTCACATAGAGACCAGAGCCTTTAATGGCTCCTCATTCAGAGTAAGATCTGAAGACAAGATGACCTACAAGGCTCTCCATGACTTTACCCTCAGCTCCCTCTCTCACTCCATGTTTTTAATCTCTTGCTCCCTGTTCCCCTTGTACACACTGTGTTCCAGCTTACCCACAATTTCCCAGAACAACTACCTCTCACTTTTCAGAGTTATTTGCCCAAATATTATCATCTTAGAAAGATCTTATTCGACAACTCTTTCCCTCATCCCTGGCATTCCTATATCCTTTATTCTGCCTTATTTTTCCTCTATAACACTTTTCACCACCTGACATGTATCTGTTCACTTATTTATTTGTTTATTTTTGGTCTCCCAATTATTTGAGATTCAAGGACTGGCAGACTATATAATTCCAACTGTACCTCCCATTGAAGGAAATTAAAAAAGCTGAAACACACACACACACACTTTCATGCAAGCATTGGAGACCAAATGAGATAGTAAGAAATTAGAACAAGGAAATGATTAGAGTTCAAAAAGGTGAACCAAAGGAGGACTTACTGGTAGTCAAAAGGAAACTGAAAGGGAGAGCTACACTGAGAACTTGAGAAATGACCCACACTGTATTTTGGAACCCTAGGGCTGACATTTGGCAAACCACTGGAAGCAGCTGAGACATAGAACAAAGGTTTTGAGAACTCAGTTGCATGAAGGTTTGAGGATTGGTATTCTACCGCCTCAAAGACAGAGAGGCCCTACTGTAATATCTGTTCCTCTTGAGACACTCAAAGGCCACAACCTGGAAGCATGGGGTTTTTCCAGCCTGCAAAAAAACCCTCAAAGCTTTGTCCCAGACTGCTAAAGTACTGGGTATTTTGCAGAGAAAAAAGGATAGTTTGTTGGGTCTCACACTATCACTAAATATAATTTTCATTTGTCCAGCCAACAATCAAATATTATAAGGCAGACGAAGATTTAAGAGAAATGGAAAATACTATAATTCCAGACCACCTCTCCATTTAGCATATGAAAAGATACTCAACATCATCAGTTGTCAGGGACATGCACATTAAAACCAATACAACATATCACTACCCATCAAATAAAAAATTAAAAAAGCAACTTATAACACACAGAGTGCTAGTGAGAAGACAGACCAATTGGAACTCACATGCATCACTGGTAGGGATACAAAATGTATACCCACTTTAAGAAAACAGTTTGGCAGTTATTAAAAAGTTAAACATATACTTACCAGATGACCTGGCAATTCCACTTCTAGATATTTATTTACTCAAGAGAAAATAAGATGTATATCCACACAAAAACCTGTTCATAAATGTTTAAGTGGCTTTATTCATAATTGGAAAAAATCATAAACATTTATCAATTGGCAAATGAATGAACAAATTGCTATGAACACACAATGGATTACTAGTCAGGAGTATTTACAAGGAGAATCACTTTTTAAAAAAAATGATGTTTTTTGAAACATAGTTTAAAAACTATGTTTTTGACCCTTTCAGAACTGGTGTGACATTTCAGTCACCTCTGTGGTTGGCTGATGAAACACGGGAGCTCTTAAGAGGGAGAGGATGATAAACTTTTAACTCGGGGCAGAGCGGGCAGCCCTATCACTTACATTTCTCCCTTCCCTGTGGCCCTCTCAGTACCTCATCTGACTTCATGCTTTTTCCAGATGTTCCTGCTGTCACCTGTGGTTGGGCTCAGGGCCCCCTCCCCCCCCCATGGGTGGGGGCCGCCCCCCCCCCCCCCTCCGCCACCCATGATACAGCCAGACAGCCAAGGATGTTTTCACAGGAAGGGCATTTGCTGCGGACTTAGCTGCTTCACTAATTTGGCCAGTGTTTCACATTACCCACAGAAGGAAAGAGAAATAGACTTGTAGCTTGAGGGTAGGACCTTGTTCTACGGTTCTTGTAGCAACCCAGCATTGCCAAGTGCAGAACCTTATACATGGTGGGTGCGCAATACACATTTGCTTTGTGTACAAATTTGGTTTCTTTTTAAGATACTAACGTTAGTTCCTAGTATCCGCAAGTGTACTGAATGCTATACTAGAATTGCTGTGGCAGGAGCCATACTTAATTCATTGGAAGAGAAACAATAACCTTGATGTCCTCAGTTTTTGAATATTAGCTATGTGATATATTTTTATTCATTCATGTATTCAACAAATATTTATTGAATGCCTACTATGTTCTAGATTCTATGCCAAATTATTTAGATTAATGGGATGTGTATCCAAGAACAAAAATTAATTGTTAATTACAAATTTCAAAGATCTTGGTCTTTGCATACTTTGCTTCCTAGAGAATTTATTTTTTGCTTTCATTGTTTTCCCCTGTAAGGAAGCAGATGTTTTTATGTACAGATGCCCTAGAAGAGTGATGAGCAACTATGTTTTCTGTTCCAGTATACTTGGAGGATTTGGTTCATTTCCATGAGTAATAGTAGCTCTCCTGGGGAGAGCTTACTACATAAAGGAAGGATTGTTGGGGATGGGAGTGAAGTATCAGAATTCAGGAGAGTTGGGGGCACATGTGCGGCTCCAAATCATCTATCCACCCTCCTTTTGCCACATTATGACCAACAGCTGTTTTAGTATCTGTTTTGTCCAGAGGAAAGATGTTTCCCATTTACTTCCTTTTTCTTAACAAGAAAGATTCTATTGTTTGACTTTCATGTTCTTGCTGCTTCAAGTTTTCATTGAACAGTAACTGTATTCAGGATGTTAAAGATACACAGTTAAGTTTTCTCTATTGGTCTGTTGTTGCTACCTGTAGTTTGTTTCTATCCTCCCTCTCTCCCTCTCCCTCTCCCTCCCAGAATACAAGCCCTTCTTTCTTCCTATGTTTTGATGATTTTGATTTTATTTTGTTTTGTTTAGCCTTGAGTATTGACATTGATTTTTATAAATTATTGGTGGGAATAAGCAGGAATGAAACGTTGTTTCATTTGTTTGGAGACTTGCATACGGACAATCAAATCATGTTCAGTTTTACTTGATGCTAAGGGGTGACTGAATCATTTGGGATGTTTTGTATTCAGTAAGTATTTCACTTGAAAAATAGTTTCAGTGTTTTTTAATGTTCATTTATTTGTGTGAGAGAGAGAGAGGGAGAGAGAGAGGGAGACAGAGGATGTGAAGCAGGCTTGTGCTGAGAGCAGAGAGTTTGATGTGGGTCTCGAAGTCATGAACTGTGAGATCATAATCTGAGCTGAAGTTGGATGCTTAGCCGACTGAGCCATCCAGGCACCCCCAAAAAATAGTTTCAGTTTTAGTTTCAGTTTAAAATTCATGAGTTTTTATTGCTATTGCTGTTATTAAAAACATGTTTCTTTTTCTAAAAATTTTTTAAAAATGTATTTATTTTGAGAGAGTGAGGGCAGCGGAAGGGCAGAGAGAGAGAGAGAGAGAGAGAGAGAGAATCCCAAGCAGGCTCTGTCCACACTATCAGCATAGAGCCCGACATGGGGCTAGAACCCACAGACTGTGAAACCATGACCTGAGCTGAAACCAAGAGTCAGATGCATGACTGACACACCCAGACACACCTTAAAACATGTTTCTTATGTATGACTAAGCATAAAAAAGTTGTCACATGTAAATTTAAAATACAAATTGCTTGTATTATACATTCATCAGTTAGCCATCCCAAAATATTCAAAAAATAATCTGAAAGTGCTCCAATTTACATATCATAAAGCCAATGTAGTTTTTCATACGTCTTTGCCCTGAGTCGAATAGGATAATTTTAAATCATTTATTTCCATATACAGAAATAAAACCTGACTTAAAAACTATATTCAACCTACACGTGAATATTTATAAACCATGATTTGGAGAGATTAAATTCTATTTATGGATTAATAACTCCACTCTAATGGACAATATTTATATTTTAAATAGAATTTTTCAATAAAGAAAAATTTTGAGAAATAAGGTTGCTGAGAATAACAGAAGAATCCCCAGAAGAATTCTCATGAATTCTTGCTATGAATTCCCATTTGCAAAGCACACATGCGTGCGCACACACACACACACCAATCGCCTTTTTAAAAAAACCTAAATAACTGCTTTGCTTAAAGAGTATTTCTATTATTAACTATTACTACCACATGATTTTTAAAAAGTGATCTGTATGTCTTTTGATTTAAACACGTATTATTAATTTCCTAAGGGAAACAAAGAAAAAGAGAAGCAATTCTTAATGTAATTGTTAAGCACAACAGAACAAGAAGAAAAGGAATCAAGAAAAAGTGGGAATATTATTTCTTCAAGTACAAGAAGTGAGAAAAAAGTGTCTTAAGACACAAAGCCACTCAACCGTGGATTCCAATTTTCAACAGACATCTGAGTAATACGCCGTATCTCGTGTCTGTGATTGTCTTTGTATTGAGTCATTGCAATATAGTCTGCTACTCATACATTCTGTCAACCACACAGTTACTATGGCCTGGTAACCAGAAAACCAGGGTGGTCAGCCTGTTGGTGTCACCCTGAAGTGGTGGTATGAAGGTGACCTCACTGTGATCCACTGGGATGTCTTCCACAAGTTCATTTCCAGATTTCTGTGTCTTTTAGATACACAGGAATCATTTTAAGACTCCTAATTCCCCCCATATCATCCTGGTTCTTGGTATCCATTGGGAAGTGGAGATAATAAGTGGCAAGTTTGGGACATGGGTCATCTTTGGATGAGGGTCTTTGAATCAATAAATGTTCTCTTTAGCTTTTTGGTAAGGCCAGTTGATGTCCTTTCTGTGTCACTTGTCATCAGAGAAGAGATCTGATTAGGATCTGATTAGGATCTGATTAGGACTGCGGAAAACTTTTTGTCAATCTCTTCATTGCCCCCTTGGGGCAACCCTCCTCCAGCATCAGCAGTTTGATAGGCATTGTGTGTGTGTGTGTGTGTGTGTGTGTGTGTGTGTGTGTGTGTTTTAAATACTATTAATCAAGTGATTTCAACTGTAGCTTATCTTTTCATATTTTGCTAATTTTACTTTCGTACTAATTTTACTTTTAGAAAGACATAATAATGTAAAGAAAACTGTGCAACATACTAAATATAAGTATATGCAATGTAAGTGGCAGAGTGGCCCCAGGGGAGTTTAGATTCTGATACAATGAATTTAGCTCATGTTCTATCTCAGCCAGGCTTTCAGGCAGGGAGGTGAGATATGGTGAGTGGGAAAGAAAGGAAGTCAACAGACTGCCCTATTATCTCAGGAAATGGGAAGGCAAAAAATGGGTTTCTACATTCTCATTATTTTCTAGGCCCAATATCCCTGGGTAAAATGGAGCCAGTTAATCAGAAGATGTCTGGAAGCACTACTGCTATTCCAGAAACTGCAGCCCAGGAATGTTTAAACTGGAGTGGGTTACTGCCACCAGGTAGCAGCAAACTGTAGTTAGGACTAGATAGGATTTGGGTCCCCATACTGGACCTTAACTCCAGGTAGGGGTCATTTCATTAACCTCACAGTAAAGGAAACTCACATCTTGGACCACTGAAATTTTTTGGACTTTACTTATAATATTAAGGTCAAGTTTTACAGAATATGTAATATATATATTACATATATATTATATAACATATATAATATATATATATTGCTTTGCATCTTATTTTGCACCCACTAACATGTCTTGAAAAGCTTTCCATAGTAGTATACATAGATCAATGGTTTTTAATGGTTGCATTGTATCCCATTACATAAGTGTGCCATAATTTATTTGACTCACCTAATGAAAAATAAGATTTTTTCCCCCTGCCTTTGTGGTCGTTTTTGCTATTATTACAAATAATGTTTATGAGCATTCTTGGATATATATCTTCTGACATTTGAAAGTATATCTGTAGGGCAAATTCCTAGAAATGGGCTAAAGATTATGTACTCAATAGAGCCCACTAACAGAAGGATGAGATTTGAAGCCACAGGAGTTGACTAGAAGGAGCTGTGGTCAGAGCCTCAGGAAGCATTATGTATAAAGTACGGGAAAGAAAGGTACCTGCTAGTAAGTACACATTACATTGAATTGAGAACAAAGTTAGAAATGTTGAGAGAAGTGACAGACCAGAAGTTAATGATATCATGGAAATTGTCTTCTATGGTTTTTGCCTACAGGAGTAGAAAATATCTTTTGGGGGGAGGGGGGAGAAAAAAAGAAAAAAAAGAAGACAACTGAGATACTCATTGATTGATAGGGACTTAGTTAAACCAGTTCTGGCATAGAATAGTCATGTAACAGTCACATAATAGAATATTATTCAGCTATTAAAAGTAGAAAATGTTCACAATATATTAAGCAGTAAAGCCAGGTTTCAGAACTTTAAAAACAGTATGACATCAGGAGAGAATGTTAGCTGCCTGCCAAATAGCCTACTTCTTTGAATCAAGGGACTCTTTTGTTTAGCTAAGCACAATGTCACTCAGCTAAAAGGTGTATTCCCTGCCTGCCTTGCAAGAATGTGGCCATATGACTAAATTCTGGTCAATGAGGTATAATCAGAAGCTTCCTTAAAAAGGACAGTTGTATCCTTATTCCTCACCTTTTCCAATCAGCTGCTTGGAATGTAATGGCTGAAATTTGGACCGTTTTGTACCATGAAGATAAGAATCACACTGTAGGGACAATAGAATGAGAAAATGGAAGGTGTCAGGTTCTTGATGACTATGAAGCCACCATATTAGTTCTGGAATACCTACCTCCTGTTTTGTTTTTGTTTTTGTGTTTGTGTTTTTGTTTTTGTTGTTGTTATCTTGTGAGAGAGAAATGAACATTTATTTCATTCAATTGTATTTTTAAGAGTCTCTGGAAATATGGCCTTTTGTAGCAACATGGATGGAACTGGAGAGTGTTATGCTAAGTGAAATAAGTCATACAGAGAAAGACAGATACCATATGTTTTCACTCCTATGTGGATCCTGAAACTTAACAGAAAACCATGGGGGAGGGGAAGGAGAAAAAAAATGTTAGAGAGGGAAGGAGGCAAACCATGAGAGACTCTTAAAAACTGAGAATAAACTGAGGGTTGAAGGGGCTGGGAAGGAGAGGAAAGTGGGTGATGGGCATTGAGGAGGGCACCTGTTGGGATGAGCACTGGGTGTTGTATGGAAACCAATTTGACAATAAATTTCATATAAAAAAAAAGAGTCTCTGCTATATATAGCCAAATCTAATCCTAACTGGTACAGATCCCATTTGTGTTTAAAGATTAAATATGTTCACACATGCACACACACACTTGTATAGCACAAATATATGTGTGTGTGTGTGTGTGTGTGTGTGTGTGTGTAAACCATATATGTATAAAGTATCTGTAAGTGTATAGAATAAACTGGTAACAGTATTTATCTCTAGGGGTATGGGATTATAAACAGGAGATATGAGGGGGCTATTAATTCCTTTGTATTATATGAATTTTAGCCACAAACATGTATTCAAGAAAAATTAAGATATTTCTATTTTTATGAAGAAAAGAAAATAGCTCTTGACTGGTAACTCCTTAAAATCAAATCACTGGCTGACTTCCTTACCTTTCACTGTCTCCTCGAAGGAGTGCCATTACTATCCTGTCGGTCTCCCGTCTACTCTTCAATGATTCCAGCTTCATCTGGATTGCTTTTTCTCCATTCTGAATACTTGAGGTCTCTTCTAAATATGCGTCAGCCTGCTTCTAATACAGACAGTGTAAGAAGAAGCTCCGTTTAAATTGCTTTGGGCAGTATCGACATTTTAACAGAATTTGTTCTTCCAA
This sequence comes from Panthera leo, assembly GCF_018350215.1. NCBI lineage: Eukaryota > Metazoa > Chordata > Mammalia > Carnivora > Felidae > Panthera > Panthera leo. The sequence continues at coordinate 54,870,365 of NC_056691.1, read as the reverse complement.
TCCGTGAGCATGGAAAGTTTTTCAATTTCTTTGCGTCTTCTTCAATTTCTTTCATAAGCTTTCTATAGTTTTCAGTGCACAGATCTTTTACCTCTTTGGTTAGGTTTATTCCTTGGTATCTTATGGTTTTTGGCATAATTATAATTGGGATCAATTCCTTGGATATCTCTTTCTGCCTTCATTATTGGTAGATAGAAGTGCAACCGATTTCTGTACAATTATTTTGTATCCTGCAACTTTGCTGAATTCATGTGTCAGCTCTAGCAGTTTTTTGATGGAGTCTTTTGGGTTTTCCATACAGAGTATCATGTCATTTACAAAGAGTGAAAGTTTGCTGATTTGGATGCCTTTTACTTCTTTTTGTTGTCTTATTGGAAGAACAAATATTGTTAAAATGTCAATACTACCCAAAGAATCTACACATGCAATGCAATCCCTATCAAAATAACACCAGCATTCTTGGGGCACCTGAGTGGCTCAGTCGGTTGTGTCCAACTTCGGCTCAGGGCATGATCTCACAGCACATGGGTTTGACCCCCGCATTGGGCTCTGTGCTGACAGCTTCGAGCCTGGAGCCTGCTTCAGATCCTGTGTGTGTGTGTGTGTGTGTGTCTCTCTCCGTCCCTCCACTGCTCATGCACTATCTCTCTCAAAAATAAAAAATAAATAACTAAAATTTAAAAAACACCAGCATTCTTCACAGAATGGAACCAGAAAAGACCCCAAATAACCAATGTAATGTTGAAAAAGAAAACGAAAGCTGGTGAGGCACCTGGGTGGCCAATCGGTTAAGCCTCTGACTTCAGCTCAGGTCATGATCTCCTGGTTTGTGGGTTTGAGCCCCACCTTGGGGTCTATGCTGACAGCTCAGAGCCTGGATCCTGCTTCAGATTCTGTGTCTCCCTCTCTCTCTTCCCCTTCCCCACTCACACTCTGTCTCTCTTTCTCTGAAAAATAAATGAACCATTTAAAAAACAAAAAAGAAAAGAAAACCAAAGCTGGAGACATCACATTCTGGACTTTAAGCTATATTACAAAGCTGTAATCATCAAGACAGTATGGTACTGGCACAAAAATAGACACATATATCAATGGAGTAGAATAAAGAACCCAGAAATGGACTCACAAATGTATGGTCAACTAATCTTTGATAAAGCAGAACAGAGTATCCAATGGAAAAAAGACAGTCTCATCAGCAAATGGTGCTTGGAAAACTGAACAGTGACATGCAGAAGAGTGAAACTGGATCACTTTCTTACACCATACACAAAAATAAATTCAAAATGGCTGAAAGGCCTAAATGTGAAACTGGAAACCATCAAAATCCTACAGGAGAAAACAGGCAGCAATCTCTTTGACCTCGGCCACAGCAATTTCTTACTTGACATATTGCTGGAGGCAAGGGATATAAAAGCACAAATGAACCATTGGAACCTCATCAAGATAAAAAGCTTCTGTACAGTGCAGGAAACAACAAAACTAAAAGACAATCACAGAATGGGAGAAGATATTTGCAAATGATACATTGGATAAAGAGTTAGTATCCAAAATCTATAAAGAACTTATCAAACTCAGCACCCAAAACACAAATAATCCAGTGAAGAAATGAACAGAAGACATGAATAGACACTTTTCCAAAGAAGCATCCAGATGGCTAACAGACACATGAAAAGATGCTCAATATCATTCATCATCAAGGAAATACAAATCAAAATTGCAATGAGATACCATCTCACACCTTTCAGAATGGCTAAAATTAATAATTCAGGCAACAATAGGTGTTGGCAAGGATGCAGAGAAAGGGAACCCCTCTTGCACTATTGGTGGGTTGCACTATTGGTGGGAATACAAACTGGTGTAGCCATTCTGGAAAACAATATGGAGTTTCCTCAGAAAATTAAAAGTAGAATTACCCTACAACCCAGCAATTGCACTACTAGGTATTTATCCAAAGGATACAAAATGTTGATTCAAAGAGGCACATGCACCCCAATGTTTATAGCAGCGCTATCAACAACAGCCAAATTATGCAAAGAGCCCAAATGTCCATCAACTAATGAACGGATAAAGATGATGTGGGGTGTGTGTGTGTATATACATATACATATATATGTATATACATAATATATATGTATATGTATATACACACACACACATATATATATGTATACACACACACATATATATATATATATATATATATATATATATATATATGTAAAATGAACACTACTTGGTGATGAAAAAAGAATGAGATCTTGCCATTTGCAACAACATGGATGGAACTAGAGGGTATTATACTAATAATATAATCAGGTCATGATCAAAATAAGTTAGTCAGAGAAAGACAGATATCATATGATTCCACTCATATGTGGAATCTGAGAAACACAACAGATGAACATAGGAAAAGGGAAGGAAAAATAAGATAAAAACAGAGAGGGAGGCAAGCTATAATAGACTTTTAAATACAGAGAACAAACTGAAGATTGCTGGAGGGGAGGTGGGTGCGTGGCGTGGGTTAAATGGGTGATGGGCATTTAAGGAGGGCACTTGTTGGGATGAGTAGTGGGTGTCATATGTAAGAGATGAGTCACTCAGTTCTACTCCTGAATTTAAAACTACACTGTATGTTAACTAACTTGAATTTAAATTAAAAATAAAAAAGAAAGTCCGTTTAATAATGGAATGAATAATTGATTCAGACAGATAAGGCGCACACACACACACACACACACACGCACACGCACACGCACACACACAGCTGCTTTGACAATAAGAGTTTTCTTCCAAATAAGGCTTCTTTTTATCACCAACACTCAGTTGTTACCATGGCTACATGTTAATCCCAAAAAGTCAATCCCAAAAAGAAAGGATTCTCCAGTTCTCCAGATAACTGGAGTAGGTTTAAGCAAGATTTGGAGAAGAACTTGGAAATGCTTGGAAGCATTGGAAGGCCAGAGACTGCTGATCTGAGTATGACAATACCTCAGCCTGCTTGTGTTCAACTTTGTGAATAGCACAAAGAAACAAACACATGCAACACAGAGGTAAGTGACAGGGAACCTGGTACCCTAAAAGAAACCCAGTCAAGGAGCTGGAAGTAGGGTAATGAAAACATTGGTTAATGATATGATACAGATTCAGAATTTAAGTAGAGAAAGATCTTCATATTAAGTTGTTAATTCCAGGGCTGCCTGAGAGGTATGAAATTATTCTGCTTACAATTTCAAACTGTAGATGGCATGTATACATACATAGTTATATCTCTGGGTGCCAATAGATATTTATAAATTGAGAGACAGATGGCTAGGATATCAGAGGCTGAACACTTGAATCCTAGTCTCTACCAAATACCAGTCCCTGCATGATCCGAAGAAGAAATAGCATATATACACAGAGGACAAGCCTGGCAACTGGAGAGTTTTTATTTGACTCTGAGGATGGGTCCCAAGCCCCAGAGAAGAACTCCAGTTAGGCTGAACCACACAGAAGACTCCTTTCAAATACTGTACCTTTATTTTTTTAATTTATATATTTTTTAAAGTAATATATAATGGGGCAGGGTGTAAAGCAGAAAGTGAAAGTGTCCCATAATTCTAGGGCACAGAGATAAACATTATAGCCAATTTGGTTTGTATCTTCCAGGCATCCCTTTTAATTCCTTCATACAATGTCATTGGAGGGATGTGCATATTTTATTTAACTAGTCCCCTATGCTGATGAGTATTTAGACTGTTATCAATTTTTCTCTGTTATATATAACTCTATAAGAGATATCTTTACACATAGATCATTGTGCCCTTAATGGGTTATTTCCTTAGAAGGAATGCCTAGAAGTGAAATTTGTAGATCAAGAGTTTGGAAATTTTATATTTGAATGCATATTGATTGCCAAATTACCTTTCAGAAAGCTCACTTAAACTTCACCCAAAATTAGTTTAACAATGTTGGTTTCCCTATGCTGTGCTTATAAGAGTAAAGATTTGTGTATATAAATTAGGTATTTTCTTTTTTATGTGAATTGTTAGTTCACATGTTGTCAGGCTGTTGTTCTAGTTATCTATTGTTTATCCAATTGTTTAGCAAATTACCCAAAATAAAACAACAACCATCTTATTATATCTTGTGATTTTTGTGGGTTAAGAATTTAAGCAGGACTCAGCCAGATGACTCTTCTCCCATATGATGTTGACTGGAGTCATTTGATGGTATGGAGCTGGCACATGGAGAGGGTTCAGTATGGCTTTACTCATCTGCTTGGCATTTTGGTGGGGATAGCTGTTAGGGTGCTCAGCTGGGCTCAGTTGGCTTCTCTGTGTAGCCTCAGAGCCTCTATGTGGACTCTGTAGCAAGGTGGTCCAACTTCTTACAAGTGGCTCAGGCTCCAAGAAACCAAAATAGAGCTGCTGGTCCTCTCAAAGGCTAGACTCAGAACTGGCATAGTGTTACTTCCATCATTCTAACTGGTCAAAGCAGTCATGGGTCATCCTAGATTCAAGATGAGGCCAAATAGACCCTTCCTCTCAATAGGAAGAATGTCAAGGAATTTGTGGCTATTTTTAGTTTGTCGCAAATGTCAATGTTAGTATATTTCTTAATATTAAAAAAATCTTCCCATTTCTTGGGGAAATCCTATTTGAAATTCCCTAAATACATTTTAAAGTTTAATTTGTAGCTATTTTACCCAATTTTTGCATCTATATTGATATGTAAGTTTGGTTTATAGTTGCTGTGATTGTTTTAAGTGTTGGTACCAATATAATTTTAGTTTTTAATAATTAATTAGATAAGTCTCCATGTTTTTACAAAAATCTTTGAAGCAATTAACAAAGGATGAGAATCATGTGTTTTTTGAACATTTGAAAGTCTTACCCACAAAGCTACCTGAGGCTAGGGGGTTCTTTTGGAGGGAATTCTCTGATCATTTTTTGAATTTTGTTATTGGTATTCATACTAGATAACTGAATCAGTTATGGTCATTTAATGTTTTGTTTGTCATATTTAAGCCTAAAGTTGTACATTGTGGCTATGTATGTGAACTTGGAAAGTACTCTGAAATACTGTAGTGAGGGAAACAAAGTGCTCAAGAAACATGGGAAGGTAGTACCTTCTGTAAAGTTTTGTTGCAGGCACAAAGAACTAATTTTAAACCTCATCTTAATTTTTTTCATAAAATTCAAGAAGACATAGACTCTTTAAAATTAAAAAAAAAAAATGAAGGATAAAGTTTATGAGATACTGAGATGACCCAGAAGCCAAGTCAGTGCTCTTAGGAGCATTCTTACTTCTAGCAATAGGAGGAATCAAAACATATTTGTTGGTGAACATGTGAAGAATAAATGGATGAATGAATGATAAGTAATATCTCTTCTCACAGTGTGGTTTGGTCTCACAGACCTCACAGACTTTGGGAATATACTCTGAACACTGCTGTTGTTAGCATGCTTGGTTCACTGTCCTCTGTACCCTCTTAAATTATACATGTTTATTCTCCATGCAAAAGTTCAAAGTGATGGACTCTTGGTTTTTCTATTCCCATTGCTTGCTGCCACTCTCCTGGCTCACCTTTTTCTATCCCTGAGTATTGCACAGGCCATGGCTTGTTTAACCACTTAATTTCCCCAGCAACTATTCAGGTATATCCTCAAATTCTAGATTTTCCCAGGTTACACAGCAAATGAAAAACACATTTAGACTCATGGAAGACTACATCTAGAAGACATTAGGGGACATCTGGTGACACCCATCTCATTCCTTTTGGGGACTGAGAACAAATTCATTTAAGAGTATATTTCAAGAGGCCTGAATGTGGAAGCACCTGGGAGGCTCAGTCAGTTGAGCATCAAACTCTTGATTTCAGCTCGGGTCATGATCCCAGGGTAATGGAATTAAGCCCCATGTTGGGCTCCATGTTGAGTGTGGAGACTGCCTGGGGATTCTCTCTCTCTGTCTCTCTTTCCTTCTGCTCTCTCCCAGTGCTCTCTCTCTCTAAAAAAGAAAAAAAAAAAAGGAGGAGGCCTGAACATGGTTATCAGAAAACAAAAGACACCATTTGAGGTAAAGTTATCAGATCTGAAGCAGTCATGCTATGAACATGAATATATGAGAAGTAAAAAGTCATGAACTTGTCAAAAAAAAAAAGTCACGAACTTGTCAAATAGGAGAATAACTATCAGTAGAATCTGTGTTACACTTTGAAAATCATGAAATTTTAAATGTTCTACTTAACTTATCCAATCCACTATATGGAATCAAAAAATCCTTTCAGTGAAATTTTCCTTGACAACCTGTAAGATGTGAGCCCTTGGCAAACAGGAGAATAGGTATTTTTATCTCTGGTATCTCCAGTACCTACATTGTCCCTGGACCTAGGTTGGTCCTGCTGAATTAACCCAGTTGAAGATATATGGGTATGCATGTTACTTCCACTGGCCTTTTAAAAGCATGCAATTTATGTATTGTATACCTGAAGCCAATATAACATTGTATATTAATTATACTTCAATTTTTGTCTTTTTAATTTATGTATTTAAATTCAATTTAAATATTTATTTATTTAAATATTTATTTATTTAAATTCAATTTATTTATTTAATGTTAAATGAGTTAACATACAGTGTAGTATTGGTTTCCAGAGTAGAACCCAGTTATTCATCACTTACATGCAACACCCAGTGCTCATCCCAACAAGTGCCCTCCTCAATGTCCATCACCCATTTAGCCCATCCCCCCACCCACCTTCCCTCCAGCAACCCGCAGTTTGTTCTCTTTGAGAGTCTCTTATGGTTTGCCTCCCCCTCTGTTTTTATATTATTTTTCCTTCAAAAATAATACAATTCAATAAGTCTCAGCAAATTTACAGAGTTGTATAACTATTACTACAATAACAATTTTATAACATTTCTATCACCAAACACACACACACACACACACACACACACACACCCTCAACTGTACTCGCTTCGGCAGCACATATACTAAAAGCAAAGCAAAACAAAACAAAACAAAACAAAACAAAACAAAACAAAACCCTCATGCTTATTTGCAATCAGCACCCTACTCTGCTACCCTGAAGTCACAGGCAACCACTAAACTACTTCCTATCTCTGTAGATTTGCCTATTCTGAGTATTTCATATAAATGGAATCATACAATATGTGGTGTTTTAAATGTGATATATATATATATATATATATATATATATATATATATATATATATAGTATAAATATACCACATTTTATTTATCCATCTGCCAGTTGATGAATATCTGAGTTGTTTCCACTTTTTGGATATTATGGCTAATGTTCCTATGAACATTCGTATACAGTCTTTGTGTGGACATAAGTTTTCATTTTTCTTGGGTAGATAATTAGGAGTGAAATTGTTGGGTCACAAGGTGATTTTATGTTTAGCATTTTTTTAAATGCTTATTTATTTTTTTGAGAAAGAGAGAGAGACAGACTGAGTACGAGTGGGAGAGGGGCAAAGTTAGAGGGAGATACAGAATCTGAAGCAGGCTCCAGGCTCTGAGCTGTCAGCACAGAGCCTCACAAGGCGCTTGAACTCATGAGTCACGAGATCATGACCTGAGCTAAAGTCCACACTTAACAGACTAAGTCACCCAGGCGCCCTGACTATATTTAGCATTTTCACAAAGTGCTAAATGTTTTACAGACTGGTTGCACCATATTGCATTCCCATCAGCAGAGTGCAAGACTTAGTTTCTTTACATTCTCACCAACACTTGGTATTGTCTATTTTTTATCAGTTGGCTCTCTAAGTGTTATAAAGACTGTGTGGTACCCCATGCCACCTTCCCAGATCATTAGGTGAAAGCTGCTATCCTGAACCACATTTCAAGAAATAGATTAATTATCCCTTGTAGAAGCTTAGAACTTATATATACATGTCAGCTGTTGTATTAAAATCCAGAAGTTCTAGTACTTTTGTGAAAAATATCACACTACTTAAAGCTTAGTGTGTGTGTGTGTGTGTGTGTGTGTGTGTGTGTGTGTGTGTATGGTCAAACACTATTAATTATACCCCGATATCCAGTCTTCCCTTCTTACACAGAAATAGAATTAACCAAAAAGTACATTTCTTAGCCCCCCTTGCAGCTACATGTACTATAAGACTAAGTTGAGGTGAATGGGCTATGGACAAAAACGTTGTGTACTCTTGAACAGAAAAATTAAGTCCACCTTTTACCACTCTCCACATCTTTACTGCAAAGTGGAGATGATGGTAAAGATTGGAGTAGCCCTCTTGAACCAAAGATGGTCACCATGTGCTGAAGTGGGAAGGCCATTAAAATAGAGGAAGCCTGGGTCTCTGATGGTTGCGGGGCCACTCCAGCCCTGGATTGCTTACCTGAACTTTAACATGAAAGACAAATAATCTCATTTCACCAGGGTTATTTTGGGGTTGTCTGTTATAACAGCCAAAATGAGAAGTTACCAATATGTAGAAAGCCTCTGTAGAAACATGGCTACAACCTGAGAATCTCCACCGATGAATATGATGACACACGGAAAGGCAGAGTAAGGCAGTAGAAAGAACATTGGATTTAAATTAAGGTTATTGGAGGTTTAGTGTTAATTTTATCTACTGTCAGCTTTGTGACCTCAGGCAAGTGGCCTTGTCCATAAAGCAAGGTGGTTTTATACAGTTAAAAATAAATTTTTTAAAGGAATTTCAGATTTTTTAAAATGTTTGTTTATTTTTGAGAGAGAGAGAGAGATAGAGTGCCAGTGAGGGAGAGGCAGAGAGAGAGGGAGACACAGAATCCGAAGGAGGTTCCAGGCTCTGAGCTGTCAGCACAGAGCCCAATGTGGGGCTTGAACTCATGAACCATGAGATCATGACCTGAACTGAAGTTGGACCAGGCACCCCCAAAAATAATTTTTTTTAATTTGAAAATAAAAAGCATCTGGTTTCAGAAGTACTTCACTATATTCATTTTCGTTGGTAAAACAATTCAAGAAAATATTTAAATGTATCAACTTTAACCTTTTATATCACCCTTCTCTAATAAAATAGTAAGATGATAATCATCTTCAGCAGCTGCATCATTTGCACAGGGCTAAAAGTTCCCCCATATATTAGCTTTTTAAAAATTTTTTTATTTATTTTGAGAGAGAAAGAGAGAGAGTTCATCTGGTGAATGGGGGAGGGGCAGAGAAAGAGAGAGAAAGAGAATCCCAAGCAGGCTCCCTTGCTCATAGTGCAGAGCCCAACTCGAAACCCAAAGTCATGAACAACGAAGTCAAGACCTGAGCCAAAATTAAGAGTCGGATGCTTAACCGACTGAGCCACTCAGGCATTCCCTGCCCCCCCCCCACCATATATTAGCTTTTTAAATATCCTCCCAGTTGGTACCATTATTATCCCCATTTTACAGATAAGGAACCTGCAGTTCAAAGAAGGTAGGTACCTTGCCCTGTCATGCAGTTAGTTGGTGGGGCCAGCATTTGGATTCCTGAGTGCTTAACAAATACTACTCTGTCCCCATACCTGCACCTAACTGGTCATTGTGAAACATCTCAGGAAATCAATAGTAAAGGTCATTGGCCTCTGTGTCCTCTTCAGCCATTGTGACTAGGAGGCATTATTACACTTTAAAATGAATAAACGACTCTTGCAAACTTGCTCAGTAGGTTAAAGTGACATGTGGAGCAATAACTGTGAATCATCTAAGGAACACAGAGAATTAAGTCAGTGGTAAAAACACACCTGCCAAATGCTGAAAAGAAGATAAGCAGCCTGCAGGAACCTATGACCTGCAACGCTGGGCAGTGTGATCGCTGAACTCCAAGGACCAGGCTCCTGGGCTTGGCTGGCAACTGTGATTCAAGGTGGGGGCAGGCTCCAAGATGTGCTGTTTCCTGCCTATTGCATTTTGAAGAGGCGCATCAGAGAAGCTAAGCCTGATGGACTCTGAACACTGGTTGTTGTTGTTGTTGTTGTTTTCCCTGGCAACAAAATTAAAACTGCATCTAGGGATTTTTCCACCCTTTTGCTGATCTCGATGTGAACTGTGTGGTGAAATCCCTGTACACAGCACTGACTCTATCTCCCAGGGTGTTGCTTAAAATGTGGCTGAGCACAAATGGAAAACATCAAGTCTTGTTGAAGTCAGCACACAGAATTAATCTCTAAAAGTAATGAAAGAATTAGTTTCACTCTGTAAGATAAATGTGAAGGATGGTAAAGGCAGAGATGTTCAGCTGAGCTGCTTTTAGAAGGAGATATCTTGGGGGACAGGATATTGTGTAATTGGAAAACATTTTAATGCCCCTCTTATGTGATTATGAACATGCTTTGGGTTTCTTTTTTAAAATATATTTAATATATGAGGTTTTAAACCTGCAACTGTTTACCTTCAGGGCTTTTTAACATTGGAAAAGGTAAAAACTTAAGTGTTCCTCCCCTTCGCTTTTTAGCTCTTGGATGCATAAGTATATTAAGTAAATATAAAATTAGGAACAATCTTAATATTTAAAACCAGTATGAAGTAAGGCTCTCTGCTTTCCACTCCATCCTTAATTTTATTTTTACCTTGTCTTTGTGCATTGTGCTTTGGTTTTTATCTAAGCGTGGTGTGTGAACCACACTGCTTGGAATCACCAGCAGTGCTTGCTTAAAAGTTGTTCTGAAAGTCTGGGGCAAAGGCAGTTGGATCAGATAACATCCCAGCTCACCCCAGGACTTAATGAAATGAACAAAAATACCACTTTTTAAAAGGCCAAAAATTCATCAGCAGTAATCAAAATTGAAAAGTGACTCTCAATCTTGCTCATCACACCTGCTTCCCAGAAAAAGAACTTGAGGAAAGTTCCAGTATCCTGAATTGACCTTGAAGAGAATTGGCCAGAAGGATGAGTAGGTGAGAAACTACGAACATCACTACAGATCCTGGCTGAGGCATAAGTGCTGACAGGGTCAGCCATTCTCCAAGGTCGCTGCTGAGTTGGGGGAACCATCCAGAACCCTTGGATTAGGAAATGCCTGGCCCTTGCTGGGAAGACTGGCCCCAGTAAAGGATATTCATGGGGACTCAGAAGGGGGAAGGCAGTGCAGGATCCCAGCAAGGACTGCAGGCAGGTCCAGAGGGGCTCTTCTCCTTCCCACTCTCAAATCTGAGATATACAAAAGAAAATAGAAAATGACATCTAGCCTCCAAGTTGTTGTCCAGAGGGGTAATAAGTAGTTTCCAGGGAAGCTAAGAAGGTCAAGAAGAACTACTGTCAGGGTGCCTGGGTGTCTCCATCAGTTAAGCGTCCGACTTCAGCTCAGGTCATGATTTCATGGTTCAAGGGTCAGAACCCCCCTTCCTGCTCTGTGCTGATAGCTCAGAGCCTGGAGCCTGCTTCAGATTCTGTGTCTCCCTCTCTCTGCGCCTCCTCTGCTGATGCTCTATGTTTTTCTCTCTCTCTCAAAAATAAACATCAAAAAAAAATTTTTTAAAGTACTGTAGATCAGAGAAACTGAGAGCAAATCAAAATAAACCACATGTCAACTTTGTAAATGTATCACCAAGAGGGGACGGGGGTGGACAGGGAGAGGGAGAGAGAGAGAGAGAGAGAGAGGGAGGGAGAGAGAGAAAGTACAGACACAAAGGAAATAGTCTGGAAGAAAACAAAAACCAAAAAAATAGAAGAAAATTTCCCCAGATTGCCTTAGTGCTAAAAAAAAAACCCAAACAACTTAATAAAAACATGCTATCATTAAAATAAGAACTCAAAGACAAAATGCTGAAACAACAGAAAGAGATAAAAGAGAAATTGCAGAGCTAAGGAAACCTATTGGAACCAAAATAATACATTACAGATCTAACAAATAAATTAGAAATTAAAGAACAGTCTAAACACAACTAAGAAGTGACTAGAATTGAAGACTTAAACTAATCACTATGAACACAGCAGAAAATTATAAAGAAATTAAAATAATGAGACCAAGTAAGGTGTTCATATGTAGATGACATAAAATATAGATAATTATTGTCCCTGAAACAGCATACTCAAAAATAAAAGATAAGAATTATTCTGAAATATAATGAAGGAAATTTCTCTGGAGGCAAAGAATGAAATCTGCTATTTTAAGGGTACACCATAGACTCAGAAACTATTTAATATAAAACAATTGACATTGATTAAGATATTTACCTTCAGGGATAAAGAAAGTTTTCCTAAGGTATCCAAGCAGAAACAGGGGGAAAGATCAGGCTGACCTCTTACTTTTCTACAGAAGACAGGTAAGCAGTATCTCAGTATCTACAAGTTTCTGCTGGAAAGAAAGTGGGATCCGATGTTACTGTACTAAGTCAAGTTGTCATTCAAGTTGCAACACAAAAGACAAACATTTTAAAATGCACAGAAAGAAAGAAAGAAAGAAAGAAAAGAAAGGGAGGTGAGAAGGAAGGGAGGAAGGAAGGAAGGTGGGAAGGAAGAAAGGAAGGAAGGAATTACTCATTTTAAACACACACACACACACACACACACACACACACACACACACCCATACACTTTTTTGACTATAAAATCAAGTCAATCAAGAGGTGAATTGTTCTATCAACTTTTTTTTCTGAGATTGTCAAGAATTCAGTTTTCAAATTTCAAAGGAAACCTCACCTAGTTGAGAGCATCAGGAAGGAGGAGGATTGGAATATTGGGAATAGGGGAGTGAGAAATGGGAACAAAAGCATAAAAGTCAAACTTTATAAAGTTGACAATTTTGCATCAGATTAACCCTCCCTATCACCCATAGCCTCATTGATAAAACAAAGATAACAATCCTTGCTTCACAGGGCTGTTGGGAGAAGTAAAAGAGAAAAAAAAAAACAACACTGAGACTGGACCTCAGAACCTGACATATGCTGAGTGTTTGGTAATTGTAGTCTTTCCTCCATTTCCATCCCTTGCTCATAGCCCTATACACTGTTGTTTTGTTTGGTTTTGTTCACTCAGCCTCACTTTATATTCTTTTGCTTCTGTACTTTTTCAAGTTGAGTAATTTATGTCTTAAAGTTAAATGTTTGCTAGCAAACTATTCTTAAATTAGCATGGGAAAAATCATGGGCTTTGGCATTAGAATTTGGCTTCAATCCTGGGTTGCCTCTTTTATACATGTAATGGGAATATCTGAGGAATAAAGAAAGAAAGAAAGGAACAGAAGCAATATTTGAAGTAATAATGACTGAGAATTTCCCCAGATTTTAATGTCACACAGAAAGCCACAGATCTAGGAAACTCAGAAAACATCAAATAGGATAAATGTCCCTCCTGCCCCCCACCAAACTACACCTAAGCATATCACATTCAAATTGCAGCAAAGTTAAAGAAAAGTATCTTGAAAGAATCGAGCGAAGGTAAGAATTATATCCAGATTCTCCTCAGAAACCAGTGAAGCAAGAAGAGAGAAGAATGAAATATTTAAAGTGTTGAAAGGGGAAAAAAACCCCTGAACAGTAACCTAGAAATCTGTATCTTGTAAAATTATCTTTCAGAAATGAAGGAGAAGGGCACCTGGGTGGCTCAGTTGGTTAAGGTCTGACTCTTGATCTCAGCTCAGGTCTTGATCTCAGGGGCATGAATTCAAGCCCCGTGTTGGACTCCACCCTGGGCATGGAACCTACCTAAAAAAAAAAGTAAATAATTTTTTTAAATGAAGGAGAAATACTTTCTTAACTGAATAAAAATTGAGAGAATTTGCAGTAAACCTCACTTGCAAGAAATATTAAAAGAAGTTCTTAAGAGAGAAGCAAAATGATAGAGATCAGAAACTCAGCTCTACTGTAAAGAAGAGCATTAGAGAAGGAATGAGTAAAGATAAAATAAAAACTTTCATTTTTCTTATTCTTAATTTACCTAACAGCAGATTGAGGTAAAAAATAATGAATTTTATGATTATCATTTATGTATAAGTGAGGTAAATGATAGTAATGATACATGTGATGAGTGGGAAAAATAAGGAATATTTTATTATTACAGGTATTTACATTACTTGTGAAGTGTATTGGTGTTATTTGAAAGTGGACTTGGATTAAGTTGTAAATGTATACTGCAAACTTCAGGACAACAACTAAAAAAAGTAAAAGTAGTATTCATTATAATTGATTAGAAAGGAGAGAAAATGGAATCGTATAAAATGCTCCACTAAAACCAGAAAGTGCAGGGAAAAAATGGAAGACAAAAATAGGAACAAAGAACAAGACCAACAAAATAGAAGGTGGTAACAAACATAGTAGATATTCATCCAACTGGATCAATAATTGCTAAATGTCAATGGTCTAAATACATCAATTAAAAGACAGAGATTATCAGAGTGGATCAAAAAACAAAACTATATGTGGTCAACAAGAAATCTACTTTAGATTTTTTTTAATGTTTATTTATTTTTGAGACAGAGCATGAACGGGGGAAGGGCAGAGAGAGAGGGAGACACAGAATCGGAAGCAGGCTCCAGGCTCTGAGCCATCAGCCCAGAGCCCGACACGGGGCTCGAACTCACGGACCGTGAGATCGTGACCTGAGCTGAAGTCGGACGCTTAACCGACTGAGCCACCCAGGCGCCCCAAGAAATCTACTTTAAATATAAAGACATGTAGATTAATGTTACTCTGCTCTGCCATCCTTCTCCCATGCCCCATCAACCTTCAGACATTGCTAGATCTGTTTTGCTCATTGGTTCAAGGTCTCCAACCAAAAGCACTGGAGTTTGCTCTTTAAATCCCCCTGCCTTCCAGTATTCTGGTTCATTTCTCCCCAAACAGGCACTCTTCTGTTTTCCTAAACATCCATGTGTACAAATTAGAGTCTTCCAGGAGCATTTCCTTTTCTGGTTACTCTTAGAATCTTAATTACTTCCCATATTTCCCTTAGCACTAATGTTCTCATGCAGCTGCCAGCAGCTCTTTGAGATGCTAGGAAGTGTATATGTTTTATAGGTGTTTACAGTGTAGGGTGGTATTCCTTGTTTTAGTTAATAGTTCTGCCGTCTACCTGGTCATGCAGGCTACAGTCCATCAGTGCTGCGTTCACCATCTGTGATTTAGCATCCAAGAAATTCAGAGGCAAAATGGATCTTATGGTACCACAGACTGTGACCTACCTCTAGCCCAACTTCATGGGATGACCTCATTAATTAGACTTGATGATTCTGTTATGATTCCTCTGACAGACTGTCCACAAATGATATTAATTGTTGATGTATGCTTCCCTGATTCTCTAGGGGCCTGAATTCCCCTTCAATCTCTCTCTCTCCTTCACACTCAGTTCATTAGCAAGTCTTGCTGATGCTACTTTTGAAATATCTCACACATATGTCACACATATGTCCCTGCCACTGGTTTAGAGGAGCTCTTAACTCCTTACAGCTCCTGACTGGTTCTTTTTGCTTCCAAGCTCTTCTTTCTCTTAGCTAACCTCCTTTTTCTCCCTTTTGGAAAAATTTTCTCTTTACAAACAAACTTTGTTACTCTGATTATAAAATCTGATGGACTGTTTACAGGAAAGCCCAAATTTCTTGATATACACAATCATTCGGTGTCTACTGTGTCAGCCTCAAAATCCAGCACCCTCTCATGCACCTTCCAGCCTCAGTGAGCATCTCCCCTTTCCCAGGAGGCCTCTCTCCTATTGTTCACATTTTGTCAAAATACCCTTTCCTTCCTTCTCCACCCAATTACTCAGTTTCAAAACCCATCAAGAAGTTTGCTACTCTGACATGCCCAGGAAATCTAATTCAGGAGTTTCTCAAGGCCAGTCCTAGGCTTTGCCCTTCTTCTCTCTATACTCCTTGCCTAGGTAATATCATCTATAACATAGCTTCAATTATTGACATACATACAATTCACATGTTTATATCTCCCACGCAGAGTTTTCCTCTGAGTTCCAGGCTCACACCTAATCACCTACACATTGCCTTTTTTTAAATATTCAAGAGCCCCTTTAATCTTCATAAAAAATATTATGTAAGCACTATTATTACTCTTATTTTGAAAACTAGAAAACTGAGGCTCATGAAATACATCGTGTAAATTTGCACAACTAATTTATGTTTGATTGAATTTGAACCTAGGACTCTGTGCCCTTAAATTTTATGCTTTTATCCAACATATCATTACTGCCTCTTAAATATTTACGTCAGGGAAACTGAGATAGCTTGTTTGAAATAATAATAATACTAATAATAAATAAAGGTATTACTGTTAAGAAAGAAATGGAACCAATTTATTTGAATAGAAATAAATCTACATTCTAAACAATTCAAAAACTTATATTATATAATAAAATCCTAGGGTTGGGTGAGATTTTGAAGATCATTCAACCCATCCATCTTTCTTTCCTACTTGATTCTGGTACATGTTTCAGTTCATAGTTGTTGTGTTTTTTTTTTTTTTAAGAAATTTTTTAATTTTTCATTTGAATGAATTAGTATTGCCTTTTCTGGGAAATGAGGAGAGAAAATGAGCCACGTTAAAATTATTTCAGCTTCTGTCTCCAGCTGTGTCTGATGACCTATCTGCATGATCTTTCTTTTGCAATCATGTGCATCATTAACCCTCCCCTTTTTTCTTTTTTAACTCATTTGAGTTGGAGGCCTCTCACTTACCTGATATTGCCTTTTGGATGTCTCAAGCCATTTCAAATTAAACAGGTTGAACACTAACACTCATGATTTTCCCTGCCAAACTGAATCTTTCCTAGTGTTCCCTATCTTAGTGATTGGCACCACCATTGGTACAGTTGGGCCAGTCAGAAATGGAGGCGTCATCCTAGATCCACCTCTGTCTCACTTTCCACATCTGCTGTCATCACAGCCTGTCCTGTATACTTTCTAAATAGCTCTTGATTGTCTTCCTGTTTCCACTTCCACTGCCACCACTTGCATCATCCTCTGGCCTGGATCATTGAAGTAGCCAAGTAACTGATCTCTCTGCTTCCGTTTTTTTTGTTCCTTCCAACTTGTTGTCCAGAGTGCGAAGTAATCTATTTGACACACAAATTCAATGGTCACTCCTATATTAACGTCTCATAATGGCTTCTCATTGCTCCTGGAAAAGTTGAAGTCCTCTAATGTGGCCCTAGTGATGCTGCATGGTCCATCCTGCGTTGAGTGCCTGACATGCATCACGCTTCCCCCTACCATAGGACCTCAGAACATTCCATTTCCTCTGCTTACAGCACACTTTCCTCTCCTTTTCACCCAATTAACTAAGACTCATGTTCCTGCTACAAACACACAAAGGGGGAGAAGGCCATTTCTTCTCCCCACATCCAGGAAGGTGCATGATCTTAGCCTGGACAAGAAATACATCTTGAGGAAATGCTGTAAAACCACAGGGCTAATGGATTATTCTTGGTTGGGCAGAGTTGGCTGGGCAGTGTTATGATGGAAAGTAACCCCATAATTAGCCTCTTTAGTAGAGTCTTGACTACGTCTGGCTTCCTTCAGTTCCTACCTTAGTCTGGTTCTCTAGTATTTCTATCAATTCTGTGAGGTGATTGATACTCTTGCAGGAGGTTATTTTTCTCCTTACTTGACCAGAGCCAGTTTCATTTTTATAACCAAGAATCCTGCTGAATAGTACATTTATGAATGGCCGTTTCATCGCCAGGAGAGGGAGTTCTGTGGCTATCTCGCATATTATTGTATTTGAAGATGCTCTTCCAGTGCCTGGAATATAATTAGTATTTAATAAATGTTTTTTAGATGAATAGATTCCTCTCAAAATTTCAGTAGCACTCTGCACTGATTTTTTGTATTGTAATCCTGGTTTTGCCTTTAAGGACACATGCCTTTTCTGTCATCTTTGGATTTTTCCTAGGGACTGACACTCTGCTCAGTCCCTGCCTCTTAATAGGTTCTCCAGGTGGGTATGTGGATTTAACCACAAGTTAACTTGCTTTATAGAGTTGGCTGGGAGATGCCTATTTTAGCATCATTGGAGAAATTCACATCTCCCCAACTCACCCCCATCCCAGGCATCTGAAGCAGGTCACATGTTGGAATATCTTTTGTACCTCCATTATTCAGTCCTCTCTACCTTGTCCCTAAAACAGTATAGCTACCTATGCCTGTCAGATGAAACTTTCCAATTGTCTAGGAGACTCATCATTGGAATTCCAAATTATATATGTATATTTTGTCACTATCCTTATGGAATGGGCCTTGCAGATTTTTGACCTCTCTATATAGTAAGAAACAAAGTCAAATCAACAAACTCCTGTTTTATTGAGGTATAACTTATACACAATAAAACCCAGCAATTTAAAGTGTACAATTTATTGAATACTAACAAATACCTCTAATCATGTTATCACTACCATGATCATGCCACAGAACATTTCATCACTCCAAACAATTCCCTGTGACCTTTGCAGTCATTTCTTACCTCCTTCCTCTAGTCCCTGGCAATCACTGATTTGCTTTCTATCCCTATAATTTTCCCTTTTAGAGAATTTTGTATAAATGGAGTTATATAAGATGTAATCTTTGTGTCTGGCTTCTTTCACTCTGCATAATGCTTCTGAGATTCATCCATGTCGCTGCTTGTATATCAGTAGATTGTCCATTGCTGAGTCGTACTCCATTACCTGGACATAGCATCCTTTGTTTACACGTTTACCAGCTGATTCATTAGGGTTGTTTGCAATGATTGACTATTATGAATAAAGCTGCTATAAATATTTGAGTACAAGCTTTTGTGCAGACAAATGTTTTAATTTCTTTTGGGTAAATCTAAAAGTAGAATTGCTATGGTAAATGTATGTTTAGCTTTTTAAGAAACTGCCAAGCTGTTTTCCAAAGTGGCCACACCATTTTGCCTTCTCACCAGCATGTATGAGTGTTGTGATTACTTTCTTGTAACATCTGGCATTATTGTTCTTTTTACAATTGCATTATGTATTTTTTTGCATTTCTCTAATGACTAATGATTTTGAACATTTGTAATGTTTCTCTGATAAAGTGTGTATTCAAAACTTTCACCCATTTTTTTAAAATCAGATTTTTTTGTTACTATTGACACAAAGTTGTAAAAGTTGACATGTCATTAAAAACCTGCTAGTATTTTGGCTGGAATTGTGTTGAGTCTATAGATCAATTTGCAGAGAATTGTCATCTCAGCAATATTTAATTTTATGTTCCATAAACATGCTTTATCTTTGAATTTATATAAGTCCTTAATTTCTCTCAGCAAAGTTTTATAGTTTCTCAGTGTATAGCTTTTGCATATATTTTTTAAGTGTATGCCCAAGTATTTAATAGTTTTGATATTATTGGAAATCATGCTTTTTATTTCAACTATATTCCAGTATATAGAAAAACTAGTGATTTTTATATATGGACTTTCATCCTGTCATCTTGCTAAATTAATTATTTCTATTTCTAGTAGTTTGTTGGTCTGCAAATATGGACAGTTTTACTTCTTCCTTTCTGATTTGTATATATATATATGTATATATATGTATATATATATATATATATATGTATATATATATATATTTTTTTTTTTTCTCAACCTTATTTAATTGGCTGGGGCCTTCAGTACTATATTGAATAGAAGTGGAATGAGCAGTCGTCCTTGTCATGGTCCCGATCTTAAGGTGAAGCATTTAGTCTTTTTCCATTAAGTATGACATTAGTTGCAGATTTTTCATAGACGTTTTTTATCAGGTTTAGAAAGTTCTCTTATTTTCCTAGTTTGATGGAGTTCTATCGTTTTTTTTTAAATCATGAATAGGTGTTAAATCCTGTTAAATTCTTCTTCTTCATGTAGTAAAGTGATCATATGGATTTTGTCCTTTAGTCTGTTAACACATTGATCAATTTTTGAGGAATAAACCAAAACTGAATTCTTGGGACAAATCCTATGTAGTCATGATGTTTTTATCATTTTATATAATACATGCTGTGATCTGCTAAATTTTGTTCAGAGTTTTTATGTCTGTATTACAAGGGATGGTGGTGGTGTGTAATTATGTTTTCTTATAATGTCTTTGGTTTTGGTATCAGCGTACCTCATAGAATGATTTGGGAAGTGTTCTTCCCTCTTCTATTTTCTCAAAGGGTTTATATATAATTGACATTATTTCTTTGTTAAATGTTTGATAGAATTCACCAGTGAGGCTATATAGGGCTGAAGTTTTCTTTGGGGAAGGTTTGTTTTTGTTTTTTTAAGAAAGAGAGAGAGAGAGAGAGAGAGAGAGAGAGAGAGAGAGACTCAAGTAGGCTCCATGCTCAGCGTGGAGCCCGACATGGGACTTGATCCCATGATCCTGGGGTCCTGACCTGAGCCAAAATCAAGAGTCAGATTTTCAACCGACTGATCCACCCAGGTGCCCCTGCTACTTGTTTCTATCACCTACTGATTAAGAAGTGCTGAAGTCTCCAGCTGTAATTATCTATTTATTTATTTTTCCTTTCATTTATATGAATTTTTCATGATGTATCTGAGGCTCTGTTATTAGATACATACACATTTATCATTATCAAATATGTCTCTTTGTTCCAGGTAATATTCCTTGTTCTGAAATTTACTTTGTCTGAAAATACTGTTTTTTGCCTTGTATACCTTTTTCATTCTTTTACTTTCAATCCTTCTGTGTCTTTATATTTATAATATGTTATAGTGTATCTGAACTCCGATGTTACATATTGATTTAGTGTCCCTCAGGTCACTGATGCTTTATCTATTTCAGTATTTTTCTTTCTGTGGTGTTCATTCAGGACAGCTCCTATTACTGGGTTTTAAATTTACTAATATTTTATTTTATACTGTTTAAGCTGTTGCTATTCTCATTCATTGTATTTTTCATTTCAGATATTGTATTCATATTGCCTAGAAGTTCCATGGATTGTTTTCATGTCTTTCCTTTTTCTCCTGATCATTCTCATGTTTTCTCTACCTCCTTTAACATATGGAACATGTTTGTGATAGCTTTTAAAAACATCCTTGTCTGCTAATTTCATTATCTCCATCACTTTGGGCTCTATTTCTATTGATTGATTTTTTTTTTCTCGTTAATGGATTTTGTTTTCTTGATCCTTTGCACTCCTGGTAATTTGTATTATTATTATTGAATCCTGGACATCGAGTTATTTACTTTTTTAGATGATGCATTTTTTTTTTATGCCTTACATAGTATTGGACTTTTATTCTAATGTATAGCTAATTTACTTGGAATTTACTGGATTGTTTCAAGGTTTGTTTTCAAGCTTTCTAAGGATGTATCCAGAGTTAACACTACTGCCAAGAGGGCAATACTTTTCTCAGGTCACTGCCTGATGTCTTTTGTAGTTTGAGTTCTTTTCACTCTGGCTGGTAGGAAAATGAACTGTTTCCATCCCTGTGTGAGCTGCAGGCACTGTTTGGTGTACAGCTTTCCTGGGCTTCTTTCTTTTCTCTTTCTTCTACTCTGGTAGTTTTCCTTCAGATGCAGAGATCATTGCCCAGTTGAGGACTTCAGAGCTCTATTATTCTCTCTTTTCAGAGGGAAAGTCTAGCTGTCTTGTCCCCTTCAAACTTCAGTCTTTATCTTCCCATCTCAGTGATACTGCTGTGTTCTGTTTGGGTTATCGCTTCCTGTACTAGCAATTTCTTCCAGGCAGAAAACTGGGGCAATTATAAGGCTTATCTCATTTATTTCCCTTCTCTCAGTCCTTTGTGGCCTGTTGTTCAATGTCTGAAAAACATTACTTCATCCATTTTTTTCTGACTTTCTAATTGTTTAAGGCAGAAAGGTAAATCTAGTGCCTGTTACTTCATGGTCAGAGGTGGAATTACACACACATTAGCTTGGCTGTATTTAATCCCTCAAGTCTCTGGACACACAGATGTGCAATTTTTGTGGTCTGAAATTTAATGGATAAGGAAATACATGACTGCCATAATTTGGGAGAAACAGGATGGGAAATGTTTTCAATTTAATATTGAAGATAACCCAGCTGACCACAACACTGATGGGAGATTATTTCAGCCTGAATGTAGTATTCTGATTTCTCGTCTACAATTGTTGATGTGTATTAGAATGACTTAGTAATGTTGAGTGTAGTGTGAGGGCTCTATCTAAATGTAGGAAGAGCCCAGAAGAATGATAGGAGTGGAGAAAGAAGGCTCTGGTGTTGACTTCCTTTGATTCTGGGAACAAACCTATGTTGCTACTATCAGATTTGCTTAGAAGGATGATGATAGCAGAAGTGGTAGGAAACCTCAACCTTGATCTCCTTTCAGCAGGACTGAGTGTTGGAGAAGGGAGGGAAGGGAATGAGCCTCTATCCATTTCCTTGAGTTGCTTTATTTTTAATTAGATGAACTTCCTTCTTACATTGAGACCTAGCACCTGATAGCGGAAGATGCCAGGATTAACGGATGCATGGATAGGAAAAAGAGACATTAGTGTCTTCTATTCTTTCTTGTCAGCAATTCTCAAGATGTTTTTTAATGGCAACCATCAGGCTCTAGTTGCTAAATACTAGGTTTGCAGCTTTTTATTATAGTCATCCCATTTTAGTTTCAGAGAATATTTTAATTGGATGGTTTTGACTTATTTGGAGTTGTCAGAATTCATACAACATAGTAGAATAACCTTAGGGATTTTGAAATGTGTGTCTCGAAATAGAGCCGGAAAAAAAAAAAAGAGGAATAGAATCTGTGTTGGTATTAAAATCCACTTGGAGCAAGGGAAATTTACAGCGTGGGTTGCTTTGTGGACTCTCCCGACATCACTGCTGAGTCTGCACTTTGGGGGACAGGCTGTCATTTAAGTACTGCCAGGTTGTTCATTTTAAATGATCTGTTCTGAAAAAAATAGTCTCTATTAAAAAAACTTTGGGCTAAATTCTTTTACCAAAACAGGTTCCATGTCATACTAAAAGATGAAATTTGCCACATCAATAGTATTTTAGAAAAACCAGCTACAATTGGTAATGAAGTGCCTTAAATACTTGAAAAGGTATGAGAGTTGCAAGTCATCAGAAAGCTGTTCATCTTCAGCTTTGTAATATTTTGAAATAGGGCCATCTAGTGGAAATGTGGGTCATCCCCTAACTGTGAAACCGTGAGTGCATCCTCTAAGACCTTACATTCCCGTTTTTAAAATATGTTTTAATGCTTCTGAATCCAAATTACCTGTTCCTATATAAATAAATAGTCTGCTCAGAAATACATTTCCTCTCAAGTTCTTGAACTGATTAATTTAGTAATATCATAAGCTGTCAATAGACATTCAATTAGGTTTCTCAAAGTTCTAAGTTGTTAACTACCCCCCCGCCTTCTATGAAAAACAGCCCTTTCTAGTCTGCTTCCTTCCCACTACCACCCTTTTCACCATGAAATCTTATTGAAGAACGAACATGCACGTGGGAGACAATCTGAGAATTATAAGATGTTGGTTACAAATGTAACTGGAATGTATATGATGACATCAAACACATTGTTGAAATTGTGTGACAGGTCAAAGTGTGTTTCCTTGGACTGGTTGAAGACTAAAGACCTCTAACGAAAGATATATATAAATTTCTCCCTAATCAAATAAGATGGAGAGTTTGTTCACCAAACTCATTTTGTTCTCTTCCTGGAAATATAGCTAAATTACATTTCTCACTGTCCCCGTGCAGTTAAGTGGGGTCCCGTGCTTGAGTTCTGGCAAATGGAATGTGGATGGAAGAGATATATTATCCTTTCCAGTTCTGGCTCCTAAAATGTCCTGCATCACCATTCATGTTTCTTTTGCCTCCCTTCCTCACCCTCTAGCCAGTGGATGTGATTGCCCAGGCAGACCATGTAACTCTTTATCAGCCTGGGCCCTTCGATGCCTCTGTGGAGCCTACACCTGCTTCCTAATCCCCACAACCTACCACAAACTGTGAAATGGACATGAAATATATTTTCAAAACTTTTAGCCATTGATATTTGGGGATTTTTTGTTCATTACCCTGATTAACACAGGAGAGAAGAAACAACTGGAAGAAAGAAAAGAAGATGATGTGAAAGAAAGGCAATAAGGTCCAAATTTCCTTCAGAGACATTTGTGAGCATTATGACTCTTCTCCAGGTTTCAGAGTAAGCATGTGGTTGATAAACTCTGAAAACATCTAGCAGAACAGCAGAAAGTAGAACCACAGAGTGCTTTCTGACAGGGTCTGAGCTTATGGTGTCAGGAAGGTGGGCTGTGGATGGAGATAATGAAGTTTGAATGGAGATGCTTCCCACTGCTTGAGACATGGTGAACCCAGGGTGAAGTGATTACAGTATGGGGTATTTGGGAACAGGGCTTGCACAGCTTTAGCCAGCAGACATTTACTAACGTCATACACTGTTTTATGCTAATTAAACTTTTCAATGAACTTTATTCCAAGATGTCCTGCAAGATATGATATGTGCCATTTCCATATAATAGGTATTCCAGGTATATTCAGGCTAGCCAGAGTGGGATTTTAGCAAAGTTGTTCATCTGAACCATTTGTGGAAGCAATAGATGGCACAGGTTTAACACACAAGGAGACTTTTAAGTGGGCGAAAGAAATAGAAATAATTGGACCAGGGCACCTGAGTAGCTCAGTTGGTTGAGCGTCTTACTCTTGATTTCCATTCAGGTCATGATCTGAGGGCTGTGGGATCGAGCCCTGGGTTGGGCTTTGCACTGAGCATGGAGTCTGCTTAAGATTCTCTCCCCTTCTGCCTCTCTCGCCTGCTCATTCTCTCTCTTTCTAAAAAAATAAAAAAGAAAAAGGAAATCATTGGACCACAGAGGTCAAAGTTTTGTAGAGGATGTAGGACTTAGCTAAACTGTCAACTGGCAGAGAGGAAGTAGGCAAGTGTGACTGGTGTCAGAAGGCAAAGAGAGATTAGAGAATAAGGAGATATTGTTGGTGGGGGGCAGGTAGAAAGGCGATTGGTCCTATAATGTAGGACTGAGGTAGAGGAAGAAGGTGAAATTAAGCAGCATAGACAAGAAGAAGGCAAATCACTAAGAACCTTGAAAGCCATCACAGGAATTTGGATTTGAAGCTATAGTCCAGAACTACCAGGCCAATTAAATATGATTAATTAGAAAACAGGACTGGACTTATCCAAACATTTGTTCTGGTACCTGTCATCACTCACCCCATGGCACACACATGGGCATTTCAAACTGAGAGAGGGTCTGAGTGAACACACAGCTCCTCCATCTAAACATTCAGAGATAATGAAAAGTGTTAGTTTTTCCTCTTCCTTGACTACCCTCTCTCCTTGTCTGCTCACTGACACTGTCTCATCCCTCTAGATCCAGTTCTATCAAATTCTGTACTTTGAAGCCTCTTCTGAATCCTCACCGGTAGTTGATGACTCCTTCCTTTGTGCAGCCATGGTACTAGACATATGCCTCTACTATCTCCTGCTATAGGTAGTTATTACTTATCTGGATCTCACACCAAATTGTGGGATTCCTTGAAGACAGGGGCTGTGTCTCACTTAACTTGTATCCCTGACATTGAGGTCAAGGCCTGTCATTGGGTAGGTACTCAAGATTGATATGTGATAAATGCACAGATGGATGGATAAATGAAAAGTAGATAGGTTTATTTTTCCCAAGGCTGGAGACTTCATTACACATTTTCTATAGTCATTATGTAAACTTATTTGCCTACATATCTGTCTTTCTTATTAGAGTGTGAGGCTCCTTGAGTCTTATTCATAAATTTATTCTCAGCACAGTTCAGTGTCTGGCATATATAAAACACTAAGTAAAATGTTTACTGAATGGATGGATGCATGGATGGCTCCTGCTATAAACACAAATTACCAAGATTTGGTGGTATGATATTTTGGAAGGAATTTGATATATGGAAAATATGAATTATTATAAATAAATAGTTGCTACGTGGATGGAACTGGAGAATGTTATGCTAAGTGAAATAAGTCATACAGAGAAAGACAGATACCATATGTTTTCACTCTTATGTGGATCCTGAGAAACTTAACAGAAGACCATGGGGGAAGGGGAAGGGGAAAAAAAGTTACAGAGAGGGAAGGAGGCAAACCATAAGAAACTCTTAAATACTGAGAACAAACTGAGAATTGATGGGGGCTGGGGGAGAGGGGAAAGTGGGTGATGGGCATTGAGGAGGGCACCTGCTGGGATGAACACTGGGTGTTGTATGGAAACCAATTCACCAATAACTTTCATATTAAAAAAAAAATAGTTGCCAGAAGAGTGCTTATATATTTGCATAAGGTAAAACACAAACTTGAAGTAAGACACAAACTTGAAAGTAGAGCATATTTGGGATATTGTTATGATATGTTGCCTGAAGTAACCAAATTACAGAAAACTTTGCACCTTACCACAGGGATACTTTGGGTTTGATACTGAAACCTTTTCTCCCTGAATAAGAGAAACCAAATTTATCCCATTGCAATTAGTCTCTTGCTTCTCTGAGTAGTTCCTGTGAATAAACAGGCCAATAAAAGTAAGCTAGTTCTGATGTAGTAGTCTTGAAGGATATGGACCAGTGAGGAACTGACCTCCATCTGATAGAAATAGGTGTGCTGAACCCAGCCATGGCAGGCACAGTTGAAGGAGGGTACATCCCATTAATTCAGATGATTTGTACTTTGAAATTCAGTGTGACCTTGTGACTTCCACCTTCCAACCAAGAGGAATCACTAATCTTGCACTAATATCCAACCATATTCAAGACCAGTAGAAAATGTCTGCATAGGTGGTTTATTTTCGTTCTTGATCTACCCAAAGAAATACACAGGCTGCTTTCCTCTCTTTTTAAGAAGAGCTTCATTGATTATAAGTAACTTCATTGATTATAAGTAACTTCAATGAAGTAAAAGTACTTCATTGATTATAAGTAACTTGGGAAGAAATGAAATAGACCATTTTCTCTGACCCTAATTTCTCTAAACAACTCAGTCAACAAAAAACACAGACTCAAAAGGTTATTGTGAAATTAAATAAGACATATACAAGAAAGTACTTTATAAACTGAAAAATTATGTGCCAATAATGGGTACTATAGCTAAGATCTCACAAAATGCACATTATTTTCACTGAATAAATATTGATACAATCAATGGGTGTAATGTTATTTCCCTAAAAGATGCAGATAAAAAGTTCAAGTATCAACAAATGAATTGACTATGTTAATAAGCACTGGCATAATTCTGGCTAAAATAAATAGTGAGGAAAGAATTTTATCCAGTTTTGTGTCTCAATTCTACCTTTTATTGGGCCCAGTGTAGACATACTGCTTCTTAAAGTCACCAGGTAAATAAATTGATGATAGTGGATGTGGTGTTATCTGAAGGAGGCAGCATCTATTTGTGTGTGTGTGTGTGTGTGTGTGTACATGAACAAAGAAATGGGGAGAAGAATAATAACTCTTCTGGATTATGACCACTGCATCATCATGCTAATGAAATGCATGAGTACAGAAAAGAGAACAAAAGCCATTCAAATGAAATGTTCCAATCACTCATATCATTACAGATACCCATGAATACACCAAAGCAGGTGTGTAGAGATCAAAGATAACTTATGAACAGAAAAAAAAAAAATGTTACATCAAAAATGTAAGACAGCTACATTTGCATAATAATGAAGGGTCTTATTGTTAATTAAAAAAATTGTTAATAATACTTTTCCTTTTCACTATTAATAAGGACTTTAAGATGTTATGGAAAATCTATTAAATAAAAAGATAAGGTAAATTTTATCAATTATTATGTAAATTTCCATTATAATTAGCTGGGATGGTTGAGATTCCACCTCCTTCCCTCCAAAAGCCATGTCTTTTATCCAAGAAAATCAACTAAAATTAATTCAGGAAAAGAAAAGATAAAACTAATTGGGGGAAAAAGGAAAAGAAAACAAAACAAAGGAAAGAAAAATTGTCCTTCTGGGTAGAGTTCAAAAAATTTTAGGCTTAAACACTTTGTGCCAATGTTTTGTGAAATGTATAACTTATGAAGTATTATTTACTAGGCTGAAATTATGGGATGAACTATTACATTTAGGAATATTAGAATTTATAGAAAGTTAGTTGTCAATCTAGTCCCCAAAAGGCTGTACATCTGTTCTTATGAAGACATGCTCACTGTTTTTTCTTTAGTTTATTCCCTGTTGGTCATTAATAATTTTATAAAAAAGAAAAAAACCTGTATATTCTTTACAAATTTAAGTAATGCAATAATACCTTTTAAAGGAGGAAAAACAAATTCTTGCATATTCCTAGAATAAAGTAATTTCCATTATACCTTTATTTAAATATTTACAAACACAACTTACATATAAACTCATTGTCTATATTCTGTTTCATCTATGCAACGGATATTAATTTACCAATTATGTGTGAACAAAAATATAAGGCTAAAAATTTGAATAATAAAACAATAACAGTGATGTGTTAAATAGTGGAAAGATGCATTTTGGGGTTCTCTGCTTCATTGTGTATTACTGGAACATTATTTGAGTTATTGAGCATTGTTTTTTTTTTTCCCTTTTAAACGACGTTAATTTCAAACCAATTCTTGTTTTGTTGGCTGATCTGCTTACTAGCACCCTACAAAATGCAATAGAAACAAAATACTCTAACAAAAAGAAGACATAATGAAAACTTTTTCATTTTACTTGTTTATTACCTCACTGAATCAACTGTTGCTGGTCAATACATACAAAGATGGAAACTTTGCTGTGAGGTGCTGTGTGCTGTGAGGTGGCTCCATTCACCGCTTCCCTACTTCTGAATGACTGAGAAACTTGTATTCCTACAGTGCCATAACATCACGTGGCGTCCACTTGGCTCCATGCAATTGTAAACACACATGCAAATTTGGGTATTTGGTTATAAGGTGGTTATCCAAATGATCTAGATGTGCTTACATGAAAAGTTTTAAATTATTGTTGAAAGGAAACACAAAATTTAGAAACTCTGGTAGAGAACTCGAGGGTGCCTTCTATGATGCAGAGGTAATGATTTTAATCTATTGTTTTTTCTAGAATGTGTCTGTTTGCCATCACTTGCCACTGAAAGTGCAGGGATCCAACTAGAAGTAACAACTTCAGGAGATGGACACTGTCTTGGACTACTTACATGCTTAAGAAGTCAAACAACTTATTCTGCCCTACTAATTGTAGGGTATTAAGACAGTTGTAGTCTTGCCAACTGTGCCTCACAGATGGAAACTATATAAGGTTCAGCTCAGAACTCCATCTCTGGCACACAGTTTGTGACCTTCTGCCTGTGTAAGTAATGAACTTTGTCATGAAGCTGTGGATTATATTAGTTTCTGTTTACCTCTAAGACACTGACTTAAAAAAAAATTCCAAGTAGGGACTTCTAGAATGCTCCCTCTTGCAGATCTTCTAATCAACATGAGTCCTTTTCCTCTTTGCGTCCTTGGAAATAATGATGCCTTGTGTGGTAGAGTGATAGATTATTATTTTTTTTAAAGCAAAAGAACAAGAGGAAAGAAACTTACTAAAAGGTAAAGGAATTTATAGAAAAAATAAATACACTTAAATAAATGAAGATAGCACAAGAGCTTTTAAATTTCTGACTGGCAGTTTGAAAGGGAATTTTGATGGTGGAAACTGAATCTCAATTCCAGGTTGCAAATTCAGTCTGGTGGTAGAGGGTCCTGCACTCAGTTCGGCTCTCTGTCCCACATCACCTCAAATCAATGGTCTCAATCTCATCTCTGCTCCAACTGGTGTACTCTTCCAGGGCTCAAATCAAGTTGGCCTTTAAAAACATACTTGGCAGTATTAGACCCTTATTAGACAGATCCCAAGTTTATTGACAGAAGACAACCTCTCACCTTATCTCCCAGCTCCTTCTTTTCCCAGCCCACTGTTCTGTAGCTCCTTCCTGGTTTTGTGGACTGGTAAATGAGACCTTATAGAAAGCTCAACTTGACTGTACAGGATTTATAATTTCCCACAAGCTAGAGTGCCCTCTTGTGGGATTATCCAGGAGTTAATCCAGGTACTACCATCTGAATTTGTGAGTCCACATTTCCCAGGTGTGGTAGGTGAACTTGCTCCCCCACTGTGTTTTATTTTTAGAACCCATCTTCTTCTTGGGTTTCATAGCTATATGTAAATGGGAAGGGGTAGAAATACAGTAGGCAGTAGGCAGTGGTGTAAGAATATATTTTCCAAAACAATATTGATTTTCTTTCTTTTTTCTTTTTGAGTGTTGTGGTGGCAGGAGGTGAGGAAAGTATAGTAATTTTCCAGAGTAAGTCAGAATGGAGCTCCCAAATTCAAGAAATTACTAGATGTCTTTAACTCTACCCACCAAAGAAACATGTATGTGGGTTATCGAATGCCTCATTGAGGATCTGTATCCTTCCTGGGATGATTAAGCACTCTCTCTTTTTTTTTTTTTTTTTTTTTAATTTTTTTTTCAACGTTTTTTATTTATTTTTGGGACAGAGAGAGACAGAGCATGAACGGGGGAGGGGCAGAGAGAGAGGGAGACACAGAATCGGAAACAGGCTCCAGGCTCCGAGCCATCAGCCCAGAGCCTGACGCGGGGCTCGAACTCACGGACCGCGAGATCGTGACCTGGCTGAAGTCGGACGCTCAACCGACTGCGCCACCCAGGCGCCCCAAGCACTCTCTCTTGACTATCAGTTGTTTGCATCTCATCCTAACAGGGTTGAGAGCTCTAACCTAAGGAGGATGCAGAATTTTAGTCTAAAATGTAGCTATTATAAGATAGAATGAGGATTAGTAATAGCTTAAATGCATAGTTTACTTATTACTTCAAGGCACAGATTTTTAAAAACTTATTATTTGGAAGAACTTCAAATATATACAAAATAGTATGTGAGAGGAGTATAATTACTCCCCCCATTTACCTATTAGACAGCATCAACAATTACCAACTCATTACTAATCTTCTTTCCTCTAAACCTCTTTCCTCCCTCTCCAATTATTTAAAGTATTTAGAAATTATGTACAGTTATTTAGAAGGCATTGTATTCTCTCACCCATAAATATTTCAGTATGCATCTGTAAGAGATAAGAACTCCTCTTTAGAAATATAACCACAATGTCATCATATAAAAAATTAACAACTATTCCTTAATATTATAAAAGATCAAAGTAGTGTTCAAATTTCCCTCATTGTTTCACACTTTAAAAAGACTTGATTGTTTTAGTTTTGTGTGTACAATAATATTGAGAAAAAGGTACAGAGATTTTCCATATCCCCCTGCTCTCTCACACATGCATAGCCTCCCCCATTATCAACATCACTCACTAGAATAGTACTTTTTTTTTTTTTTTAACCAAGGATGAACTTACCTTGATACACCATAATCACTCGAAGTCCATAGTTTACCTTAGGGTTCACTCTTGATGTTGTACATTCTATGGGTTTGGGCAAATAACATATATCCATCATTACAATGTCACACAGAATATTTTCCTTGCCCGAAAAATCCTCTGTGTTCTGCCTATTCATACATTACCCCCTGCCCCCTGGCCTGGTAACCATTGATCTTTTTATTGTCTCCATAATTTTAGCTTTTCTAGAATGTCATATAGTGTGAGTCATACAGTATGTAGGGTTCTCAGATTGGTTCTTTCTTAGTAATACACATTTAAGTTTCGTTCATGTCTTTTCATTGGTTAGTAGCTCCTTTCTTTTTAGTGCTGAATAACATTCTTTTTTAAATGTTTTTATTTATTTTTGAGACAGAGAAAGAGAGAAAATGAGTCGGGGAGGGGCAGAGAGAGAAGGAGACACAGAATCCGAAGCAGGCTCCAGGCTCTGAACCTGATATGGGGCTGGAACTTGTGAACTGTGAGATCATGACATGAGGTTGGTGCTTAACCAACTGAGTCACCCAGGTGCCCTGGTGCTGAATAACATTCTATTGTCTGAATGTACCGCAGTTTATCCAATCACTTATGGAAGGAAATCTTGTTTGCTTCCAAATTTTGGCAGTTATGAATAAAGCTGCTATAAACATCTGTATGCAGATTTTGTATGGACATAAGTTTTCAACTTCTTTTGTTAAATACCATGGCATGTGATTGCTGGATCATATAGTAAGAGTATGTTTAGTTTTATAAGAAACCACCAGTCTTCCAAGGTAAGTAATATTTTGCATCCCACTGACTATGCTGTTGCTTCACATTCTCACCAGCATTTGGTGCTGTCAGAATCCCAGATTTTGGCCCTTCTAACAGTTGTATAATGGTATCTCATTGTTCTAATTTGCATTTCCCTGATGACATATGATGTGGAGCATGTTTTCATATGCTTACTGGCCATCTGTATATCTTCTTTAGTGAGATGTCTATTAAGATCTTTGGTCTATTTTTTACTCGAGTTGTTCATGTTCTTATTGTTGAGTTATCATCTCTTTTTTTACCTTCCAAATTTTTATTTAAATTCAAGTTAGTTAACATACATTGGAATATTAGTTTCAGGTGTAGGATTTAGTGATTCATCACTTACATATAACACCCAGTGCTCGTCACAACATGTGCCCTCCTTAAGACCCATCACCCCCTTCACCCATCCCCTCACCCACCTCCACTCAGCAACCCTCAGTGTGTCCTCTACAGTTAAGAGTCTGTTTTATGGGTTTGCCCCTCTCTTTTATCCCCTATGTTCATCTGTTATATTTCTTAAACTCAACATCTGAGTGAAATAATATTGTTTTTGTCTTTCTGATTTATTTCACTGAGTATAATACTTTCTAGTTCCAACTACATTGTTGCAAATGGCAAGATTTAATTCTTTTTTATAGCTGAATAATATTCCATTGTATATATATACCACAACTTCTTTATCCATTCATCAGTTGATGGACATTTGGGCTCTTTCCATAATTTGGCTATTTAAAATTTTTTTTTAATTTCAATTATAGTTAGTTAATATACAGTGCAATATGGGTTTCAGGAGTAGAATTCAGTTATTTGTCATATACCACACCCAGTGTTCATCATCATAAGTGTCCTCCTTATACCCATCACACATCTAACTCATCCCCCACCTCCCTCCCTCCATCAACCCTGAGTTTGTTTTCTATTAAAAGTCTCTTATGGTTTGTTTCCCTCTCCCCCCCCCCATATGTTTATCTGTTTTGTTTCTCAAATTCCATATATGAGTGAAATCATATGGTATTTGTATTTCTCTATCTGACTTATTTCTCTTAGCATAATCCATTCTAGCTCTATCCACATGGTTGCAAATGGAAAGATTTTATTCTTTTTGATGGCTGAATAATATTCCTGTGTGTGTGTGTGTGTGTGTGTGTGTGTGTGTGTACTACCTCTTCTTTATCCATTAATCAGTCAATGGACATTTGGGCTCTCTCCATAGTTTGGCTATTGTTGATAACACTGCTATAAACATCAGGGTGCATATACCCTTCAAATCTGTATTTTTGTATCCTTTAGGTAAATACCTAATAGTGCAATTGGTGGGTCATGGGGTAGTTCTATTTTTAAATTTTTGAGGAACCATGTAGTTCTCCAGAGTGGCTACACCAGTTTGCATTACCACCAACAGTGTAAGAGGGTCCCCTTTTCTTTGCATCCTCGCCAACACCTGTTGTTTCTTGTATTAATTTTAGCTATTCTGAAAGGTGGTATCTCATGGTTTTGATTTGTATTTCCCTTATGATGAGTGATGTTGAGCATCTTTTCATGTGTTAGACATCTGGATGTCTTTGGAAAAGTGTCTATTCATGTCTTCTGCTCATTACTTCACTGGATTATTTGGTTTTTGGGTGTTGAGTTTGGTAAGTCCTTTATAGATTTTGGATACTAACCTTTTATCAGACATCTTATTTGTAAATATCTTCTCCCATTCCATAGGCTGACTTTTGGTTTTGTTGATTGTATCCTTCACTATGCAGAAGGTTTTTATCCGATGAAGTCCCAATAGTTCATTTTTGCTTTTGTTTTCCTCGCCTCCAGCGACGCGTCTAGCAAAAAGTTGCTGTGGCCAAGGTCAAAGAGATTGCTGCTTGTTTTTTTCTCTAGGATTTTGATGGTAGCCTGTCTCACATTTAGGTCTCACATCCGTTTTGAATTTATTTTTGTATATGGTGTAAGAAAGTGGTCTAGTTTCATTCTTCTGCATGTTGCTGTCCAGTTTTCCCAGCACCACTTGTTAAAGAGACTGTCCTTTTTCCATTGGATATTCTCTCCTGCTTTGTCGAAGATTAGTTGACCATATAGTTGTGGGTCCATTTCTAGGTTCTCTATTCTGTTCCATTGATCTATGTGTCTGTTTTTGTGTCAGTACCATACTGTCTTGATGGTTACAGCTCTGTAATATAGCTTGAAATCTAGAATCATGATGCCTCCAGTTTTGTTTTTCTTTTTCAGTATTGTGTTGGTTATTCGGGGTCTTTTGTGGTTCCAGAGTTATCATCTCTTTTAATCTATGGGTTATCATCCCCCACCCCCCCACCCCGCCTCTCTCTTTCTGTTTTTCCCTTCAATATATTTTTGTTTAAGAAACGGAGTTACTTGTCTAGTTTCTACGGTATGGATTTTTCTGAATGTATCATTTTGGTGTTGTATAGGAATTACAGGAGTCTGTCCATGTATTTCCTTTAAATGATCTAGAAACTTCCTTTAGATCTAGAAACTTGAACAGATTCAGGTTCAATTTTTTTTTGTTTGGCAAGGTTACTTCACAGGCAGTGAGGCACTCTTCCACCAGGAGGCGCACTTACTCTCTTTTTGAGACTTAGGCAGCTTTTGATGATCATTGCATTTACTCATTAATGGTTGCAGAGTAGTGATATTCTACTTTTGCCATCCCTTCTTCTTTTATCAGGTTACGCTTCTTTGATTAAATTTTTCCTTCATAAACTATTTTGTTACTCCAAGATGCAACTTATACAGAGATGCCAACTTACACAAAGTGCTTGATTTTTCCCTTTCACTTAACAGCTTTCAAAATAATGAGTTGGTTTCCTAACACCATACAAAAATGACCAATGAGTTTTTTTTTTTAACTCATCATGAACTCATGTATGTGAATCTCTTTGATATTTTTCATTCCACTGAGGTCATTATACTTATTGATACCCAAATTATTTTATCTTTGACCGGTGGAAGTCTATTCTTGGCTCCTGAATCATTTTTTTTTTTAAGTTTATATATTTATTTTGAGAGAGAGAGAGCATGAGCCAGGGAGGGGCAGGGGCAGGGAGAGAATCCCAAGGAGGTTCTATGCTGTCAGTGTGGAGCCCAACCCAGGGCTTGATCCCATGAACTGCAGGTTCATGACCTCAGCCAAAATCAAGAGTTAGATGCTCAACCGACTGAGCCACCCAGGTGCCCCTGCTTCTGAATCCTTTTGACATGACCCAAACAGTCTTTAAAAATTTCCCTGCTTTCTGCCAAGCAAGATGTTCCTGACTTCTTTTACATTTCTTAACTCAGACCTAGAATTAGGTATTTCTCTAAGGCAGTGGTTCTCAAAGAGTGATCTGGGGACCCCTGGGAATCCCTGTGATCTTTTCATGGTGTCTATGAGGCCAAAATTATTTTCATACTAATACCAACATGCTATTTGCCCTTTTTAAGTCTCATTCTCTTACAAAAGTATAGTTTTACAAGGGCTATGTGGTGTATGATATTATGATTGAATGTAGAAGTGGTTTTAAAAATTCTGCTGTCATTATTAGGCCAGACTTTAAAGAGATTTACAAAAATGTAAAACAATGGCACTCTTCTCTCTAAATAATTTTTGTTAATAGATATTTTGTTATTTTAAAATCTGTTTTGGGGCGCCTGGGTGGCTCAGTCGGTTAAGCCTCTGACTTTGGCTCAGGTCATGATCTAGCGGTCTGTGAGTTTGAACCCCACATCTGGCTCCATGTTGGCAGCTCAGAGCCTGGAGCCTGCTTCGGATTCTGTGTCTCCCTCTCTCTCTCTGCCCCTCCCCTGCTCATGCTCTGTCTCACTCTGTCTCTCAAAAATAAAAAATAAAATAAAATAAAATGTTTTAATTTCTAACATCAGTAGGTATAACCCATACACACAAAACCTCTTTGGGATCCTCAACAACTTTCAAAAGTTTAAGGAAATTTGAGAAGCAAAATGTTTGAGAACTGCTGTTCTGAGGAGTCCTGGTTTCTTCTAATGGAAAATGGTATTTAGAAATCACACTATAGGTGCTAGAGATGTTTATGGTTACTGGATTGGCCATTGTTTTTTAAGTCATTTCAATGGGCAGAGCTAAGATACAATGATATATATCTCTCTCTCTATATCTATCTATCTATCTATCTATCTATATGTATATAGATAGATATAGATATAGATATAGATATAGATATAGATATAGATATAGATATAGAGAGAGACAGAGACAGAGAGAAAGTGCACGCACACGTGAGCAGGGGAGGGGGCAGATGGAGAGAGAATGTTAAGCAGGCTTCATGCTCAGCATGGAACCCAGTGTGAGGTTTGATCCCACGACCCTGTGATCATGACCTGAGCCGAAATCGAGTTGGATGCTCAACTCACTGAGCCACCCTGGTGTCCCAAATAAACATATTTAAAGATAAAATACATCATGAATTGTTACGGAGTTTTTTATTCAAATTCAGGCCTTCAGAGTTTTTACTTAAAGTCATACAATTTACATTTGTAACTCCTTTCTCCCATTACAAAAATTCCAGTGTAAATGTTTACTTTCAGTGTCACATTAATAATACCACCACTACCAATATATATTACCTAAAATAATTTAAGATTTTTTTTGAAATTCCTCTGTCTTTGAGGCATACCTCTCTATAGATGTACAGTAATTTGATGGATTAAATTTACTCAAAATGGTGTGTGTTTTGGGGATTATGCCACCTGGCAGATCAGTTAGATTCATGTGTTTTTAGTTTTGATTGTTAGAGAAGATTTTGTAAATTTAATTTTGTTTTACAAAAGTATAAAATGTTTACATGGTTCTAGAGTCAAATCTGTTACATAGGATATATACAGAGATGCCTAGCTTCTATCCCTATCTCCTCTATCCTATTCCCTTTCTCCCCCAATAGCAATAGTTTCCTTCACATTATTTTTCAAATTTAATTGAAAATTAAATTTCTCTTTTTGGATAAAAGGTAGCATACTATATACACTTCCCTCCACTTAGTTTTTTTTTTTTTTTTTCACTTAACAGTAGATTCTAGAGATCACTCTACAGTTGTGTATAGACCAGAGAATTGCATTATTGCACCATAATTTCTTCAACCAGCCCACCACTGAGGAATTTCCAGTATTTTATTGTAAATAGTGCTGCTGTGAATATTCGTGCACATTCTTTTCATATAGATAAAGAAACAGATTGAGACTGCTCAAGGTCACTTTACCAGTCACTGACACAGCTGGCACTTAAACTCGGAAGTAACGTTCTCCACAGACTCTCAAGTATAGTCATAGGAAGAGGAGTACCAAGGTGGGAGAGGGAAGTGAAGAATTTGCATTTGGACGTCCCATTCACTGAATCACATATTCTCATCCTTCCAAGTCTCAGCACACCACTCTAGCCCTCCTACCTCTCTTGCTTCTTTTCGTCACTTTCCCCCCCCCTCCGCCCACAACTAAGGCGCGCCGACCACCCACCCGCAAGTAACCTGGGCGGATAAAGATTTCGTGCAAGCCCAGCCCCTGCGCCGAGGTTGGAGCCGCTGCGGAGGCAGGACCAGAGTGACGTCATAACAGTGCGCCGCTCCCGAACGTCCGCGCAAGGTCGCCTCAGAAGGGGGGTGGCGCGCGCCTAAGTGAGAAGACCGTGGTCGGGGAAGCGCCGTGTCCTGCCTCGGTACCAGGGGCGACATGTCGGGGTACACGCCCGATGAGAAACTGCGGCTGCAGCAGCTCCGAGAGCTGAGAAGGCGATGGCTAAAGGACCAAGAACTGAGCCCCCGGGAGCCGGTGCTGCCCCCGCAGAGGGTGTGGCCTATGGAGAGATTCTGGAATAAGTTTTTGCAGGACCAGGCCCCCTGGAAGAAGGTGGTGAGTGACAAACCATCCTCGCACTGATACACCCCGCCGCGACCCCCAGCCTGGCCGCTCGACGCCTGCTCATTATAGACACACCAAGGACTGACATCACTCTGGGCCCGCAAATCCCCGTAGTTCCTGAGGGAGAACCAGGTTCAACCGAGACTCAGGTTTAATAGGGACGCTATCTTGTCCCAAGAGTCCTGGGCTGGGAGTTCTGGAGTTCAGGAGTGTGCATGGCTTCGGGAGAGTCCTTTCGCTCTCATGTGTGATGAGAAGGAGGCGAATCTTTGCTTAGGTTTTACAGAATGATAGGAGGATTCCTTGAGTGAAAATTATGTGATTTTAGTATTTAAAGACACCTGCCTGCTTTTTAAAAGTTGAGGTTATAGATACTAACATTACACCCAACTGACCAGAAGGCACAATGACTCCCTAACTGGTAGTACAGCCCCCATGTGATCACCATAAAAGATAAGAGTCCTACTTGTATGCTTATTGAGTAATATTCAAGAGCCACCCTTCTGAACAACCACTATGTACTTCTGACATATTGTTTAATTTGCAAATGCCATTTCTGGACTTCACACTGGAGAAAATCACTCATTTAAGAGCTGTCTTTATTTTAAGGGTCTCTGGATACTTTCTTGAAGTTATTCATTAAATTACATTAGTTTAAGTGATGAACACTATATCTCAGAATTGCTTTCAAAAAGCTGTAACATTGGCTGATAATAATGGTAATAATACTATTAAGTAACACTTGGGTGCTTACTTTCTGCCTTGGATTTTGCTGAGCATTTCTCATGTGTTACTTTCTTTACTTCTGTAAGGTAAGGTAGACACTACTTCTTTTTTTTCTTTTTAATTTTTTCTTTTTTTTGGTGTTTATTTATTTTTGAGAGAGACAGAGTGTGAGCAGGGGCTGAGAGAGAGAGAGACAGACAGAATCTGGAGCAGGCTCCAGGCTCTGAGCCATCAGGGCTCAAACTCATAAACTGTAAGATCATGACCCAAGCCCAAGTCGGAGGCCTAACCAGCCGAGCCACCTGGGCGTCCCGGGTAGACACTACTTCTAATCCTTATTTTAAATGTGTGGAAAATGAGGCCTACGGAAATTGAATGATTTACCCATAGTCACAGAGCCAAGAATTGAAGGAGTTCACATTGAGATCCACGTGTATCTACTTCTTCCTGTGCTACCAAGTCTTGTGCACATTTTTCTCAGAAAGTCGTATTAGATACTTATTTATGGTGGTAAAATTAAATTCTGATTCAACCCTCCTTTCACCCTTTGTATCCCTGACACTACTTGTTGATTTTGGCAGCTACCTGGTTGGAAGTTGACATTCCACCCATCAGCCAGCGATGAAAGGAAGTAAATGATTGTTGAAGTCTGATTTACCTTCCTTTGAGTTAATTTTTCTTCCATAATCAGATGTACTGTAATACCTAGAGTCTAGTTAGTCCTTTCCCTGGTAAGATAGGTGTGTTGCAGTCAAATTGGCTGTCATGGAAAAATTCCATTTTTACCTCTATTTTGCCTTTCTCTTTTAAGATAGTGTTCCTGAAGGCATCTCAAAGTGAGCTTGGAACACCCTGTCTCAAAATGTAAAACATTCTTTTTCGAGCTTTGGTGTGCTCAAGGTTGTCTGTCTTACACCTAGAATGATGCATGTGTGTTGACTGTGGATGTCTGAAATTGATAAGTAAATCGACTTTACCTGAAAAATTCTGTAGGTTTGATTACTCTAGTTAAATCAATTAAAATTATTCTTTCATTATTTTTGCCATGTTTTATCTAACAAGCTTATATTAAGGATTTTTTTTGTAGTCTTTAAAATCTCTATATATCTATAAATATCTTACTGTAGCTTTGCAAAATGTTGCTTGTCTTAAGCCTTGTTTGCTCTAAACTCTGTAGATATCCCCTAGCAGGCCCTGTGTTTAATAAAAATATTTGGGTGAGGTTAATTACAGACTGTAGTAAATATGTAGTATGTAGGCATTTAAAAATAATCATGACATTATTATATCATTGATGCTTTTTTCCTGCCACAGACATAAAAAAAATGGGATATCTGTTTATGTATGTTTCTTTTCCCTCCAGATTTATAAGGCATATGGACACAGTATCTTTGCTTTTACTCATGTACTTATACCTGCCTGGATTATTCATTATTATATCAAATATCATGTGAATGTAAGTATGTTTTAAGTATGTATTTTTCAAAATTTATTTTTGATATTATACAAAATTATTTCCCATGTGGGCATGCCTTACCCTGCTTTACTTAGTGGAAATAATCTGCACTTATAACTGGTTTCGAACTACTTTGAACCCTTTTAGGTGAAAGGTTTAATGAAACTTAAGTATGGTTTTTCAAAAAATTAATCTTTATATTAGTTGATTACAATGTGAAATGAGTTTTCTCATAAAAATAGTGTTTAAATGATCAGAATGTAGTTGACCTAATAATACTGGTGTGAACTTGGGGTTCCAAGTAGGAAGCAAGAAAAGAATTTCTGCTCCTTTGTTTGAACATAGATGTGATATAAGATACAATTCAAATCAGACAAAGGTTATCTTTGTCATCATTCCATTTCTCTTCATTCTATCTGATTTTTCACGATTTTCTTTCTTTAGAATCCATGATGCCCAAAAGCTTGAACTTTGTCATGAAAAGATCTTGCATGTAGTGATTGAACTGAGCCAGTTGCCACATTTTAAAGCTGAGGGATAGTCTGGTATAGGGTGTTGGATCCAAGGCAGGGTGAGGAAGGATTGCGTTTGGGGGAGTGGCATGGAGGGGAGAGGAGTGGTGGCTGCCCAGCATGGGATGTCATAACCCAAATAGAGTGAATGGGGCATTCTTGTACCCACTGAAGATACTGGGTCCTGGGAAGAGGGAAAGTTGGGAGGGGGAAGGTTGGTGAATATACTTGTTTGGAGAGCAGCAGTGGTCATTAACCTTGGGTAGGATATTGGAACCTGAGCAAGGGGAAGAGGACATCTGGAAGAAAGGTGGTTTGGGGCAATGATGGAGGAGGCAATCTATAGTAAGATCTCAGGACTGGAATGAGGTGAGGTTATTTATACTGGAGTGTGGTGGTAGTGACAGGAGATTGGTTATAGGAGAATGATTCAAATAAGTACATACATTGATGATAATGAGACCCGGAATTCTCATGTCAGAAAAGGGACTTACACACGTGGAAAGATAGAAAACCCTGCGGTACTGGAACGGAATTGGAATTTTTGGTGTAAACTCAAGGCTTTTAATGTGTATTGATACAGAATTCTGTATATAAATGTGGGTATTCCCTAGGTCTGTCCACTGACAGGCATGGTTGCTGTGCTACCACATGGTAATTAACATATCTAGCAGCCTGGTCTTATTTTCTAAATTCTCCACTGAAAGGATCCTGAGCTCTTTGGAGAAATGGCCAATTCCAGAGCTGGGGCAGGAAAAGTACAAAGTGAACTTATTGTACTCATCCGCACTCCCGCAGGACAATGTGAGCATCAAAATAACTAATGATAGGGGTGCCTGGGTGGCTCACTTGATTGAGTGTCCAGCTTCAGCTCAGGTCATGGTCTCATGGTTTGTGAGTTCAAGCCCCACATCGGGCGTGCTGCTGCCAGTGCTGAGCCCACTTTGGATCCTCTGTCCCTCTCTCTCTCTTCCCCTCTCCCACTCATGCTGTCTCTTGCTCTTTCTCTCTCTCTCAAAAATGAATAAACATTAAAAAAAATAACTAATGATAGTTAGTTATAACTGAATAAATAAAATGCAAAACCATGAGTGCACACACATACAAAAAATTAATAAATGGGTAGAGGAGACCATTTTTTTGTACAGTAGATTGCTAAATATTAAATGGACAAGGACTGATACAATTAGAAAAGTCACCACTTGAGAATCATCAAAGTAACATTTTCTTCAGCCAGAGAACATCAAAAAGTTGCTAACGTTAAACTCAAAAGTATGGTTATCTTCACCATACTTATTTGTTGCAACTAATGGGACAGACTGGAAATGTGTACTGCTTGATAGGGTGCAGTGAGAAAACAGCATCAAGCATGTGCTATTCCTGCCAAAAATGTATAACCTGAATCTAATCATAAGACAAAAATGAGGGACCTCTCTGTGTAGTAATTGGCTTGTTACCTGCCAAAGTATCAAGATTGTGAAAGTTAAAGAATGACTGAAGATTTGTTCTGGATTGAAGACTTAAAGAGGCATGTCAGCTGAATGCAGTTGTTGATTGATGGCATAATCTGCTTAGTTAAAAGAACAAAGATGGCATTGGCATTCAGAATTTTAGAGCCTACCACAATGGAGAACAAGTTCTGTAAGAGAGGATTTTCTGAGAATTCCAAACAATTATTGAGACAGTTGGTAACATTTGAATGGGTTCTTTAGACTAGATAGAAGGTAGTAATGTATCAATAATGAAACAGATTAATTTCTTGATCTTGATGTCTGTATTGTGATTATTTTAAGAATATCATTCTTATTTGTAGGCAATACTAAAGTAATATTTGCAGCTTACTGAAGTGATTCAGGAAAAAATTATTTTTATAATTCTTTTTTTTTTTTTTTTTTAAGTTTTATTTATTTGTTTTGGGACAGACAGAGAGTAGGGGAGGGGCAGAGAGAGAGGGAGAGAATCCTGAGTAGGCTCCACACTGTCAGCACACAGCCTGATGCGCATGAACCGCAAGATCATGACATGATCTTGACATGAGCCAAAGTCAGATGCTTAACTGGCTGGGCCACCGAGAGGCGCCCCTATTTTTATAATTCTTACAGCTTTTTGTAAGTACAGAATTACTTCAAGATAAAACAAAAGTTAGGGACTGCCTAAACAAATTGTAGATAATCCAGTTGAGGTTTGCTTTCTGTTAGCATGTTGAAAGGAGGGTCAAATAAATAATTGGTATTCTCAGAAAATTCCCTTTAACATGACTTGTTCTCTCTTGATTGCATGGTCTCTTTA
Source organism: Panthera leo (assembly GCF_018350215.1). Classification (NCBI taxonomy): domain Eukaryota; kingdom Metazoa; phylum Chordata; class Mammalia; order Carnivora; family Felidae; genus Panthera; species Panthera leo. The sequence goes on along the minus strand of NC_056691.1, from coordinate 54,827,368 downwards.
AATTCTGATTGCTGACATCATTTTTGTTCTCTTCACTAAGCAGATTATGTTCATTAATCAACAAAAACTTAGTGCCTAGTATATCATCTTCCTTTATTGCTCTGGAAAGAATATACAAGATAAACTTTCTGACCTTAAAGAGTTTATAGTAAGGTTGAAAGATGGGTATGATTTGGGTAAGAGTATGGAAGAGAAAAGATCCTAGCTAGAAAGAAAGATAAGGAGTCGGTAGTGTGCATATCATATCTACCCAAGACTGAGGAGGCAACTGGAATAGCAGGTCTCTTGGCTCAGTGGGCTGGGACCATTTAGTGGAAACTCTTGAAAGCTAGGCAGAGGAGGTTAAACCTTATCTGCTAGGCAGTGAGAAGCTTTCCATTTTCAGTAGTGATTGGTAAAAGTGCTATATTTAGGAAAACCTAAAAAAAAACCACATTGATATGATGGGGTAATTGGAGGGAGGAAAGTACCAAAATCAGGCAAATCAGCTAAAGGCTCTGTTGCAGTTTTGTAGGTGTTAGTTGATGAGAATCTGGTTAGGGTGAAGATAGACAGCAGGAATGAAAAAGAAAAGTAGAGGCAGAAGACATTTAAAAAAAAAATTTTTTTTTAACGTTTATTTTTGAGACAGAGAGAGACAGAGCATGAACGGGGGAGGGTCAGAGAGAGGGAGACACAGAATCTGAAACAGGCTCCAGGCTCTGAGCTGTCAGCACAGAGCCCGACGCGGGGCTCGAACTCATGGACCGCGAGATCATGACCTGAGCCGAAGTCGGCCGCTTAACTGACTGAGCCACCCAGGCGCCCCAGAAGACATTTTTTAAAGAAGACATAGCTCAAGTTAAGTTGGGGATGAGACCAAAGTTCAGAGACACTTGTGACTAGAATTTCTAGCCTTGGAAGTTCTAAGTAGTGTTTTAGAAAGGAGTAAATTTGTGTGGGAGCATGTGCTGCCACATCAGTTTTAGGGATATCCAAGTAGACATGGCCTGTCTTCTGTGTTAGAAACATGAAATTAGTGGAGGCTAGTGGGAATTAGAGTTGGAGTTTAGTGTTTTCACTTTGTAAACCAACAGAAAATCTTTCTGCAACTGTTAAGGGGCGAGGGAGGGGGGTGGCGGCTAACAAATGTATATGTCTAAGGGTAAGAGTATAGCTTATGTTTCTCTTGTTGCTGGGCTTAAAATTTTATATTTATGTTCATCTTCAAGTCCATAGCCCATTTCATATCATTATATGTCTGTTATTTTTTTCACTGTCTCAACATGCAAGACTCTACAGAAGAAAAAAATGTTACTACTTTCTTGTCAGTGCAAGTTTTTTTTAACATCCAAGAGTGGTTTTTATGCGCAGAAAGAACTGTTCACAGTTACCTGGAATATAAATTAAAATTCATTTTGTTAGTTTCAAATTTAAAAACAATTCTTTAAACTCGGTTTTAAAATTTTATTAAACTATTTGTACATCTAGTAAAATGTGAAGTCTCCTTTCTTCTTACTATGTTTGGATTAATTCAAGTTGAACTCAACTAAAACAATTCCACTTACAAATATACTATATTATATGTTTTAAGCTGCATTTATGCATTTGTATTTATATGTTGAATTATATTTTTAAGCATATATAGGGCAAATTAATGACCCTAAGAAGCAAAATCTTTTGAAACTCACAATCACAAGCTTAAATCAATTATCCATTTTAACCAGGATCCTAAAACTGATTTTTTAGAACCTCTAATAGCCAGACTGATTACCTTAAACATTACACATGTTCTAAATAACAGACTGCTGTATATGGATTATGCCCATGCTTTAAGAACCTACTAAATTTGACATTTACTTGTTTATACTCTAGGTTTAATCTTTGTTATGTCTATATTTAACTAAATTTTTCTAGGATTGAAAAGACATTTATCTCCTAAGAGAAGTAAATTTAACAAGCTGCAGTTATGGGTTGACAATTCATGACATTAGTATGGTTGCTTATCTGAGGTAGTCCTACTTCCAGGTGATTTTTCCTGAGCCACAAATGGACATGATTAGTTAAAGGTTTTGTTACTAGAGGTCCCAAGGCCTCTCCCTTACCTGATTCTTCCTCTGGATTTGGGCAGGTCTGCATCCTCATTAATGTTGCAGCCAGTTTGCTTCAGCTAACACCTTTAGTGACTAACTGAATTTTACATTCTTTTGAGGCACATTTCAATGTTTTCTTGCCTCTGGCCACAGTACTTAAAGACATTTTAATGCATTTACATTGTATTTTGAGTTTATCTCCTGCATTTGGCTCTAGTTTCCTTTAGTCTTACATTATGTCAATGATCTTTTAGTAAAATTTTGTTGGTGTGGTATCTTGTGCAAATGTATATACTTAATAAATACATTTATTTAACAAACATTTATTTAGCATCTCTTGTATGCAAGGCACTGTTCTAAACACAGGGATATAGCAGTGAACAAAGCAGATTCTCTACCCTCATGAACTGTTTAGTCTTGGAGACTGGCAATAAATAGATAAACAAAGAGGCATGTAATGTTATAGGAGGTTATAAATCTATAGAAGGAAAACTAAGCAGGGTAAGATGAGGCCTCTGTGGGGAAGTGCTGTTTGAAGAGAAACATAAATTAATGAGGATATGAACCAAGCAGGTATCTAGAAGAGCATTTCAGGTAGAGGAATCATTAATGTATAAGGGCCCTGTGGCACAAGCAGGCCCAGCTGATTGGACGAATAGCAAAGGAACCACTGTGGCTACAATACAGAGAAAGCAGAGACACATCAGAGAGGTAACCAAGGGCCAGATTGTGTTGTAGGGTCTTAGAGATCACAGCAAGGACTTTGGCCTTTGCTGTAGAAATTGCCAAACTTTAAGCAGAAGATTGGTACATCTTAAAAGAATCACTCATGCCACAGAGGCATGCACCAATGCTGGGACACTAGCAGGTGAAAAAAGTGATAGAGGCTTGAACAAGAGTAGTAGTACTAGAGGTGGTGAGAAACAGTTGGATTCAAGATATAATCTCAACATTATAAACTCAACAGGATCTGCTGAGGAATTGAGGTTTTTGGTCTTTGTAACTGGGAAAACGAAAGTGCCATTTACTGCAATAGGGGACCATTTGGGTCCCCCATTTGGGAGAGATGTTACAAGTTGGACCTGGTTAAGTTTGAGATGACGAGTAGAGATAGCCAAGTAAAGATCTTGAGTAAACAATTGAACGTATGAGTGTGGAGTTGGGTGAAAGTTTGGGATTTAAGTTAAAAATCTGGAATATGATTTATTTTAGAAGAAACTCTAAAACCATAATTAACAGAGCATTACTTTTATTGCAGGCAAAACCATATGCCATTGTTGAAAGGAAGCCCAGAATATTCCCAGTAAGTCTTAATGTCTCTGATTTTTCTTTTATTAGTTTTCTCTCTTCTTTCTCTCCCTAAGTGATCATTAAAATGTTCCTTTCTTCTGTCATTGTAAGTGCCTGTTTTGTATATTCTTGTAAAGAAAAAATAGGAAATATTATAAGGCAGAAGGTACAGTTGAAAATGGGAGGTGGAAACATTTCTTTTGAAGCTGGCTATAAAACTTGTTGTATGACCTTTGTAGTCCTAAAGTGAACTGAAGGTACCAACAGTTTTTCACTGGTACCCTGTTTCATGTAGAGTTGAGGACTTAGGGCACTAGCCTGAGCAGACACTTGGGCATAGTAACAGCAACTGAAATCCTCCTTCAGTAATTCCAAACTATCATTTCTTCGGGCAGTTGACCTTAACCTCTCCATCTGTGAATTTAAAATGTGTTAATGAATGTGTACTTTAAGTTTTGGGATGTAAATATGTAAGCTATTATCCTAATTTAAAATGAGTGTTTTCAGCATTAAAAGATTACTTAACCAACAGTTGGTATTTTTACTGGTTGTCTGTGAGGTTATTGTTTAGCATGGCAAAATACAGATTATGTTCTTGTCCTATTTCTAGTCATAGATAATGAACTACCATCAATCTCTAAGTTCTATACTTTAAAAAAAGAACTGTGTTGGTTCTTGATTCAACCAAATGACACAGTCACAATAATCCATTATCATCTGCAAGAAGGGAATTTTAGGGTGAACCACCAAAATTGGCTAACCCTTCAGTTGGAAATAGGGAATTTCTTCTATATTTCATTGTGTATAATTAATGTGTGTCAGGGCCTATGTAGTCTCAAAACAGGAAATTATCTTACTAGTTTCATCAGTTGGGTAATTTATTTAATCTTCCATTGACATATCTGTTTATTATTTATTTTGCTAGTACTGTTCAAAAGAAAAGAAGGGTGAGGCTCTTTTTAGAAGACCAAAGTGATGGTCTCCTAAATGCTACGGAGCATTTAGCATGCCTAGTTCTGTTTTGTTTTTTTGCCACTGTGGTTCTTTGTTCCTGTGCCATTGATCCCTTTAAGAAGCTTCCTCTGTGAGGACTTAAAGAATGATCATTTGTACATATATTAGAATAGGATAGGCACTAACCCTCAGATGTCAGTGGCTTAACAAATCAACGGTCTGTTTCTTACTGACAGCACAGACTGATGTCCATCAGGCAGTCCTCCACAACCTTATGGGTATGCCATCTGGAATATGAGCTTCTAAAGATCATGTCAGGGAAAGAGAGGGGTGGATATCTCAGGAGGATCTTAAGGTCTAACCTTGGAAGTAGCTTACATCACTTCTCTTCAGATGCTGTTGTCCAGAACTCAGTTATTGTTCCACAGATCTCTGTGCTTTTTTATATTTCCCAGCCTACCATGCTTGGAGTCAGTGCCAGTCCACCCTTCTCATTACTGAATAGCTCTTTGCTTCCTTCTCCCTACACATAAAACACAGTTCCTTTCTGGAAAGAAATCCCGCAGTCCCATACCATCACTGCAACCAGCCCCAAATGCATGATCTCCAGATGTTGCACAGTAGTATCTGGTAGGTTTAGATGTGACTTCTCTTGGAGATCTGAGGATTAGTGAACTAAGAAGGTTACTTAACTGTATCCCTTCTTTAACCCCTGCCACCCATTGTTCAGTGGTGGAATTCGGACAGTAGAGCAGTCACTAGTTCTTGGCAATTCTGAAATGCCAGTGATCAAACATGAAGACTCCTAACCCCCCGTGTGCAGTAAGTTACCTGAATGGGCACTAATTTTGTTTCTGGAAGGAATACCTTTGTTCGTTGTTCTTCCTGGCCCCTGGCTTTGTTTAGGGTTTGTTTTGTTTTCTTTTCCATTATCAACCTAGACCATGTCTCAAATGCATACTGGGAAGTATGCTCTTAGGGTTTAAACAGCCTTTAAAATCTGCCTTCTGCTTAAGGTTGAGTGCCAGAGGCTTTTGTTGCCTATATGTTTGGCTTCTTTGACCATCCAGTTCCCAAAACAGTTGGTAGGTATGGAAAGAAAAATACGTGATGGGAGCCCATTTGCTTCTAGTCAGTCCTCTATGCATCTGTGCTTTGTGTAGTTACGAAGTTCTCTCATTTCTTTGATGTTCATGCAACTGCATCTTCAACTACATGGCAACTGTGTGGAGGACATCTGAGACACTGATTCAAGATCTTAACTTTGCCATAGGAGAGTTCCTCTGTTTATTGAGTTTTACTGGGTCTCTGATCTCAGGATCTCTTCAGTGTTAGCTCTCAGTGTTTAGAGATTCAGAAGCAGTATGATTTTCCAATACTGCAAGGTCCTGAATTTTTTTATTCTTTCCATTTTTATTCCTCCTCTTAAATCAGCCACTTTTTGCTTAAGCTCCAGTTTCTTAAAGTACGTTCCCAAGGCAGCTGGTAGTAATCAAAGACATACTGTAACTTTTTTCAGCTACTTCTCCTAAGACCTCAATTCACTAGAGGCTCTGCTTCCAAGTTACTACTGCCTTTGTTTCCATCTTTTAGCCTCCCATGCCATTTCCTTGCCTCCACTGTTCAGCCAGTGCAGATTGGTTCGATTTTTATTACAGTGGCATTAGTACCACTTCAGGGTACTAATTTCTGTGTTAGGATAATGCTAACTGTGTAACAAACTACCCCCCAAATGTATAATGACTTCAACAGTAAAAGTGTATTTCTTCATCAGATAACAGTCCTGAACATTAGCAGGTCAAGGAATGGCAAGGGTGGGGTTGGGGTAATTCTAGTCTACCCAGTTATTCATGGACTGTGAGACTGACAGAATCTATTTTAAAACACAAAGCTGGAACTAAAGCTAAGTAATTTGCCTAAAATTACACAGCTTCTTAGTGAAGGTTCCAGGATTCTTACCACCTGGTTCTGGCTCCAAAGCCCATGCTCTTTCTCCCACATAGATTGTATTTAGGTTTGAAAAGATGCCTGAACCAGCTACCCTGGCAAAGTTCGCATTCTGTCCCTCATATCTGAGCCTAATGGTAAACTGGTGATTGCCTAATACATTCAGTTGCTGGGAATACATAACTTCTTTTTAGGGCTTTTCCTTTTTCTTGGGGCCATGCAAAATAAACATCTCTGTCACTTTGTGAAGACCACTTTCATGCCCTTTCTGGACATTTTGTTTGAGTGAAACTTTCCCGTATACTTCTTTCACTTATGCTTCCCCTTCACTTATACCTTAAGATTTTGAATATTGCTCATCTTTGACAGCTTCTACTTTGTCTAAGTCCTTTTCAAAGTGTGAATGTCAGAACCGAACTACATTTTCCATGTGAGGTCTGACCAAGTGGAACTATCACCTCTGCAGGCAAGATTTTTCTACTAATTCATCTTTGTTTTTTTAGGGTGATACAATTCTGGAGACTGGAGAAGTAATTCCACCAATGAAAGAATTTCCTGATCAGCATCACTGAAGATTACTTTAAAATTTCAAAGGCATATGAGCCCAAGTTTGTTGCTGCATTACTGTATTTACTGAATATATTTTCTGGAAAAGTAACTTTAATAAAGTTTACTCTGAGATATGTGTTGTCATTTTCTTCCCAAATATTGTACAGTTTGCAACTCTGAATTATTTAACAATAAATAAAAACTTGACAAGCTAAAAAAAAATATGAGCGATCACCTTTTTCTTCTTGAAAAACAGGATGTAGAAAAGTAGTCACATAATATTTTTTTCTTGCTCAGTACTTAACCTAATCTTATGTGAAGGTGTGCAACAGAATGAAATGTTGCAATAAACAAATACAAGAACGACAATTCCACACAATTTGTTTTAAAGAAGACTTTCTGAGGCATTTTAAAAGAGGTACTTTAGAAACTCTAGGTGGAAAAACAGGTCATTCTACTTAGGATCCAGTTCTCCCATGCTGTCAGATCTAGGTTTTATATAAGAATGTAAAAGACAAACCTCTGTGAAAATTAGATTAGTGGTTATTATAAAGCACTTATACGAAACAAAAATTGTAAACTCTGCATAATGGATTTTACTTTAAATATACACACGTGTCATATAAGCACGAGGTAAAGAACTATATGCACAGAATTAAATCCAGAAGAATTACAAATTCTCATTCATCCCCAAGATTTTGTCTGGGTATTTCTTGCTTAGCTGTCGTCGTGCGACTACTGTTGATGCATAGATGACATATCCCCAGGAGAGCAATACGATCGCGAGAAGCAACTACAAAAATGCAAGATGGGGAATAAGAGCAAAAAAAAAAAAGTTACTGTAAGTGGTACTTTTCTCCCTCCCCTCGCCCCAACAGGTTGCCGTGTACGTTGCTAAGGTGGGAATTACAGTGAACAACTGGAATAAAGGGTTCCGGAGGCGAGTACACCCAGCCGCCCTTACGTAAGAAGCGGAAGAGCGTGTCTTCCAGGAAGAGGCGGAGTCGAGGTGAGAGTAAAATCCTTAATACAGGAATGGATTTTAGAGTTTGTGGGCGCTGAAGAAATAGGGGGCCTTCCGCCTGCGGGCCTAGGGAGTCGACACCGTGGAGCCCCGCCAGACTAGGGACCTACCACTGAATAAATCCAGTCCAGGGTGCGGCGACTCACTGGCTTCATGGTAAGGAGGCTGCGGCGTTCAGCGGGAACGGAGGGAAACTGCGGGCCTTAGAGTAACCTCCGGGGCGGCGGCTGCCGAGCGGTGGCGGCCATCTTGCAGCCGGGCATCAGCGCCCGCCCCTCGCCTCCAGGAGCGTTTCCCTTCAGCTGGGCCGGCCTCTTCCGCCCGGAGCTGGGGACAGGCTCACGTGATCTGCGGGCCAGCTTGGGGTGCGGGGAGGGGATGAGATAAAGGAGAAAATGTTGAAAATGGCTTTTTTTTTTTTTTTTTTAGTTAGAGAGATGGGCGTGCCTTAACAACCGGTCTTTCAGTTGCAGTGCTGTATTCATGCAAGATAATGAACCGTCTTGTGCATTTAAAAATTTATTTGAAAAAATAATCCTTATTTTAAATACTACATTGGTTTCTGACGCTGGAGGGATTAACGTTTCCTCCCGCATTTGTTTCCACATGATACAGATAGACGTTCGTGTATTCATCATTGGCTTAAATAAGAGTGTTACCCATTTTTATATAACACAGGGACAAATCGTTATGGGAGTCCCTGTTAATTGAGCCCTTCTGCCAGAAAACAGTCTTTGAGAACTTAGTGGCTTGTGAATGTAAATGATACTTCTAAGAAGAAATAACGTAGCGCGCATTACCTGGCATAATGTACGTGCCGATCAACAAGTGTCTTTTTGAGCGTATGTTATGTGTTTAGAACGGTAGCACATTATCAGATATTAAGCCAAAGACAGCATTTTGTATCTGGGCCGTTGTACCAAGTTTAGCTTGAGAATGTTTGGGACGCTCCCATCTGAGGCCTGTGGGTAGAGTGGAGCAATGGGCCGCTTTAGGCTCAGACGTTGTGTCTATACATCTCAGGTATCACCTAAAGAGCGTTTTAATCCAGATACGGGGAAGGGGAAAAGTGTTCTTTTGAGAAAAAAACGTTACCAGTTTTGGGAAGATTTCAAGGTCCTGTTTTTTTAGGTAATCCCTGTTTATCCTTAGACTGGAGTAGATTTATGAAGACTGCGTAGGACACTGGTTGGGCTCTGGCTTTGGATTCCATTCGAATTCCAGTGTTATTTCCTAGCTGTGCTACCGGAGGCGGTCACTTCACCTCCATATAACTCAGTTCCTTTATGTTTACAACTAGAGGTAATTTTAGTAACTTTTCGCAGAGTTTGGTGAGGTTTAAATGAAACCAAGCTGGTTATCGTGTTTTTCGGGTAAGTTAAATACGAAAATTAAGTAGTGGGCCTGTAACCCCCAGAAACTGGTGATCACAAGAATGACGGTGATAGTAATGATTTGTGCCTGGAAGGATCTCAGAGCTCCCCTTCGGGGAGTGGAGGCGACGATGGGGGAAGGGCCGGGGCTCGGCCGAGAGTTTTTAGGCCCCGCCCTCGGTGCCGGCGCCCTTCTACTGCGCATGCGTTACGCACGCGGGTGTTGTGTTTTGACGCGCGGGGGGCTGCGGAGTGGGTCTCGCTTTCTGCCGCCGCCCCCCAAGCTGCCATTGGTGATGAGCGCTTTACGTCACAGGGGTCGCAGCAGCCGCCGGGGTCTCCGCTGTCTCGCGAGGAGGGTGAAGCGCCCCCGCCTGCTCCCGTTCCTGAGGGCCGGCGGAGAAGTCGTCGAGTACGCCTTCGCGGATCCTGCCGTCATCGACCTAGCTTTTTGGGCCGCCGGGAGCTTGGCACGGGCGCCCCAGCCGGGCCTGCGCCGGCATCCTCCGAGGTGAGAAAGATCCGAAACAATGGGGCGCGGAGGTCGGAAGGGCTGGGCTAGCCGGCGCTCCTGGCCTGGAACGAGGCCCAGGGACCAGGGAGCTGCGATCGGGGCCTGAGGGGCCGTCCGGGCCTCGGCGGGGCGGGGCTCCCGTTGGGCGGGCTGGCGGCTCTGGTGGCGCACCTGTGGATTTGTGCGGGTGGGCGGGGAAGGGTTGCCTTTCCTGGAACCTCTCCCGAGGGGCGCGAGCCTACCGGTGTACTGGAAAAAAGCTTGCTCTTGGGGGCGGGGGGTGGGGGACCCCACACAAAACAAAACGTTCGCGTCTCACTAGTGGCATCGCCACTATCAGAGGTTTTGCCAGAGGTTAGGTTCCCTAATCTCTCCGCCTGTCTGTAAAATAGGAGTAAATGTGTTTTAGTTCGTTGTGATTATGTAATGCACGTGGTGCTTATCAGCGATCCTGGCGAGTGGCAGTTCTCACCCCGAGGAAGCCACTATCACCGTGACTATTGGAGTTGTCTGTGCTGTGTTACACATTGTGGGTTGGGCTCGCCTGCCTGTGGTTTTTCCAACCATCCAGTCAGTGCAGCTTTCCTCGTGGGCTGCTGATTTGTAGACTGGAAGGGAGCCGTACTGAGATGAAGCAAACAATGTTTTAAAGGCAAAAGAGAATAGAATTTTTGGTAGGTAATTTTCAAGATTATTTAGAATAAATTAATAGTTATCCGAGATTTAAGTTAATGGTGAAGGTTGGGGTCTTTTTTATTTTTTTAGTCAATGAAATTAAAAGCTTTAGGCAGCCAAAGCAGTAATGCTTACCTGGAGTGAGTGGCTTTAGAAGGAAATGGTTCCCAAGCAGGTTCTTTTTATGGCTGGAATTGGAATTAAAATTCATAGCTTCTGGTCAGTAGATCCTGTAAGATCCATGTGATCCTTGGGAACTGAATTGCAGATCAGAGAGGTACAGTGGTTTTTAAGGTCATAAGAGGTAAGACCCAGATTACTTTTATTTTTATTATTATTTTTTAATGTTTGTTTATTTTTGAGAGAGAGCATGAGCTGGGGGGCAGAGAGAGAGAGGGAGACCCAGAATCTGAAGCAGGTTCCAGGCTCCCAGCTGTCAGCACAGAGCCTGGTGTGGGGCTTGAACTCAGGAACCATGAGATCATGACCTGAGCCAAAGTGGGACTCTTAACTACTGAGCTACCCAGGCACCCCTCCAGATTATTTTTAATATTTGGGGCTTATTCTAGTTCATCTACTTTTCAGGTGGGTACTGTTATTTAACCCATTTTAGAATTGGGAAAATTTGAAGGTTTTGAGAAATAATTTCCTCCAGATCACACCGCTAATAAGTGGCTTTGATTTTCAACCCTGGCTCAACATTAGAATTAATAACATCACTCCCCTATATGTAATCACCATTTTTTAAAATAAACTTAATTTATTTTCAGAGAGAGAAAGAGATTGCATGCACGCACAAACTGGGTAGGGGCAGAGAGGGAGAGAGAGCGAGAGAATTTAAGCAGGAATTCTCTGACTTGGGGCTCGAATTCATGAACCTCAAGATCATGACCTGAACCGAAATGAAGAGTCAGAGCCTTAACTGACTGAGGCACCCAGATGCCCCTAATTAGCACCATTTTTAAATGTCCTGACATAATTTATAGACTCCAGTCTCTCCATTCTTTACCCCCTCTCACTCATTTTCCCTAAGTAATACATACTTGTTAAATATCTGCAATTACCCCAAAATGTGATAGGAAGGATTCTTACCTCTGTTAAGGCCAGTAGATTTGAAGATTTGGGGAAGGCTTGGTTTAATCAGTGTATCCTAAAGGTGGCAAAGTTTATTTAGAATTTGGGAGGCAGTTCTGGAAAAAGGATCAGAAGAATTGATTTCATCTTTAGCCCTGTGGGGAAATTAACTTCAAGTCCCGATTCCTAGAGTGCGAGGACAGAGAAACCTTTATCACAAGGTTCTAGAATCTGAAGCACTAAATCCACCATCAGGTCCACCTTTGCTACCTAAACCCAGAATTTATAAACCTATAAAACTTGATTTGTTTCCTAACCATTCCTGTTTTATGCCTTAATTCATATTTTTAAAACAGCTTTGTTGAAATAGAATTTATATTCCATCCATAAAGGTCACCTGTTTAAAGTGTATAATCCAGTGGTTTTGGGTATACTTACAGAGTTGTGCAACTATAATTGAACATTTTCATCATCTCAGAAATAAACTTTGTAATCTCTCTCCCTCCCCCAGCAACCACCATAAATTTTCATCCATAGATTTGCCTATTCTGGACATTTCATATGAATGGCATCATGCAACATGTGGTCTTAGCGACTAGTTTTTTTTTTCCCATTTAGCTTAATGAAAATTTTCATCTATATTGTAGCATTTATCAGTGCTTCATCCTTTTTATTGCCCAGTTATATTCCATTGTATGGATATACCACATTTTGTCTTTTCATCAGTTGTTGGGATTGTTTCCACGTTTGAGCTATTGTGACAAATGCTGCTCTGATTATTCACATCCAGGTTTTTGTGTGGACATAGGTTTTCATTTCTCTTGGGTAGGTGTTGAATTCTGGGTCATGTGGTAATTCTATCTCATTTGTATCTCAGCAAATATTTTGGTGAATTAAAAAAAAAAAATAATCTCTACACCCAATTGGAGCTTGAACTCATTACCTCGAGATCAAGAGTCACATGCTCTACTGACTGAGCAAGCCAGGTGCTCCATTAGCAAATGTTTTAATTTCAGCATTAGTGATGTTTTTGAAGGAGTAAATCTCTTATTTGATGATGTACATTCGTTGCCATTGTTTGATGTTTCTGGTAACTTCCATTCTTTATATCTAAAGATACTTGAGAAATACAAAACGACTCTTTTCTTTTTGTCTATTGTAAATGACATTACTGATCATTCTTTAGCTTTATGCTGTGCTGTCAAAGTGGTTAACAGGCTTATAAAACTAGGGAAGGGAAGGGAAGACTTAAGATTCCATTTTTTAAAACAAATCCTACTTGATATTTTGTTTTATTTGAACTTCAAGTTTACTACCTACTAATTTCCTTTAATAAATGCATTCAGGGTTGTAATTTTTATGTGAATTGCAAATGTTCAGTAAATACTAAATGTCTGTATTTCCAAGAAATAAACTAAGATACAATGTATTAGCTTTAAATTCACCAGTCTTTTTTAAAAGTCTAGTAATCCCTTTATTACATAGGTGTACAGACTAAAATCTAGAGCTAATTGGTATCTCTAGTTTAGAGTTATTTTTAGGGGAAATTTGCTTTTCAGTCCAGGTTCTCTGTGAACCTCTCCAGTTCTCCATTCTTCATTCCTTCCCCTAGTGCACAGACTCTGATCATAAAAATGTTTATTTTTAGGCTTTTTTTTTTTCCTGGGGGAGAATAAAAATGTTAGAAGTAGGGGAAAATGCTGAGAGATTTATGCAATATTAAGGTTTCAGAGTTTAAATATAGTAACAATTAGTACTGTATTATTTATATAGCTCTAAGCAATTTGCAATTCTATGCTGTAGAGTGTTGATTTTTGTATTTCTGGTCTAGAAAATAGAGGACTAGAAATATTTAGATCCCTGGAGAAACATTTGTTCAGCATTAATTGATTTCCTATTAAGTTATGTCTTGGAGAAAGTTAAGATACCCTAGATGAGCAAGTTTAATTTGAAATCTGTGATGAAATAGTTACATTTCACAATCATGGATTTTTGTCATCGGGTTTGTTAGAGTTTGGTATGGCCAGTGTTTAGAAAGTTGTATTGTTTGGCTGACTTGAAAGCAGTTGACTGCTGATAGAACTCCCTGTAATAGAGGAGGTGAATAAAGATGAATAATAGGCCCAGGAAACATAAAGGAAGAACCTAGTATTTAATATATATTTAGTGATTAGTATAGAATATAGCTAAAGAGAGATAAGATGATAAAGCCAAAAATATAAGGCACACCAAATTTCAGCTCTGGCAAAATCATTTTGTAAGTTATGGGTCAACATAAACTGATAAATTTAAAGAAAACAAAACTAATCTGTAAGATTTTAGTGATCCTTGTGGGGAAAAAATGAGACTAGAAGCATTATTTCAAGAAACTTTGTGGGTGACTTTGGATTAAATAAAATCTAAGCAAGGCTTTTAGGGGATTCTGTAAGGAGTCAGTGAGGAACTGAAAATAATAGTGTAACAAATAGTAATAATAATAACAGCTTCTGACGTTTATGCAGTAATTGCTGTGAGCCAGCAACTACCTTTGAGTGCTTTTACATATTTCATTTAGTCTTCACTAAAAGATACTTTTGTGTGTGTGTGTAAGAATATTCCACTAAAGACTACAGAATTGGTTTAAACTGGTGAACTTTGTGGTATGCAGATTATCTCACGACAGTTATTTTTATTTTTTATTTTTTTGAGAGCATGAGCAAGCGGGGGGAGGGACAGAGGGAGAGAGAATCCCAAGTGGGCTTCATGCCCAGCATGGAACCCCGCTGGGGCTTGATCCCACGACCATGAGATCATGACCTGAGCCAAAACCAAGAGTCGGATGCTTAACTTACTGAGCTACCCAGGTGCCTGTCACTACAGTTATTTTTAAAGGTGCATATCCAATACTTTCCACAAATAAAATAAGTCAGTCTGTGTTGTTCAGGACATTTGTATCAATGATATAAAACCATACATGGAAATAACACCAACTGAGGACTGTGGTGATTTGGGTTTTTGTTTTCTAGAGAGGGATAGGAGAAGATAAGGGATATTTTAGAAAATTTGGAATAACCATGAAAAATGTGAAGTTGTTAAATCTGGGTGGTGGATACATGAGTTCTTGGCAGATTTTCTTTTGTATATATCAAATTTTTTTTAGTTCTCTATTTTTTTTTTTTTTAAGTTTATTTATTTTGAGAGAGAGATTGTGTGTGGGAGAGAGTGAGTCTGGGTAGGGGCAAAGAGAGAGAAGGAGAGAATCCCAAGCAGGCTCTGCGCTGTCAGTGCAGAGCCCCATGCAGGGCTCCATCTCACGAACTATGAGATCATGACCTGAGCTGGAATCCGGAGTAGGATGCTTAACTGACTGAGCCACCCAGGTGCCCCCTGTTAAATTCTCTTGAAAAAGAATAGAAAGTTAGGGGCACCTGGATGGCTCAGTCAGTTAAGCATCTAACTTCGGCTCAGTTCATGATCTTGCAGTTTGTGAGTTGGAGTCCTGCATTGGGCTCAGCGTTAACCATGCAGAGCTTGCTTGGGATTCTCTCTCTCCCTCTGTCTCTGCCCCATGCTTGCTTCTCTCCCCCCCCCCCCCCCTCTCTCTCTCTCTCAAAATAAATAAACTTTAAAACAATTAAAGATAGAATGCTGTATAGTACTTGAAAGCTTACTATATATGATAATGTACCTTTTCTAAAGGGTTTTTATTTTTTTTAAAGTTTTTTTAAATGTTTATTTTTGAGAGAGACAGAGTGTGAGTGGGGGAGGAGCAGAGCAAGAAGGAGACACAGAATCCAAAGCAGGGTCCAGGCTCTGAGCTGTCAGCACCCAGCCTGACGTGGGGCTCAAACCCATGAACTGTGAGATCATGGCCTGAGCCGAAGTCAGACGCTTAACTGACTGAGCCACCCAGGTTCCCCTTTATTTTGTTAATGTTTATATTTTGAGAGAGAGAGAGTGAACACAAGCTTGGAGAGGGGCAGAGAGAGATGGAGACAGAATCTGAAGCAGGCTTCAAGCTGTCAGCACAGAACTGGACGTGGGGCTCGAGCTCACGAGCTGTGAGATCATGACCTGAGCCGAAGTTGGATGCTCAACCAACTGAGCCACCCAGGCGCCCCTCTGAAGCCTTTTTATATCTTCACAAACACTGTGATGCAGGTTCTATTATCACCGATCTAGTCACGCTTGCTAGTGTGGAATCAGAATTCAATTCAGGATTCAAATACCTGACTTTAGTGCTTGTGTTTTAAGTACCATGCTATGCTGCCCTTGCATATTACAAAGATAATGAGCTACTCAACTACTTTCACCAAAGAATGTCTCATAGTCATTATTTGCTTTTTTTTTTTCCAGGTTTAGTTTCTTTTTTATCAGATGACTGATGTATTTTTTTCCCTTTTACAGATAATGGCATCAGCTGCTAAGGAATTTAAAATGGACAACTTTTCACCTAAAGCTGGTACTAGCAAATTGCAACAGACAGTACCAGCTGATGCATCTCCTGATTCTAAGTGTCCTATATGCTTGGATAGATTTGATAATGTGTCTTACTTAGATCGCTGTTTACATAAGTTCTGTTTTCGCTGTGTACAGGAGTGGTCAAAAAACAAAGCTGAATGTCCACTGTGTAAACAGCCCTTTGATTCTATTTTCCATTCTGTGAGGGCAGAAGATGACTTCAAGGAGTATGTCCTGAGGCCTTCGTATAATGGTTCTTTTGCCACCCCTGATGCTCCACGATTTCGCTATCGTACAACTATGACAAATCGAAGTACTTCTGTGTATTCACCTAGTAGTACCGTGAATAGAAGAACAACAACTCCACCAGATAGTGGAGTACTGTTTGAAGGGTTAGGCATTTCAGCAAGACCTAGAAATGGTGAAATTCCTCAACTTATGAGGCAGATTGCAATAAGGAGGCCAACTACTGCAGATGAAAGATCTTTGCGAAAAATTCAAGAACAAGATATTATTAATTTCAGACGAACTCTCTATCGTGCTGGTGCTCGTGTTAGAAATATTGAAGATGGTGGTCGCTGCAGGGATATTTCAGCTGAATTTTTCCGTAGAAATCCGGCTTGCCTTCACAGATTAGTCCCCTGGTTAAAACGTGAACTTACAGTTCTTTTTGGAGCTCATGGATCTTTAGTGAATATTGTCCAGCACATCATCATGAGTAATGTTACTCGCTATGACTTGGAGAGTCGGGAGTTTGTATCTGACTTAAGACCGTTTTTACTTAATCGGACTGAGCATTTTATACATGAATTTATCAGTTTTGCTCGATCTCCCTTTAACATGGCAGCTTTTGACCAGCATGCTAACTATGATTGTCCTGCTCCTTCATATGAAGAAGGTAGCCATTCTGATTCTTCAGTTATAACAATATCTCCAGATGAAGCTGAAACCCAAGAGTTGGATATCAATGTAACCACTGTTAGTCAAGCACCATGGGATGACGAAACTCCAGGGCCATCTTACTCAAGCTCAGAGCAGGTACATGCTGCCATGTCTTCCCTTTTAAATACTTCTGATAGTTCAGATGAAGAACTTGTAGCAGGAAGAGCTACATCTCAGATACAAGGAGTACAAAGTAATGAAGACCTAAATAATGACAGTGATTCTTCTTCAGATAATTGTGTCATTGTTGGGTTTGTTAAACCACTAGCTGAGAGGACCCCAGAACTTGTTGAACTGTCCTCTGATTCTGAGGAGTTAGGCTCTTATGAGAAAATGGAGACAGTGAAGACGCAAGAACAATCTTACAGTTCTGGTGATAGTGATGTTAGTAGATGTTCATCTCCACGCTCTGTCCTTGGAAAGGATGAGCAAATAAATAAAGGTCATTGTGGTTCTGGTAAAAGAATCAAGTCGAAGAAGGAAGAGAAACACTCAACATCATTGTCATCTCCTAGAGACCTGAGCTCATCTATCAGAGGAGACAGAGTATATTCCCCATATAACCGTAGACACAGGAGGAGGGCAAGGTCAAGAAGTTCAGATTCACGTTCCCAGAGTAGAAGTGGGCATGATCAGAAGAATCGTAGAAAGCATCATGGGAAGAAAAGGATGAAAAGCAAAAGATCCAGAAGCAGGGAGAGTAGCAGACCTAGAGGTAGAAGAGACAAAAAGAGATCAAGAACTAGAGATAGCAGCTGGTCAAGAAGAAGCCAGACTCTCTCTCTAAGCAGTGAAAGCACAAGCAGATCAAGATCTCGTAGCAGTGATCATGGTAAAAGAAGATCACGGAGCAGAAATAGAGATCGTTATTACTTAAGAAATAATTATGGAAGCAGATATAAGTGGGAGTACACTTACTATAGTAGAAACAAGGACAGGGATGGCTACGAATCATCATACAGGAGGAGGACTCTGTCCAGAGCTCATTATTCCAGACAATCTTCAAGTCCAGAATTTAGAATTCAGTCCTTTTCTGAAAGAACAAATGCAAGGAAAAAAAATAATCACAGTGAAAGGAAGTATTACTACTATGAAAGGCACAGATCAAGGAGCCTATCTAGTAATAGATCAAAGACTGCATCTACAGGGCCTGATTGGGTAAGAAATGAAAAGCCTGGGGGGAAACGAAAATACAAAACGCGCCATTTGGAGGGTACTAACGAAGTGGCCCAACCTTCTCGTGAATTTGCTTCTAAAGTAAAGGAAAGCCATTACCAAAAATCCTCGTCAAAATTAGATGGAAACCACAAAAATGAGAGTGATAGCTTTTCAGACAGCCGGTCATCAGACAGAGAGACAAAACACAAGAGGAAAAAAAGGAGGACCCGGAGCTTGAGTGTGGAGATAGTTTATGAAGGGAAAGCTACTGATACGACTAGACACCATAAAAAGAAAAAGAAGAAGCACAAGAAGAAGCATAAGAAGCATCATGGGGACAATGCTTCACGCTCACCAGTTGTAATTACCATTGACAGTGATAGTGATAAGGATTCTGAAGTAAAGGAGGATACAGAATGCGATAATAGTGGTCCTCAAGACTCTTTACAAAGTGAGTTTTTGCCTCCTCCCTTCGAACCATTTGAAGCTAAAGATGTAGTTACAATAGAAGATGAATTTGGCATCCTAGACACGGAGTGTAATACTACCATGCTTAATAACAACTTGAATAATGCCAACAAAACTGTGGATAATATTCCATCCCAGGCAGCTTCAGTTGAACAAACTCTTGATGTAAGAGAAGAGAGTACCTTTGCCTCTGATTTGGAGAACCAGCCCAGTAATGTCTCTATTCAAACTGAGCCATCAAGGCAATTGCCATCTCCACGGACATCATTAATGTCAGTGTCTCTTGGGAGAGACCGTGATATGTCTTAAAACTGCCAAAGCATCTCATTGAGAATTCTGATGGAAAACAAAAACAACAGTTAACAGTTTCATCTGCTGCAGTCTATTTAAAGATGACTTTTGGTGAAAACTCTTTTCCCCCTTAAAAATATTTTAAGTGATTTTTTTTGTGTTAAAAGTTTGTAAAAATCATTATTTGTTCAAAAAGTATGTATGTCCCACCCTCAGAGATATGCACTTTTAAGTGAGGAAAATGATATTGCTAGCAGTTTATTTAAAACTTGGGGTCCTTTTTAAATAAAAAAAAATATAAATTTTAGAAGTTATTTCATAAAGCCATATGGTATCAACATATTTTTAAAGTAGTCAATGAGTATTTTTGAATTTTTTTTTTTGAGAGTTATTCTGGAAATGTGTTATAAGCTAGGAGAATCCCTTTGGACAGTCTTTATTTTTCTTCTTAAAACTTTGTATGATTCAAAACCATTTCTTCAGGTTAAATTAAGGCATTTTAATCTGCACAGTTTAGACATCTGCCAAAAGAAAATTTAAATATTTCCTTTATATACTTGTTTATCTGGACTGCCAGTAAAACAGATGTGTATTCGACAAAATAAAAAATAAAACAGTAACACTTTACGAGAATCCAGAAATTTTTCTATGTAGTATTGCCTTTTTTTTTTTTTTTTTTTTAATTTTAGTAGCGCTAAAATCTTGAAAATAGTTAAGGATATACTTGTTATAAATAGTAAATTTTAGATGATCTGCATTTAATTTCACAGTTTTAATTAGTTCTTTGATTATAAGGAATATCATACTTGTTTTTTGTCTTCAGTAAAATGCAGTTATGTAGCATTTAGCCTATTAAAAACAAAATACCCTTGCCAAACTTCTACATTGGTAGTTCTTGTATGCAAAGTGGTTATGTTTATGTTTTATCCTGTTTTAGAGATGATAAAATAAATTGCTCTCTGTCTAGCCTGATGTAAGATTGCCAGGGAAGAACAGAATTTGGATTAAATCTAATTTAGTAGCCTTCAGCTTGCCTTGTTACCGTATTCATCCATTGTTCAACAGAAGTTGGAATGCCTGCTGGGTGGCAGGTTCTATGTTTTATGTTTTTAGGGTTTCAGTGATAGAACAAAGTAGATATGATCTCTGTCCTTGGGGGACATATATGTAAACATTAAAAACCATAAATTCTCAGAAGAGAAAACATAATTTCCTATAAGAGCACACAGTGGGGGCCTAATTTCATGTGGAAGTGATAGCTGAATTGAAATTGAGAAAACAAGTAGCTGTTAGCTAGGAGTAGAGTTGTTCTTCGCAAAGGAAAAAATGTCCAAAGATCCAAAGGCAGAAGCATACTGCAAGAACTAAAAGTAGGCAAAATTAGCCAAAGGACAAGGTGGGACCAAGCTTTGTAGGTCATTTTTGTATTTGTTATAAGGGCGATAGGAAATTCTTTTAAAATGACAATCTAAAATTGATGTTGGCAATTTTTAGTAAGCTCAGACACTGAGACTGAGAAATTTTGGGAAGACCATAGTTGATCGAGGAATATACTTTGAAATTATGACATGATTTTGTAGTTTTCTCAAGTATTAAAGACAATGCTATTTTATTTCATTTTTTAATTTTATGTGATATTTGTATACATTTAGTGAAAACCTATCAATGTTTTTAAACACCTAAAGCTCATCTTAACACATGGCACCATCACATCATCCTCTTAGGTGTTCAGGCCAAAAATTTCCCAGTCTTTGTTTCTCCTCCTTCTCTCATTCAATCCCCAAATCCTGGCCAGTAAGTATTTCTAATGTGTCTATACCATTATCCAACCTAGGCAGCCATAATCTCTCACTTGTGCTATTATAATGAGTCTGCCTGTATCCATTGTTGCTCTACACCTACCCCCCCCCCCCCCCGCCTCCATCCATTCCTGATGTTAACATTCAAAAAAAGTTTAAAAAAAAATTTTTTTTTTTTTTGTTTCATTCCCATATTTAAAATCCTTCAGGAAATTTCTGTTATTCTTAGGATACTTAAAAAAAGCAAGCAAAAATCCAGCATAATATGCCTCTGCTTCATCAGATTCTGGTCCACCTTCAGCTTTCCTCTCCCCTCATTTGCTCTGGCCACCTTAGCCTGTTTCAGGTCTATGGAGGGGCTGCTGCTTACTAATGCAGAGCCTTCATATGTGGATTTTTCTTCTGCTAGGAACTGAATTTCATCTGTGTTAAAGGAGGCTTCTGCTAACGTGTACCCTTTTCCATTATTTCCCCTCAAACTTGCTCTCATAATAACCCTGGACTCTGTAGTAATTGATTACAGAGTGTTTTACCAATCTGCAAGTTTTTTGGCGACTGTATGTATGTGTACTGGTAAATCCCTTCTCTTTCGTTTCATATAAGAAATACTTAACAGCACTTGATGGATAACTAGGTGCTAGAGATGTTTAAAATTGGCTAAGACCTCCTTTCTCCTTTCAGGGGGCTCTGCTATCTGTCAGCTTTTAGCCTAATCCTGTGTTCTTTAACCTGTTCATCTGAATTCATTGTCCATGAGACATTTTATTTTACCTCAGGTTTTTAGTGTTTTTGTGACTTCTGGGACTTTAACGGGAATGCAGCCTAACATTTGCACTTGGTTGTTCATCAGTCTTCAGATTGACAACAGGAAAACTTTATTCCCAGTTTCAGTAAGCTCTGTGGGAGCCAATCCAAGGCCCTCACCAACCCATCTAATCTGTAATAATGGTCTGTGCATACAAAGGGCAACAACAGTTTACTCAAGGTAAACTGACAGCCCATTCTTACTGGGAATTGTTCTATCATGGGGAATAATTACAGTTCCCTGTCAGTGGGTATGGATGCCTTTAGTCGGTCAGTACACCCTGTATTAAAAATTTTTCAGAAGGTTCTTCAGGATACCAGAAACCATGTATGAGCTGGTTTGAGTTGTGGCCACCCCACTGTCCCCACCAATGGGGGCAAAGGATGGGAAGTAGAGGGAGAGGTTTCTCTTCACAAACCAGATTTTTTCAGAATTCTGAGCATGGGTGCATTTCTAACATTAAGCTCGTTAAGCTACGTACAATTGAAATGTTAACTGACTAAATTAATGTAGCTATTACTGAGACCAGAGTTTATATGGTATGAACCCTTTAACTGCAAGGAATAAGTTCCAAGATGCCTCTGGATGCCTGAAACTGAATAGTACTGAACCCTGTATGTACTGGTTTTTTCTATACATACATATCTGTGATAAAGTTTAATTTATAAATTAGGTGAAGTAAGAAATTAACGACAGCAATAATAGAATTGGGCAATTAATATACTGCAATAAAAGTTATGTGAATGTCTCTCAAAATAACTTGTACTCATCCTTGTGATGATGTGAGGTGGTAAAATGCCTACATGATGAGATAAATGAGGTGAATGACAAAGGCATTGTTATGTAGCCTTAGGCTACTGTTGACCTCAGGATACTTTAAAAGGCAGATCATCTGCTTCCAAATCCTAGTTGACTGTGGATAACCAACATGAAAAGCAAAATTGCAGGTGAGTGGGGGGGGGGGGGGCACTACTATATGGATATGTCCACTGGTGCCTTTAGGAAAACCCACATGGGAAGCGAAATCATAATCATTGTGTATGTAGCCTAACTCTCAAAAGGTTCAGAAAGAATGCTACATATGTAGACAGAGAAAATGATAAATTGTGGCAAAGTGTTAAAAAATGAGAGTAAAAAGGAAGTCTTTAAACTATTTTTGTATTTCTGTAGGTTTAAAATAATTTCAAAACGTTAATAAAATTGCCTCTGTAGGCCTGCTAGGTTACCTGTATGAGTGTGTTAGAGTTTTCAGCCACATATACTTGGCAAAAGGAAAAAAAGTCACAGGCGAACATGCAGTAACTATTAAAGCCACTTTGTGAGAAAGAACCAGTCACTAGAAGTATTGTGTTCCCATTTATAATCCTGGGCCTGTTGAGATAAGGATCTTAGTCTGAGATACATGGTTAACTGCTCTTGATCCCATGCTCAGAAGCAAGTGTGTGAGGGGTATAAAAACAAAGGTGAGGTGTTTTTTAAGTTTATTATTTATTTTGAGAGAGCATGAGCAGGGGAGGGGCAGAGGGGGGAGAGAGAATCCCGTTGCAGGGGTCAAACTGATGAAACAATGAGACCACCTGAGCCAAAACCCAAGAGTTGGACGCTTAACTGACCAAGCCACCCAGGGGCCCCAAGAGAGGTTTTTGTTTGTTTGTTTGTTTTGTAATTTAGGATAGAGGGAAGACAAGCTTTCTGAAAAGGAGACCCTGGAATAGGAAAAAAAAGTAAAGGAGAGGTAACTGATGGAGCAGAGTTCCTGAATGGCAGAGCACAGCACAGGTAAGTGAATTGGTAATGGGTAGAAGCAGAGGCAAGTCTTACTGTGAAATGACAGAAGGAGGTAATGCACAAAGAAATACTCATGAGCAAGATGCACTGAGATGAGGTTAACACTTGTAAAGCCTCTCTCCATGAAGTAGGAAGTAATGCCAACTTCTGAGAAATATGGGTCGTGAGTAAGATTGGACTTGAGAAGAGGAATGAGAAAATGCTGTTGTATAGTATGTGTTTGGTGAGTGAATAAATAGATGGTTCATGGTTGAAGTTCTGAATGTGACTAGTAAAAGGGAGGCAAGGGAGTTGAGATATTGGTGAGTATAGTTGAATTGATGCATTCTGGCTTCTGGGCTGTGTAGGAAAGGTGAAGCTAGGTCACCATTATATGTAAAGAACAGGGAGATAACAAAGAATTTGTTTTCCAGTGAGGTTCAAGTAGATAAGTGGAGGAAGGAATAAGACAAAAAGTATTTTAGACAGTGCCTAATGCTAGGGATGTTTGGAAGTAACTAGAATGGGTGGAGGTAGAGGTGAAGGTGATTGGAACTGAGGGTGGTGATCAATGTGGCTGGAAGTATCCTTTACATGGAAGATACTGTGGGTGATGGCAGAAGATCAAGGATGGAGAAGGAAATGGTAGTTGTGTCATGGATATTATATCTTGTACTTTAAACTATGCTTGAGTTCCACTAGAGCAGCTGGCATGTGTACAAAGAAGATAATGAAAACTTGGTAAATAGTTATTTCCTCATTCTGAGTTTTTAGTCAATACCTGAATCACTTAGGTATTAGAAAACATTAAGTGCGAAAGGGCCATTTAAAAAAGTACAGTAAGATTGGTTGTTAAAATGTGAAAATTAGGAAATTCTCACTTTACCTGCACGTGGGGGAATGGTAAATCCATTGGATCTGTGCCTGAGAAAAGCAAGAGGCAAGGAAAATGGAAGTTGAGTTAGGCCAAGGTCTGAGTCCATAAATTCATCCCTGTAAAGCATTAGATGATATGCTTTTGTACAGACACAAGGGGGCAGAATTAGATCTCTAGTATTTGTTTCTCTGCATGACCATCTGCACTTTAAATAGGTAAACCATTCTCAAGCACAAGGATACCTCTTTGGACTTATGTCTGTAAAATTCATTTATTCACCAAATGCTGAGTACATATGGTCTGAGTCTATGCTAAATGCTAGAGGTGTAACAATGAATAGGGTGGAACCAACAGAAATGTTAAAGAAGGTGGGAATGGAACGATTAGATTTGTTTTCAAACAACTAGCAGTAATGTAGAAGAACGTTTGGAGTGGGAAAACCTCGATGAAAGACTGCTTAAGGAGCTCTTTTCAATAGCTCAAACCAGAAGTCAGAAGGGCCTTTAGAAAAACAACAGGGATTCAGTGGAGAGGCTGGATTCAATCAATTTCTGAGGTAGATTAGACAAAATTTGGGTACCATGTACATGAGGATGGGCTGTAAGGAGAGGGAAAAGTCTGGTATGATGAGATTTCCGCCCCCCTCCCCACCACCCCGTGTGAGAATTAGGAGATAGAGGAATAGGGATAGTTGGGGAAGACAATGAGTTCAGTTTGAGACTGAGCAGCCTAGAGCTGCACTGTCCAATATAGTAGCTACTAGGCACATGTGGGTATTGATCACTTGAAATGTGGCTAGTAAAACTGAGGAACTGAATTTTAAGTGGTGTTTAGTGAGGCTCATGGCTGCCATATTGGCCAATATAGGTAGAGAACATTTCCATCATCACAGAAAATTCTTTTGGGACACCCTGGGGGACATCTGGACAGATGAAGATTTCCAGTGGGTACCTGGAAATAGGAGTGTGAATCTTGGAGGAGAGATGGGGACTAGGGAGGTGATTTAGGAGTTACTGGGAAACTAGGGTGGGTGTACTAGAGAGGTTGTAGAAGTGGATGAGTTCTCTCAGAGAGTAGAAAAACAAAGCAGGCATAAGTGAAAATTCTAGAGAATACAACATTAAGGAGGCTGGCAAAAGAAGAAAAGGTTTTCAAAAGAGACCAAGAAGTATATGTACCCGTAGTCCCATATACTTGTCTCTTCAATTTTATGTTGTATATCTTGTATCAGAGGCAGTGCCCTGCATGCAGTAGGGTATAAACAGAATTTCCAAGAGGTTAATTTTATTTTTAAGGTCTTGGGAGTTACCTTCATGTGGTCATTGAATCAGGGAATTCTGTTCTGGGTGGGGCAGATTAGGCCACCTCCAAAGATATCTAATACCATTTTTAGAATACAGGACTAGGAAGTATAATCTTTTGACCTTACTCTACCCATCGCCCTCCTTCTCTATACTTCCCTTCATGCTCAGCTATGATTTTCTGGATTATGTTTAAATCATTCCCTTACAATAACCTCTTTCTAGCCCTTCTGTCTTCGTTCACTTAGTTTAGGGGTGAGCAACTTTTTCCTGTGAAGGGCCAGATGTACTCTATGTTGTATAGTCTTTTTTTTTTTTTTTTTTTTTGTAACTCTTTGAAGATGTTAAAACAATTTTCAGCTTGTGGCCTCTTTAAAAACAAGTCACATGCCAAATCTGTCCTGCAATAGTTTGCTAACCTGTTACCTAGCAAGACCTCCATCTGGATGAACCCAGCTCTTCGGTTGTGCCTACATGCATCCTCCTGAGTGTTTTTGAAGGAAATTAGGAACTTCAGGTTGGTGTCACCATAAGAACACAATCCCAAGTGGACAAGTTTCTTTAGTGTTCTTGCTCATTGGTATAATGGGTATAGTTCACACCTTTTACTTTCTCAAACCTTCCACTTGTCTCTACCGCAGGCTTTCCATAGTGGCTGGGCAGTTCTGACCAGTGCCAGGTTTAGGCAAACACAAACCCTATCTGCTCACCAAAACAATACCCCTCTAGCATGTTAGTAGAGACATTGCCCACCCATTTGGTCTTGACTGGTTTGTTCGTCTGTCCTCAGCCAACTGGGTGGCCTGCTGATCCAGGATGGCCTCATCTGGGATTATTGGACTCTGTGTAGTCATCTTCCAGCACATTAGCCTGAGCTTGTTTACCTGGTGGTCACAGGGGTCTGAGAGAGAGAGAAGTGTGGAGTCTCAAGACCTGGGCTCAGAATTGACATCATCATTTCCTCTTTTTTTTTTTTTTTTTTCTCCCTATAGTAAGTCCTAAGACCAAACTGATTGTAGGGGAAGGAAAAGAGACCAGTATTGATGGGAGGAGCTACAAAGTTACATTGTAAGAGGTATAAGTATTGGGAAAAGTGAAGAATTGTAACTTTTGCATCCAACCTACCATAGCATCCAGGTTTGCTCCACTCAATGGAGAAAGCCCTCTTCGTCTAGGCTTTTAGTCCTCACACTTATGTGTGCATCTGTAGCATGTGGAAGGTTTGTTAAAACATATTGCTGGGGCCCACACCTTCAAAATGTCTGGGATGCCAAGAATTTGCTTTTCTAACAGGTTTCCAGGTGGTTCTGATGTTACTGGCTGGCAGACCACAGTTGGAGAACCACTGTTCTGGGACATACACCCTCTGCACGTGCTGTGGATTTCACTTACCTCACTTTAACAGGAATTTTGATTTTTTAAATTATCCTCTTTTTTCCTGTATCTCCTGCTTTTTAGTTCCTTAGCTACATGTTACTTAGTTACTTTGCTACTCAGAACGAGGTCTGTGGACCAGCAATATCAGCATCACCAGTGTCAGCTTCTTAGAAATGCAGAATCTCAGACTTACTAGGTCAGAATCAGTACTTTAATAAGACCTGTGAGTGATTCTTGTGCATTCGTGTTTGAGAAGCACTGCCTGTGGATCATTCTCATCAGCAAGCGAGTATGTTCTTGATTTCCTCCTACAAGCCTTGCTGTCTTCCAACGTCCCATTCTAATAGATGGCACCCCCATTCACGCAGCTGCTCAGGCTAAAGAGGAATTTTCCTTGACTTGTTTCTCACATATCCCACATTCAGTTCATGGCCACACTTTACCACTTCCACAGCTTTGCTCCTAATCCAGGATGCCATGATCTCTCACTTGGACTAGTGCTGGTGCCAGCTTCTTACCTGGTCAGTAGGCTTCCACCTGTCTCCCTGCAGCTTGTTTTCTTCCAGTCAACCACAGTGAGCCTTTAAAAACAGGTCTTGTTTTTAACAAATCCTGCAATGGTTCTGCATCATATTTAAAATCAAAACCCAAACTGGGGTGTCTGGGTGATTCAGTTGGCTGAGCATCCAACTCTTGGTTTCAGCTTAGGTTGTGATCTCGCAGTTTGTGGGATCAAGCCTCGCTGACAGCTTGGAGCTTGCTTGGGATTCTCTTTCTCCTCCTCTCTCAGCCCTTCCCCTGCTTGTGCTCTCTCTCCCCAAATAAATAAACTTAAAAAAATCAAAACCAAAGTCATTGTGGTCTGTCAGGCTGTATGTGAACTGTCTTGGCCACCTCTCTCCTCTCTTTCCCCAGCCCACTTTATTCTAGTGACTCTTCTCCCCTTCTTTTCTTTTGCAGACCTGGTTCACCCCTGTTTGTTTGTACTATGTGGTTTTTTTTTTTGTTGTTGTTTGTTTTTTCTCTTTGCACTTTGTTTTAGAATGCTCTTCACCCAAATGGCATGCTATCTCACTTCACTTAGGTCTTCCTTGAGTCACTCATCTAATATAAGCAGCCCTCATTACTGTTTATTCCCTTATCTTGCTTTATTTCTCCTTCCTGAACTTGTTGTTACCTAACATCTTTCTTTCACGGTAGAATACGATACGTTTTAAACCTGTCTTCTTCATTTTAGTCTTGGTGCTACCATTCTCCTAGTTGCTCAAGCCAATGCCTGGAATGTAGCCTTGATTTTTTTTCCCCTCTTCCTTTCCCACTTCCTTCACTCAATCCTATGTCTAAAGTATATCTGGAACTTTTCATTTCTTATACTCTGCATTGCCACTGTCCTCATTTTTGCTCTCATCCTCTCTTGAGTCAGCTCCCATCGATCTACCCATTCCACATAGGAGCCAGAGAGAAAGTCTTTTAAAAAAATGTCATCAAATTATGTTACTCCTTGCTTAAAATCCTGCAATGTGTTCCCATTGTACTTTATTCTTTGCCTTACAAGGCCCTTTCACCAATTCAGTAACACTCCATGCCATTTATCCCTTGTTCAAGAAATTCCTGATACAAATCACTTTTTCTCTTTGACTCATTTGTGCTTTCTGTCCCTTTGTATGGAATTCCCCCCCTTCCTATTTTTTTGAATAATTCATTCCTTCTCATTCTTAAGGACTCAGCTGAAGTGTGACCTACCTAGAAAGACCTACCACTGCATTAAAACAGTTTTTTTCGATCTCCTTTATTTTCTATCTCATGACTCTATTTGCTTTCTTAATATTTCACATTTGCTTGAAAGACACCTTTAAGAAAATGAAATGGTAAGTCACAGACTAGGAGAAAATATTTGAAGTACATATATTTGACAATGGGCTTATATCTAGAATAAATAACTTATAAGTTCATAATACAAAGAAAACCCAATCAGGCAAAGGATGGAAACAAATGCCTCACAAAGGAAGATATGTAAATGGCCAACAGGTACATGCAAATGTGCTCACATCATTAACTATTTGAGGAGTTAAAACTACAATAATACACTATTTCACATTGACCAAGATGGCAAATTGACCCATGTGTAGCCACTGGAGCTCTCTGACTCTACTGGTGGGAATGCAAAATAGTACATACAGTTTGGGAAACAGGTGGGAGATACCTGTTAGGTTAAACACGCAGGTAGGACCTACACAACCTGGGGGAAGCAGTTAACACTCATACACATTTTCCAAAACTCAGTGAATCATACATTTAAAATCTGTGCATTTATTGAATCTAAACTTTACTGCTATAAAAGCAAAATGAAAAAAAAAAAAAAAAGTTCCCAGGGATCCTCCTCCGTCCCTCTGGGCGAGCGAGCGCTTGCAGGTTGGCTAACGTCAGGAAAATGCGGTCAGGGAGGCGGGGACCTGGGGCAGCCCAGCTTCCGCGAGCCGCCAAGCCCTGACCCGTTCGCCGCTAGTTGTGGTTTCGGTTTCCATTTCCCTTCTGCAGTTTAGGTTCCCCGGCGTCTCCGCCTCTCCGCTGGGCCAGTACACCCTCTCAGAAAATCCCTCCTGGCCGGCCGCTGGGCTTTAAAGGGAGTGGGGCACCGGTGAGGTAGGACCTCGCGGGGAGCTGAGCCACCGGGATGACGGCGGAGGAGAGGAGGAATCTGCGCGCCTTCCAGGACTATGTCATCAAGATTCTGGACCCTACCTATATCCTGAGCTACATGTCGCCCTGGTTTAAGGACGGTGAGTGGTCCCCAGCGGCCCGAGTCCCTTGAAGCAAGGAAACAGTTTAGGACTTGTTTTTCCCGTGCTTTTTCCTTTCTTTTAATCAATACAAGTAGCCTGCTAGGAACTCGGGTGTTGAGGCAAGATCCCTAAAGCATTTTTAAAAATTATTTTATTTTTTAAATTTTATTAAAATCTAAGTTAACATAGTGCACTAATGATTTCAGGAGTAGAATTTTTTTTTATATTTTTTTATTTTTTATTTTTTTTTAATGTTTATTTATTTTTTTAATATATGAAATTTACTGGCAAATTGGTTTCCATACAACACCCAGTGCTCATCCCAAAAGGTGCCCTCCTCAATACCCATCACCCACCCTACCCTCCCTCCCACCCCCCATCAACCCTCAGTTTGTTCTCAGTTTTTAACAGTCTCTTATGCTTTGGCTCTCTCCCACTCTAACCTCTTTTTTTTTTTTTTTTTTCCTTCCCCTCCCCCATGGGTTTCTGTTACGTTTCTCAGGATCCACATAAGAGTGAAACCATATGGGATCTGTCTTTCTCTGTATGGCTTATTTCACTTAGCATCACACTCTCCAGTTCCATCCACGTTGCTACAAAAGGCCATATTTCCTTTTTTCTCATTGCCACGTAGTATTCCATTGTGTATATAAACCACAATTTCTTTATCCATTCATCAGTTGATGGACATTTAGGCTCCTTCCATAATTTGGCTATTGTTGAGAGTGCTGCTATAAACATTGGGGTACAAGTGTCCCTATGCATCAGTACTCCTGTATCCCTTGGATAAATTCCTAGCAGTGCTATTGCTGGGTCATAGGGTAGGTCTATTTTTAATTTTCTGAGGAACCTCCACACTGCTTTCCAGAGCGGCTGCACCAATTTGCATTCCCACCAACAGTGCAAGAGGGTTCCCGTTTCTCCACATCCTCTCCAGCATCTATAGTCTCCTGATTTGTTCATTTTGGCCACTCTGACTGGCGTGAGGTGATATCGGAGTGTGGTTTTGATTTGTATTTCCCTGATAAGGAGCGACGTTGAACATCTTTTCATGTCCCTGTTGGCCATCCGGATGTCTTCTTTAGAGAAGTGTCTATTCATGTTTTCTGCCCATTTCTCCACTGGGTTATTTGTTTTTCGGGGGTGGAGTTTGGTGAGCTCTTTATAGATTTTGGATATTAGCCCTTTGTCCGATATGTCATTTGCAAATATCTTTTCCCATTCCGTTGGTTGCCTTTTCGTTTTGTTGGTTGTTTCCTTTGCTGTGCAGAAGCTTTTTATCTTCATAAGGTCCCAGTAATTCACTTTTGCTTTTAATTCCCTTGCCTTTGGGGATGTGTCGAGTAAGAGATTGCTACGGCTGAGGTCAGAGAGGTCTTTTCCTGCTTTCTCCTCTAAGGTTTTGATGGTTTCCTGTCTCACATTCAGGTCCTTTATCCATTTTGAGTTTATTTTTGTGAATGGTGTGAGAAAGTGGTCTAGTTTCAACCTTCTGCATGTTGCTGTCCAGTTCTCCCAGCACCATTTGTTAAAGAGACTGTCTTTTTTCCATTGGATGTTCTTTCCTGCTTTGTCAAAGATGAGTTGGCCATACGTTTGTGGGTCTAGTTCTGGGGTTTCTATTCTATTCCATTGGTCTATGTGTCTGTTTTTGTGCCAATACCATGCTGTCTTGATGATGACAGCTTTGTAGTAGAGGCTAAAGTCTGGGATTGTGATGCCTCCTGCTTTGGTCTTCTTCTTCAAAATTACTTTGGCTATTCGGGGCCTTTTGTGGTTCCATATGAATTTTAGGATTGCTTGTTCTAGTTTCGAGAAGAATGCTGGTGCAGTTTTGATTGGGATTGCATTGAATGTGTAGATAGCTTTGGGTAGTATTGACATTTTGACAATATTTATTCTTCCAATCCATGAGCAGGGAATGTCTTTCCATTTCTTTATATCTTCTTCAATTACCTTCATAAGCTTTCTATAGTTTTCAGCGTACAGATCTTTTACATCTTTGGTTAGATTTATTCCTAGGTATTTTATGCTTCTTGGTGCAATTGTGAATGGGATCAGTTTCTTTATTTGTCTCTGTTGCTTCATTGTTAGTGTATAAGAATGCAACTGATTTCTGCACATTGATTTTGTATCCTGCAACTTTGCTGAATTCATGTATCAGTTCTAGCAGACTTTTGGTGGAGTCTATCGGATTTTCCATGTATAATATCATGTCATCTGCAAAAAGTGAAAGCTTGACCTCATCTTTGCCAATTTTGATGCCTTTGATTTCCTTTTGTTGTCTGATTGCTGAAGCTAGAACTTCCAGCACTATGTTAAACAACAGCGGTGAGAGTGGGCATCCCTGTCGTGTTCCTGATCTCAGGGAAAAAGCTCTCAGTTTTTCCCCGTTGAGGATGATGTTAGCTGTGGGCTTTTCATAAATGGCTTTTATGATCTTTAAGTATGTTCCTTCTATCCCGACTTTCTCAAGGGTTTTTATTAAGAAAGGGTGCTGGATTTTGTCAAAGGCCTTTTCTGCATCGATTGACAGGATCATATGGTTCTTCTCTTTTTTTTTTGTTAATGTGATGTATCATGTTGATTGATTTGCGAATGTTGAACCAGCCCTGCATCCCAGGAATGAATCCCACTTGATCATGGTGAATAATTCTTTTTATATGCTGTTGAATTCGATTTGCTAGTATCTTATTGAGATTTTTTGCATCCATATTCATCAGGGATATTGGCCTGTAGTTCTCTTTTTTTACTGGGTCTCTGTCTGGTTTAGGAATCAAAGTAATACTGGCTTCATAGAATGAGTCTGGAAGTTTTCCTTCCCTTTCTATTTCTTGGAATAGCTTGAGAAGGATAGGTATTATCTCTGCTTTAAACGTCTGGTAGAACTCCCCTGGGAAGCCATCTGGTCCTGGACTCTTATTTGTTGGGAGATTTTTGATAACCGATTCAATTTCTTCGCTGGTTATGGGTCTGTTCAAGCTTTCTATTTCCTCCTGATTGAGTTTTGGAAGAGTGTGGGTGTTTAGGAATTTGTCCATTTCTTCCAGGTTGTCCAATTTGTTGGCATATAATTTTTCATAGTATTCCCTGATAATTGTTTGTATCTCTGAGGGATTGGTTGTAATAATTCCATTTTCATTCATGATTTTATCTATTTGGGTCATCTCCCTTTTCTTTTTGAGAAGCCTGGCTAGAGGTTTGTCAATTTTGTTAATTTTTTCAAAAAACCAACTCTTGGTTTCGTTGATCTGCTCTACAGTTTTTTTAGATTCTATATTGTTTATTTCTGCTCTGATCTTTATTATTTCTCTTCTTCTGCTGGGTTTAGGCTGCCTTTGCTGTTCTGCTTCTATTTCCTTTAGGTGTGCTGTTAGATTTTGTATTTGGGATTTTTCTTGTTTCTTGAGATAGGCCTGGATTGCAATGTATTTTCAGGAGTAGAATTTGATGATTCACTTACATATAACACCCAGTGCTCATCCCAACAAGTGCCCTCATTAATGCCCATCACTGATTTAGCCCAGCCTCCCACCCAACACCCCTCCAGCAACCCTCAGTTTGGTCTCTGTATTTAAGAGTCTCTTACGGTTTGCCTTCTTCTCTGTTTTTATCTTATTTTTCCTTCCCTTGTCCTAGGTTCATCTGTTTTGCTTCTTAAATTGCCATCACATTTTAGACTAGAAATTGCTAGGAGGAGCCTTTGGAAGTTCAGGTGGGGAACTGAGTCCCAGAGAAGTGCTATGACTTGTGTAGGGGTGCATGTCTAGTCAGGTTCAAAGCTGGATAAACCAATCATTGTCCACTTCATGTATTTCCTTTAATGGCTATGTCTAATGTGTCTTCAGCTTTGTACCAACATCGAGATTAAAGAATAAGATTTAGGCCCTTCTTTAAAATACTATACAGCTCAAGATTTTGGGGGTGGGAGACTGGTGAGGACAGATGTACACTAATGATTACAAAATGCTATGAGAGCTCCAAGGTAATTGACCCTTACTCTTGCTGTGTCTTATTTGCAATGACTGGAAGCTTGAGAGGAGCAAGACTCTCTGGACTGAATGGCTGCAGGCTTCAATTCAGGTGTTTCTGTCTAGCTTTTGAGACACATGATGACGGATGAATGCCATATTGTAAATTTGAATCCCAAGTGCCCTGTGCTGGAGATGAGCAGAGGCTTTAAGAAAAGAGGAAAAGGGAGGTGGTGCCTAGAAGGAGTTGAGATGAGAGAAGGGATCTGGCAACTCCTTTTCAGGCTCCAACTGCTGAAATATCTTTCCTGATGTGAGGCAGTTTTGGGAGATTACCTGAAAGCAGACAGGTAATTTGAAGGCTAATTTCTCTGTAAAACCAAGGGTTGTGGAGTGAGGAGTGAAAGAATACCATTAACAAAAGTGGGCTTCTGCTTTCTAGTTGTGCTCAGGGAGAAGTAACAAAGTAACATTCTAATGAGCCACAGAGTTGCTTGGGCCTCTGAAGAATATAAGCCCCTGCAAGAATCTCTTCTAGAAATCTTGGAATGAATGGAACACTAACAAACTATTGTGAATCCCATTCTTTCTTGCACTCATGTGTCCATTCAATGAACAACTCATATGTTAGGCAATATGCTAGCATTGGAGAGAATTTACACACTTACTACACGTATTATCTAATAGGAAGCATCATGCTAGGAACTGAAAAATCAGTGGTGAGTGTGATAGAAATGATCCTGACCTAACAGAAATAAGAGTGTGTATGCGAAGGCAGGTTGCTAACTAAGTACACCATAAATGATGAAATGTGGTAAGTACTCTGATGGAAAACCATAGTGTGCTTTGGGAGCACATAGACAGCATAGTTTTTAATATATATAGTGGTTTTAATTTATAGTTATAGTGTAATCACAAAGTACGAAACGGGAAATAGAAAAAGCTAGCTGCAGAATGCTATAGTATTGTCTTATTTTTGAATGTTAAAGAAACAATAGAAGTTTCGTTTCCAGCTTCTTACCAAGGGCAACTGATACCATTTGGTTGGTTTATATTTTTCCTGTTCATTTCTTTATACTTTATAATGTGCACATGTATCCATAAACTTTTTTTCTTTCTTCTCATCTTTTTCAGTTTTCCGTTAGATTGATAAAGTTTCTCTATCCCCTATTTTTTTTTCTTGGATGCTTTGGAATCTCTGAATTCTATTGGTTAACCTTAATTGTGACAAGTATACTCGATCAGGATTCAGTTAGGGAGCTGAGACATGAGTGTTGTAGCTGAATATAAACTTTCTGCCTCATTTTTCCCACCTAGAAGTGGGAGCTTATCCACACTCTCCTTACGCCCAAAAATTCATTCCCCATGCACACATAAATACACCAATATGTTTAAATTACACCAGCAATATCCAATATCTCTTTTACCATAATCTTTGTCTCCACATGTTGGATATTGTACACTAGTTGAATCTTGGGAAAGGAGAATTGAAGCCATGTTTCTTCTGGAGAGCTTACATGGTCACTAGGGTGCTGCGGGGCTTTACTTATTTACTGGTTGTCCAGGATGTTTCAAGGCAGACTAGGTTGTGGGCTACAAGTTTTTTTGCAATATCCCTTTGGAGTAGAAGGCTAACCCTTATCTTGGAGGGGCCCTCCGTGAGCAGTATTCTGAGTATTTACCCATTCCTTCAGTAACATTTTCTGGACCATACATGAGCCAGACGCTTTGTTGATGATTAGAATACAAAGATGAAGACAAAAATGGATACAACATGTCCATGATCACTGTCAATGGGAAAAGATAGACACTCAGACAGTTACTGTGTACTATGCAGTGCCAGTGCTCTAGTCAGAGGCATGTAAAGAGACCAAGAAAGCACAGAAAAGAGATCAAGAAATTCTACCTTGAGAAGCTGGCTATGGCATCACAGAGTGGCCAGGATGGCAAAGGTAGTAGGAAAGTACCAAAAATAGAATTTTCCCTGCATTGAACTCCCAGTGCTTTTGAGGAAGCAGGAGATATCAGGACTAGGTAGCAGCAGGATGGACCTGACCTTGTGCAGAGTGAAGCTAACCTGCCCAGGATGCAGCAAGACAGTTTCCCTGGGAAGGTTTCAGCTGTGACTGGGACTTATCTGGACCTTCATGCGGGAGAGGCCAGTTGTGGCTGGTGGAATGTCTAAGGAAAGAATGAAGGGCAAGGAGGCCTGGGAGTAAGAACCCACCTCTAAGGATAGAGTCTAAGAACAAGATTAACTATCCCAAAGGATAGGGTACAGTTGTGTGCCCAGGGAAGTTGGGGTAGGCAACAAGATTGTGTTGTCCCTAAAAAAGATACGTTGAAGTCTTAACCTCCACTACCTCAGAATGTGAACTTACTTGGAAATAGGATCTTTATAGAGGTAATCAGTTAAGGTTGAGGACGTGCTGGTGTAGGGTGGGATCCTAATCAATGTGGTTGGTGTCTTCATAAGAAGATAGCCATGTGAAAATACTGAGAGACAAAGAGAATGTCATGTGAAGATAGAGGCAGAGATTGGAGTGATGTGGCCACAAGACAGACAAACAGAGGGGAGAATAACATGAAGAAAGAGGCAAAGATTTGATGTGGCCACAAACCACGGAATGCTAGGAGCTGGAAGGGAAGTGGGATGTATTGTCCCTTAGAGCCTTCAGAGGAAGTGTGCTCCTGCCAGCATCTTGATTTCAGACTTTTGGTCTCTAGAACTGTAAGAGAATAAGTTTCTATTGTTTGAAGGCCACCAGTTAATGCTAATTTGTTATTGCAGCCACAGAAAACTAGTATGGATAGATAAACTAAAAAACAGAAGTGTTGGCAAGGATGTGTTAAAAAATTGGAATCCTCATAAATTTCTGGTGGGAATGTAAAACGTATAGCTCCTTTGGAGAGCAGTTTGATAATTCCTTACACTGTTAAATGGAGTTACCATATGACCCAGCAATCTCACACATAGGTATAAACTCAAGAGAAATGAATACATATGTGTATGTAAACACTTGTACATGACTGTTCATTGCATTGTTATTCAGAATAGCCAAAACGTGGAAACAACCTAAATGCTCATTAACTGATGAATGGATGGACAACAGGTGGTGTATCCATACAATAGTATATTATTCGGCAATAAAAAGGAATGAATGATACAAGCTACAGCATGAATGAATCTTGAAAACGTTATGCTTAAGTGGAAGAACCCACTTACAAAGACCACATATTGTATGATTTCATTCATATGAAATCTCCAAAGTAGGCAAATCTGTAGAGACCCAAGTAGATTAGTGGTTACCAAGGGGTTAAGGGGAAGGGAGATGGGAGTGGCTGGTACAAGATTTCTTTTTACTAGTCAGAGTGTACTAAAATTAGATAGAGATGGCTCCACAACTCTAAAAACCATTGAATTTTGCACATTGAAAGTGTTAACTTTACTGTTCCAAGACAGAGACCTTGGCAGAGAAGGAGGCTATCCCTTCCTTTCTTCATTCATTCAGTGTCTATTATGTGCTGGGTCCTCTTTTAATCTCTGAGGATACAGTGGTTAACCAGTCAGGCAACTGGTTTACTTCTTGGAATTTACATTCCACTGACAATAGGGGGAAAAAAAGGGACACTATCAAGTGTCAGGTCATTTGAAGGCAACCATTTGGTCACCACCCCAGACATGGAGTTAGTGTGTCAAGTTAGCAAGACCACCAGCAGTTGGGTGGATAGTTTTCTACCTGGTCTCATTGTGTTTCTGTTTAGCTTCTCTTGTGTGCCATATTTCATGCCATTCAAGCAAAAGCCTAGAAAGAGGACCATGAAAACATCACTCCATTTCTAACTCTTTCTGAGTCCAGTGTAATTAAAGATGCCATGGAGTGGTCCTATCCTCACACGCTTTTAGTCCTACAGTTAATTCAGACTTTTGAACAAGAGATTATCAAAATGTTGGAAGAAGACTTTGTTCTTCCATCTAATCCAGTGCTATAATGACTTCTTTATTGTGGGGATGCTTTCTCAGAGATTGTTAGGAAACTCCCTTTTTAAGGGATTGCTTTAGAGCATGTTCCCAGACTTCCATACCAAACTAGAAGAAGTTTCTGGAGAGGATGGGTAGGTGGGCTTAGTTGGTGAAGAATGGCCATACTCTGCCTGAACAGAGGGTTTGCTGCCTTCTTGCCTTCCATTGCTGTGATTTGTTAAAATCACCATCCCCATTTGATTAGGTCTGACAACCCTTTGCAGGTTTTTCTTCCAGTGATTAGTGATTCTGCAGTTTGATGAGTCACTCTCGCTTCTGTTTATAGATGAGGTGCAGTATATTCGGGCTGAGAAAAACAATAAGGGCACGATGGAGGCTGCCTCACTTTTTCTTAAGTTCCTATTGGAGCTCCAGGAAGAAGGCTGGTTCCGTGGCTTTTTGGATGCCCTTGCTCATGCAGGTTAGTTCATTATTCTTACAAATCAGAGTATGTTACTTGACTGTTTCAAAATGCTGTAAAAGTGAAATACTATTAATTTTGAGCTATCCCCATGTACTTCCTGTTTCTTAATCTGAGGCAATGTAAGGGATTATTTTCAGCCAGATAATATAATTGCCTACCTGAAATATCCACAGGGAGCTACAGAGTGATTATTGGGAGAGTTTATTATTGGGCAAGTATATTAGGTATAAGATGAAAATACAAAAATTAGTTGCATTTTTGCACCATACACAAAAATAAACCCAAATTGGATTAAAAACTTAAATGCAAGACCCAAAAGCAGAAAATTCCTAGAAGAAAACATAGGAAGTAATTTCTTTGACATCAGCCACAGAAACATTTTTCTAGATTTGTCTCCTTTGGCAAGGGAAATAAAAGCAAAATTAAACTATTAGGACTACTACAAATAAAAAGCTTTTTTTTACACAGCAAAGGAAACCATCAACAAAACAAGAAAACAACCTACTGAATGGGAGAAGTTACTTGCAAATGACATATCCAATAAGAGGTTAATATCCAAAATATATGAAGAACTTCTATAACTCAACACCAAAACCCCCAAACAATTCAGTTAAAAAGTGGGCAGCAGATGTGAGTAGACATTTTTCCAAAGATAGCCAGATGGCCAACAGACACATGGAAAGATGCTTAACATCACTCATTATCAGAGAAATGCAAATCAGACCACAATGAGATAGTCCCTCACATCTGTCAGATTGGCCAAAATAAAAAACACAAGAAATAATAATTATTGGTGAAGATATGGAGAAAAAAGGACCCTTGTGCACTGTTAGTGGGAATGCAAACTGGTTCAGCCACTGTGGAAAACAGTATGGAGGTATCCCAAACATTAAAAATAGAATTACTGTATGATCCTATGATTCCACTACTAAGTATTTACCCAAAGAAAACAAAAACACTAATTCAAAGGGATATATGCACCACTATGTTAATTGCAGCATTATTTACAATAGCCAAGATATGGAAGCAAGTGTCCATTCATAGATGAATGGGTAAAGATGTAGTATATATACTATGGAATATTACTCAGCCATAAAAAAGAATGAAATCTTGCCATTTGCAACATGTATGGATCTATAGGGTGTAATGCTAAGTGGAGTAAGTCAGGCAGAGAAAGACAAATAGCATATGATTTCACTCATAGGGGGAATTTAAGAAAGAAAACAAAGAAAAAGATAAAAAATAGACTCCTAGATATAGAGAACAAACTGGTTGTTGCTAGAGGGGAAGTGGTTATGGGGAGGTGGGTGAAACAGATAAAGGGGATCGAGAGTACACTTACTGTGATAAGCACTGAGTGAGTAATGTATAGAATTGTTGAATCACTATGTTGTGCACCTGAAACTAATTTAACATTATGATAATTTTACTGAAATAAAAATAAAGCATAAAAATTGGTTGCATTTCTACGCACCAGAAGCAAATAGAAAATGTAGTCCAAAATGGATACCACTTACAATAGTCACAAAAGTTGTAATGTATTTAGGAAAAAAACCTAGCAAAAGTTGTGTAAGGTCTGAATGGAGAAAATGATAAAGTGTTATTGAAAGATATTAAAGAAGTCCTATTAAAGTGGAGATATATACCCATGCACATTGAGAGGAAGACTTGATACCATAAAAATATCAGCTCTCTCAACATTGATATTTATATTCAGTACAATTGTTATTCCTTCTCAGCCTTTTGACTAAAATCAAGTGTTATATTCAATACAACTTTAGTAAAAATATTACATGCTTTTTCATGCACTTGACAAATTTCTAAATGATTCTAAAATGTAAATGGAAGAATTATGATCTAAGAATAGGACATTCCTGAAGAAGACTTAAATAGGCTGGGGTTTCCTCTTCTAGATAACAAGATTTATTTTAGAGCCATAGGCATTGAGACAGCTTAACGTTGATCCTGGCATTGACCAACTGACCAATGAAATAGAATAGAGAGCCTTCAATTAAATTCCTATATTTATGAAAACCTGATATATTTGAGACCACTTGAAAGGGAGGACCATTAGGAATGGAGGGACTTTTAATAAATTGCAGTGTGCCATTATAGACAGAATGATGTTAAAAACCAAATAAACCCTAACTTACATACCCATGTAAAACAAATTTGTATTCCTTAGCTCATTCCATTCGCACATACACACAAAATGAATTCACCAGAATTAAAGACTTAATTCCAAAAGGCAAAAATTTAACAATTGTAGAAAAGAATATAGAATAATAATTTATGACCTTGGGGTATAGCAGGATTTATGAAACGATACATTAAAGCATTATCCATAAAAGACAAATTGACAAATCTGATTACATTAAATTAAAAACATCTCTTTATCACAACACTAAAGAAAGTGAAAAAACAAATCACAAACTGGAGAGGATTAATAGATGAGATTAATAGATTCTAGATTAATATCTAGAATGTGTTAAAAAGGCTTTAAAATTGTAAAAAGAAAGAAAACATCCACAGGGCAAAAGTGTGAACCAACATTACAAAGAATAGGAAGTAGAAAAGGTTAATAAACATAAAAGATTCTCAGGGCGCCTGGGTGGCTCAGTCGGTTGAGCGTCCGACTTCGGTTCAGGTCACAATCTCGCGCTCCGCGAGTTCGAGCCCCGCGTCGGGCTCTGGGCTGATGGCTCAGAGCCTGGAGCCTACTTCCGATTCTGTGTTTCCCTCTCTCTCTGCCCCTCCCCCGTTCATGCTGTGTCTCTCTCTGTCTCAAAAATAAATAAACGTTAAAAAAAAAATTAAAAAAAAAAAAAGATTCTCAGCCCAATAGCAATTAGGGAATTGTGAATTAGGATAGCATTTTATTAACTACTAGATAGCAAAATTTAGGAAGTCCAACAAAGTTAAGACTTGGAGAGGATATTTAATCATGGGAAATCTTAAATGTCCCTATACAGAGTATAAATTAATACAAATATTTTGAAAAACAATTTGGCATCATCTTGTATGGGTCAACTCTCTTGTATCCCTCTATTCAAGAGTTTCACTCTTAAGTATGTGCCCTAGAAAAACTCACACATAGATTCCAGAATACACATATAAGAATGGTGGTAGAACACTTGTAATAACAAAACCAACCAACCAACCAACCAACCAAAACTGGAAGCAACCCCAATGTCTTTCAGGAAGAAAATAGATAAATAAATTCTACAATATTGACACTTGGCCCATTATACCTCAGTGAAAATGTATGAACACAGCTACACATGACAACACAGGTGAAGCTTAGAAATGTAATATTAAACTTTTTAAAAAGCAGTGAAAATTACATTTAGTAGGATATAATTATGAAGTTCCAAACAAGCCAAACTAAACATACATTAAGGAGTTAAACGTATGCTAGGCAACTATTCAAAAAAAATGAAGGGAGTGTTACATCAAATACAGGATGGTAGTCTCTTTGCAGGGAGGGGAAGGGAGGGGTAAAAAGAAGTACACCCCCACAAAAGTCTTAGGAAACTCTAGTTGTTAAATTGGATAGTGGGTTCCCAAGTGTTCATTTTGTTGCAAGGTTCTTCCAAATAAAGAGAATGTGGGCTTTAGAGTGTGAGGCCTGGTGATTCTGTTTGAGAACCTTAGATTGAAGCATTCCTAGGTTACTACAGTTGGAGATGTTTTTCCTCCCTCAAATTTCCCTTTATACTTAATATTTTCTTTTCTTGGAGTAATGTAGAAGCTTAAGTTCCTTAGGGGCAGGAATTAAGACTTAAGTTTCTTTTTGCCCACTTTGCTACTGTGCACTGGGAAGATAATGATTGTATGATGTTTTGACTCCTTAGAAGATACAGAGATTGTAGGTGAGATCCGCGGCACACTGTGGAAGGGAGATTTTATACTAAGACCAAATGTGAGACTTCACATTATCCTTAGCACTTTCTCCTAAGAGATAATAAATGTTGGAGGACCTAAAATGTTGGGTGCCTAAAATGAATATTGAGTTTTCTTTTTGAAAGATCATTAATTATTCAGGTGGTTCACAGATACCTTTTGGGTTCTCTCATTGTACATTCAAACATGATTGTATGATGTTAATCTTCAAATATCTTTTAGTTGGTTTCATAAAAGCCCCTATTTTCTTCTTTTCAGGTTATTCTGGACTTTATGAAGCCATTGAAAGTTGGGATTTCCAAACCATTGAAAGGTTGGAGGAGTATAGGTCACTGTTAAAGCGTTTACAACCAGAATTTAAAACTACAGTTAATCCAAAAGATATCCTTCCTGAAGTATCTAAATGTTTAATTAGTCAGGAATGTGAAGAAATTATGCAGGTAATTTAATTACTATATTTAATATAATTAATTAATTCGAATTAATTTAGTATTAAATACTGAATTTTGGGGAAGTAATTTGAACATGGGAAATGTATTCTGTTTTCTCCACTGATTTAGACCCAAGAAAGATCACTGAAATCCACAAAAGTCCTCAATTCTAAGGCATAATTACCTAAAATAGTATTTTTAGTGGTGAACTGAATAATTTTTTTTTTTTTTAATTTTTTTTTAACGTTTTATTTATTTTTGAGACAGAGAGAGACACAGCATGAACGGGGGAGGGGCAGAGAGAGAGGGAGACACAGAATGGGAAGCAGGCTCCAGGCTCTGAGCCATCAGCCCAGAGCCCGACGCGGGGCTCGAACTCACGGACCGTGAGATCGTGACCTGAGCCGAAGTCGGACGCCCAACCGACTGAGCCACCCAGGCGCCCCGTGAACTGAATAATTTTTAATGTCACAGGTTTTTCAGGTTTGTCCTATTCAGTTAAAATTATTATTTTTGCGAATAATATTTTATGCAACTTTAAATTTGAACAGTTTAGCAAATAAAAAGAAAACCTATAGAGTCTAGTGGTTAAGTGTTCAGGCTTTGGACACAAATTTTGTTAGAATCCTAGTTCAACCATCTACTTGTGGTGTGATCTTAGGCAAGTTGCTTATTTTCTCTAAACCTCTTTTTTTATGTATAAAATGGAAATAATGATAGTATCTTATTAGCATGATACTTTTATAAGGATTAAATGAGATTATATATATATATTTTATATTTTGTAAAATATTTTTTATTATATATATATTATATATTGTATATATATTTATATTATATATTATATATTTATATATATCTATATTGTATATACATTTATATTATAATTATATATATTTATATATATTTATATTATATATATTATATATATACATATTATATATATATATATGCTTATATATGCCTAGCACATAATCATAGATGCTCAATACATTTTAGTAACAATTAATAATAAAAATCATATAGGTCCCATTACCCTGAAAAAACCATTTGTTAATATTCTGTTATATTCTTCCAAATATCTCTTTATGCTAGTGTACCCTTATTTTGAATGGTTGTCAAATGGATTGTTTCCTAACATTGCTGCTGCTGATAGATACAAGGTCTCCAAGGAGGTGAGAACACCTGGCTTGACCTAGTGATGCCACGTGTAAAGACAAGGACAAAGGAAAGGGTGTCTTAAAAGGCACTATGTTGGATGGGGCAAAAATGGTCATGAATCAGACCTACTGAACCATATTATACAATGGTTTTTAAATTAGTGCTTGAATTGATGTTTCTTCAGATTTCCTTTCCATAAAAGGAAAACTTTTGAAATGATTGATTAACTTCAGTTGTCTTGCTTAGGTTTGTTCCAACAAGGGGCTGATGGCAGGTGCAGAGAAAATGGTTGAATGCTTTCTCAGATCGGACAAGGAAAACTGGCCCAAAACTTTGAAACTTGCTTTGGACAAAGAAGAGAGCAAGTTCAGTGAACTGTGGACTGTGGACAAAGGTAGGATATTCCAGGGAAGAGCTCTGAAGGGTAGGAGGATCTGAAAACATGCTCCATCTTTCTCGTGGTTCTACTTAGGGCCTCTTTCATTCCTACATTTCTCACTCACTGTCAGAGGCATTTTGCCCTTCAGAGACCCATGGCTACATCTCAAGAGAGAGAGAGAGAGAGAGAGAGAGCAGCAGTGAGTTGAGTTCTGGGAGGTAAGTGGCTACTTCCCTGCAGAAGTAATTTGGTTGTGTCTAACCCCTAAAATGGACCAGGGCAAACTGCTCTCATCCAGAATTAGCCCATCTGGTCCAAAGGATTTGGGGAAGGCAGAGTCTGAACTCACTCTCTGGGTTTAAATTATCAGAGAAATAGCTTTAAAATTATAAGAATGAAAGGTTTGAACACCAAGACTTGCCCCCTTTTCAGAGTAAGAATCATAATACACATAGCCTGGTTGTCTTGCCTGGGAGCCATCAGGAACTAAGCCAGAACAGGACTGAAGAAAAGAGTGTGTTGTGATGAAATATCTGTGTTGTGATGAAACCATCATTTGGTTTCCTGAAGCTAACATCTTCTCAGAGCATTGTTTCAAAGTCTGAGTTTTCTAAACCATCTGAGTGTCTGGTCTTCGCTTTTCCTAGGTTTCTTTAAATCACAAGTTGTTCTGGAAAATGTCTATATAAATACACATCTGATTTCTTGGGTTAGGTCAAGAATGGAAGACATAAATACTTGCTAAATGTTGCTTCTCTAGTGTGCATGAGAATCTTCTGGGGATTTTGTTAAAGTGCACATTCTGATTTAGTAGGGACTCGAGAGCCTGCATTCCCAACAAGCTCTGGAAGTTGCTGGCCCATGTTCTACACTTTGAATAATAAAGTCCTAAATGACTTTGGAGTTCAGACTCCAAATTGAGACATCAAACTCTAAAAGATTCTTTTAATTGTTTTAGAAGGTGAAGCAAGTGGTTGTGCAAAATCTTAACAGAAGTTGAAAATTTTACTATTATGACCTCTTTGTAGGACTTGTGCTGTCAAGACAATAATCAGATCAGATGAAGATTCTGAGGTGTTTTTTGGTCTCATACAGGTGCAAAGAAT
Organism: Panthera leo; assembly: GCF_018350215.1. Taxonomy (NCBI): domain Eukaryota; kingdom Metazoa; phylum Chordata; class Mammalia; order Carnivora; family Felidae; genus Panthera; species Panthera leo. The sequence continues at coordinate 54,782,489 of NC_056691.1, read as the reverse complement.
ATTGACGTGAAAGTTCTTGAGGATGATGAAATGGAAACTTCTGACATACAGATTTTCTACAAGGAAGAATCTGAATGCCAGAATCTTAGTCAGAATTCATGTCCATCTTCAGGTACCCAGCATTGTTCTTTTCCATAATGGTGTTCTTTAGGTATTTGGTGTAGGGACATGTCTTCCAGTGCCAAAAGCCATAGTCTTTTTTTTTTTTTTTTTTTTAATTTTCATTTTTGGGAGAGTGCAAGATGGGGAGGGGCAGAGAGAGGGGGACAGAGGATCCGAAGCCGGCTCTCCACTGACAGCAGTGAGCCTGATGTGGGGCTCGAACTCACAAACTGGGAGATCATGACCTGAAGTGAAGTTGGACGCTTAACCGACTGAACCACCCAGGCACCCCAGGGAAGAAATTCTGATTAATATTGACTAGTGTTAGAAGAAAAGTGTGATTTGGGGCTAACGCTACTGTAAGAAGAAAATTTACAGATTACTTTTGCAACCAAGTGATACCAGTTTTTTTTTGTCATTTCTGAATAAAATCAACAAATGTAAGTTGCTTTAAATTTTTCTGGTATGTAAAGGTCCTTAGCCTTTTAGAAATCTTCATTTTCTTTAAAATAGGTTGGAGTCAATAGATAATTTCTAAGATCTTTTCTGGCAGTAACATTCTATATGCTTATCTGTTAGTGAGAAAAAGCCTCTGGTTATTCCTTGGAACTTCTTGTTCTGTTGAGAGAAGATACTATGTGAAAGCCTGCAGAATAATAAAGCATGATTGCTCATCAGTATGAAATTGCTTTGGGAATTCAATGTTTACAGTTTGTTGCTTTTCAGAGACCTTGGAGGGATTTGTTGTTTTGTTCCATATAGCATTTCCTTTAACCAGTGGCCATCTGCTTGCTCTGAATTAGGCCATTCTTGCTTTAGTTTTCTCCTTACTAGATTTTGAGATTGTTTAAGAAAGAAAGCTTTGTGGCTTTAAAGAAAAAAACAAAACAAAACTCTCGCCATTGGCACTTTGTCATTGATAGAGGATTCTGTACTTCACGTCAATGGAGAAGCTAGAATGGTTAGCAAGAGGCAAGGATTCTAAATTTTCTCAAATGAGGCCCTTCTTGCAAAGTCATAATTCCTGTCTATTTGATGATAGATAGCTATTTCTTTGATTCCTTAGAGCAGTAACTATTTGGAAATTTTGTTCCTTTTGTGTTACAGAAGTCTCTCATATTTACACCCCAGTGAAGCCAAGAAATTACCAACTAGAGCTTGCTTTGCCTGCTAAGGAAGGAAAAAACACAATAATATGTGCTCCTACTGGTAAGTTGATTGCCACTGCTTACGTGGTTTGTTTCTGTGTTTGCTTCCTTTTTTTTTTTTTTTTCATTTATTGAATACTGGGACAAAATGGGCAAGTGTCAATATTTTCCTTGCTCCATATGTCTTTTGAGAAGACTGTCCCAGTAATGGAGTCTCCAGGTATTTTAAGGAACTTGAAGAAGAAAAAAAAATGCCCCCCTTTTTAGCTTGCTTTATGCCTTGACTATTTATTTGCATGTTACCTAGGAAGTAACTTGATATTTTCATGTCCTGGTGTAAATTCTGCTGCAGTTAACCCATCCACATTCTCAGTTTACCAATCAGTGCAGTGGTTTGAGGGGAGCCAACAGTAATTACCTTTCTACAGAAATATTTTAGTATACTATTAGTTACACGTTTTCTTTTTCTTTTTATGTTAAAAGGTTGTGGAAAAACCTTTGTTTCACTTCTTATATGTGAGCATCATCTGAAAAAATTTCCGCAAGGACAAAAGGGGAAGGTTGTCTTTTTTGCTGTTCAACTCCCAGTGTATGAACAGCAGAAATCTGTGTTCTCAAACTATTTTGAAAGACTTGGGTAGGTATAACAGTTGGTCTTGTTTTTCTCCTCTAGTTTCATGTAACTGGTGTGTTTTTAGCTTTGTTTAGTTTTTGGAAAGCCATGATTCAAAAATTGATAGTAGATTGAGCCTTTATATAATCTATATACAATTCATTTTTCATGGATTCAAGTCCATTTTGTTAGGTACACTTGAAATCCTAAACTCCTTTGGCTAGCTCTTACAGAGTGAGTAAATGACCTGAGATAAATTTTACATTTAAATGGCACATTTAATTTTTTAATGATTTCATAGCTTATTTAACATTACTCTTTAAGTAGTATTTTCTTTCTTAATGACTTGAAAGAATTAATACATGCTAGCAACAATTATAACTAGCTTGCATTTGTTGATCATTTACTATGTGTAAGGCTCTGTGCTAAGCACTTGTCTCCAGATTCCTTTTGGAATTAGGAGAGCTTAATCAGTTGATGCTCTGCTCTAGTGTTTTATATCTTTGTGGTTCCTCATTCACATTGTGGTTGGTAATAGGGAATTTCTGTCATTTCCCAGGTACAAAGTTGCAGGTGTTTCTGGAGCAACGTCTGAGAATGTCTCAGTGAAACAGATTGTTGAGAACAATGACATCATCATTTTAACTCCACAGATTCTTGTGAATAGTCTTAAAAATGGGACTATTCCATCACTCTCTGTCTTTACTTTGATGATATTTGATGAATGTCACAATACTGGTAAACACCATCCTTATAATATGATCATGTTTAATTATCTAGATCAGAAACTTGGAGGATCTTCAGACCCACTGCCTCAGGTATCTCCAGATTCAGGTGGATTCCTCAGAAGAGCTATAACCTTGCTAAATCCTATTTACTTACTCTTATGACCAAATTAAGGATGTTCTTTTCAGGTGCTAAGTCCAGATTGTATAGCCCATTGATTAATTTTGATTGTTTGATTGGTTCATTTATTCACTTAACAAACATGCCTCAGCCCCCCCCCCCCCCCCCCCCGGCCCTGTGTTATCCATTGTGCTAGGCACTGGGGATACAAATATAAAAAGACATAGTCCTTGCTCTCAAACAGTTTAATTTCATGGGGAGCCAAACATGTAAAAATTATGTCATAATGTATGGCGATGGCACACTATGGAGATGGGTACAAGCTGTAGTCAGAACAGGAGTGAAAACTCATGTGCTGTGAAAGTAAGGCAACACCCAAAAGAAGTTAGGCAAAAGCTAACAAGAAGGTACAAATTAGATAGCTTGATGGTCTTCAGGAAAGTCTGCTATGTGTCCAAAGGCACAGAGGTATGAGAGAGCATGGTGTGCCCGAGAGTCAAGAATTGTGAAACTCTTCAATATTGTTTGAGTATAGAATGTGAAGTAGTAAATAGCAGTAGGTGAGGCAGAATGGGGATAGAGGGAATGATTTATAGAACAGGATGTCAGGGGAGACCAGAGGGTATGGGGTAAGTAGGCAGATATATGCATTAGTCCAGGAGGGTAGATGGGACACCATTTTTGGTGTCATCAGAGGTGAGGGTGTGAAAGGAGTCAAGACAGAGAGTAGTTCATAGATGGGGACAGGAAAGGTGGGGAATCCCTGGCATTTAATCTCTCTTTTCTCTTAAATGTAGGAGAGGCAGAGAGATTATTTGCTGGGAATAATCAAGATGGGAATGGAGGAGGGAGCTCGGGGTGCATGGAAAGGATTTGAAATGGGAATTGCTTGGTTACACTGAGGATCCAGATAAGGTTGGAAACCATGAATTTATAGCATGGTATACTAGTGTCACATCATATAAAGTTCTCTAGCCCTAATAACTACCTCTTTAGGAAGCACAGGTTAAGAGAAATTCAGCATGTACCCATAGACAAAATTCAGTAGCAATCACATTTTTTAAAATTTATTGTTTAATGTTTATTCACTTTTGAGAGAGAGACCAGGGGAGGGGTCGAGAGAGAGGGGGAGAGAGAGACAGAGAGTGAGAGACAGACAGACAGACAGACAGACATAGAATCTGAAGCAGGCTCCAGGCTCTGAGCTGTCAGCACAGAGCCCGATGCGGGGCTTGAACTCAACAGCAGTGAGATCATGACCTGAACCCCAGTCAGATACCCAACCGACTGAGCCATCTAGGTGCCCCCAGCAATCACATTTCTTAAAGCTTCTTCTAGAAAAAAATTGGTGGTTAACTAGATTTCTTGCTAATGAGTCAGTTATTCAGTATTTACTGAGTGGCTATTCAAATAGAACTTAAATTGTTAGGTGACCATTAAGCTAATTTTTTTATAAATCTTGTTACTGAATTCACACAACTACCATTTTAAATAGCTGTTGTTTCCCAACTTTTAGAGACAGCTGACATGTGTCCCTGCATTGTTCAGGGACATGCAGCCAGTGTGACATGGTTGAGTTTAGAATGGAATTGTGTCTGATTTTAGTCCCTTTCCTTTCAGTATGTTGTTCTACACATTATGGGGGACACAAGAGTAGAGAAGAGAAGTCCTTCCTTGAAAGGGTTTCCACTCTTGGTTTCTTTGCTGATTCATGTTCATCGGATGAGTTCCGACTTTTGCATTTATTCAGTGCTTTGCCTAATGGGGACCTTTCCATTTGCAATGTCATGGAAAATATCAGAAAAAATAAATACTGTTCTTGCTCTTTATGGGAAATTAGTAAAAACAAAACAAAACAAAAAATAAAACCTGACTTTAACAGGAAAGAGTTGTATGCAGGATTGTGGAAATGGCATGCAGTTTCCCAGGCATCTGATGATTTGCAATGCTCCTCACAGGTCATTGGGCTGACTGCCTCGGTTGGCATTGGGGATGCCAAAAGCACAGCAGAAGCCGTGGAATATATCTGCAGACTGTGTGCTTCTCTTGACACATCAGTGATAGCAACAGTCAAAGACAACTTGGAGGAACTGGAAGAAATTGTTTATAAGCCCCAAAAGTGTAAGTGGAATCCCATAGCGTGCCCTTTAGGACTTTGTTACCTCCGCGTTTCTTAGTTCAGAGCTATTTGGATGAATACTGAGTTTTTACCTTTTCCGTTTAGTGGAAAATATTTCACCCCAAACTTGGGAAATAATTACATTTCACAGCTGTCTCCTTAGCTGAGCTGTATCCCCAGGCAGTGGACAAACCTCAGGAGGGGACTGTCCTAAAACAAACATTCTTATTCTTCAGTTTGATAAAATTCTTTTTTTTTTTGGTTTTGTGTTTTTGATAAAGTTCTTATAAAGATACTAACAATGAGGCGTGATGAGAAAAATCACAGCATGTAGGGGCGCCTGGGTGGCTCAGTTGGTTAAGCATCCAACTTCAGCTTAGGTCATGATCTCACAGTCTGTGAGTTCGAGCCCCGCATCAGGCTCTGTGCTGACAGCTCAGAGCCTGGAGCTTGCTTTTAATTCTGTGTCTCCCTCCCTCTCTGCCCCTGTCCCATTCACGCTCTGTCTCTCTCTATCAAAAAATGAATAAACGTTAAAAAAATTTTGTTTTAAAAATTAAAATCACAGCATGTAAATGGCTAAGAGCTGGGCTCAGCCCTTCCCTGTGTTGCATGCCTGAGGAGGAGACTGTGTGGTCATTTATTATTTGAGTATGGATGTGATGATTTGGGTTGAAAGGAAATTAATCTGAATTCATTGTATTTTTCCTCAGCAGATCAGTATTTGATTTTTTAAAAAAGATTTGAGTAGCAAATGTTTATTAAATTACAATGCTATACTGACCCAACAAGGAAGAGAGGAAGTGGAGACATATATACCTTTCTCTTTGCTTTGGGGATAGTGTATGACTGTATAAGGCAGAACAAACAGACATGAGATAGCCAGAGAGGGGCAGTTAAGTTCCCTTCTGGGAGCTGCCTGTAAGGATTTTAGGGAAGGCACCTAATCTAAACTTTTTAGTATCAGGTACAAATTTCTTTAAAATCCAGTCCCTCTGCCCTCTGTGCTTCATCTCCTCCCCCTCCCATAAGCCCAACCTTGTCACATTCCTCTGGGCTCCTCAAGTGCATCGTGTGCTTTCTCCTTTCCTCTTCCCCTATTTACCCGACAACATTTCCTCCTTTGGAAGGGTTAGAGATTCTTTTTCTTGTGCTCCATGATACCTTGCACATAGTTATTGTTATAGCACTTTACTGTGGTTATTTGGCTACACATATTTCTCCCCTAAGAACACAGACCTCTCTGGACCACAGAGTGTGTTCCTTTCAACTGTTTATCACCAGAACATGGCATATGGTAGGCAGGGAATAAGTTTCTGCTGAAACAATGCAATAATGAATTTTAGGAACAATGTGAACACTTCTGAGGGTTGGGTGGGAAAGGAGAAGATCAAAGAAGAGAGACTGAAAAAGTGTTGTATTTGCAGAGATAAGATTGATACCAGCCTTGTCAAAGTAGAGTTGAGTAATAAGAAAACCAGAGTGAGAAGTCAGATTAGACCCAGACCATGAAAAATGAAGATGTTAGAATCTGTGCATTAAGCATTAGGGAGCTATTGCAAGGTTTCTGAAGATTTGATATATGATTTAGACTACCTGCCTGTGAGCTTGGGGCCTTAGGTCTTACAGAAGAAATAACAGAGGCAGAGAAAGGTGTGCAGATGCCTACTTTGAAGTATGATGTGTTCTTCCTGAAAAATACTCACTTTACTCTGATGGCTCTAGTTTTCAGGAAAGTGGAATCACGGACCACTGACAGATTTAAATGCATCATCTCTCAGCTGATGAGGGAAACAGAGAGTCTGGCAAAGAGTATCTTTGACGAAATCGGTACCATAACTCTAGGTGAGATAAATCTCATTTTGCGTTCTCTCCACTTAGGAATAGCCATGTATTATTCCCTAGTGTCTTTTTGCATCTCTTCAGTTCAGACAGTGTCAAGACTATATCAAGAGGTTAGCCTTCTTGATTATAGGTTATTGAGGAACCTTAAAATTCCTTCTTTAGTCTCATTTTTTTTTAATCCAAAGTAAATCTGTGTTGACTTACATACCTGAAAAATACCATATTTCAATCAATTCATGACTTTCTTAATCTCTGCAATTAGCTTTCTGTTCTTCCTACTTATATGAAAATATAAATTCCCTATTTATATGAAACCACCATTTCCCTGATGGATCAGATTGAAACAGGAGGTGACCTTTGATTCTTTGTTCTTCTGAGACTTTCTCACAAAGTCACCCAAGTTCTCTTCTTCTCTTTTGTTCTTTCATTCATTCACCAGATATTCATTGTGCTAGCTAATGGGAATAACAAGGTTAAAGACATAGTCCCAACCTTGGGGAATTCACAGTCAAATAATGAGAATCAGATGCAGGGGGCTTCCACACAGCAGGGCAGAGGTACACACTGGGTGCCGTGGGAGCACGTTGGGAACTTTGGCCTAGAGTGGGCTGCAGGGAAAGCTTTCTGGGATGGGATGATGCCTGAGACAATCTTGAAGCTTGAGGCCAAGTTAAGAAAGAGACAAGTGAGATTGAAAAGGTGTCAGGCATTGAAGGAAGAGAATGTTTCAGGAACTGCAAGCATCTCATGGTGCTCGTAATACATGAGTAGTAGAAAGGAGTGAGTAGAAAGAGGCAGGGGCCAGACAGGGAAAGACTTGGTAGGACTGAGTTTGACTTTCTCCAAAAAGCAGTGCAAAGCACCTGAAGATTTTAAACTGATGGATGAGGTGATAAGGATACCAGTGAACAAAGAGGGCCAAACAGAGGCAGTCAAGACAGGTTGGTAGAGGGAGGAGGCTTGTGCAGAGCCCTGCAAACAGGAAGTATTCAGATTTCATGGCCAGCTGGCTTCGGATGGGAGTGGGGGTGACTTCCACTGGGCTTCTGGCTTGTGCACTTGTAGGTACACCGGTGGGTAGTGCTGCTTCCACCACTAGGAGCAGCTCTGGAGATGCTGAATTTGTGAGTTCACCTTTTTCACACTTACTTTACTTTTTTTTCTCTTCTCTTTTTCTTTCACAGCTTGCTTTAGGACTTAATCTCACAGCTGGCTGGCTGGCTTACCCACCCCTACTCATTTCTCCATTCAACCCGCCATTACCTGGTTGGTCTTTCTGAAATACCAGTTTGATCGTGTCAGTATCCTGCTTGAATCTCTCTGCCTTACAAGCAAAGCCCTCTAAGCCTCTGACCTGCCAGTTTGATCCCTGCCTGCACACTCTGGTTCTACTTATCTTTCCAGTTTTATCTGACACTCCTTCCATACTTGAATCCTTTGATTTAGCAGTTCCTCGAACATGCTCATTCACTCATCATTCACCTGGTCCTAGGCCATATGCCAGGTGATGGGAATATAGCATGGACCCTGAGATACAGCTCCTACCCTTGTGGTATTTCCAGTGTAATGTGTAAGGCCAAAATTAGATAAGTAATAATAAAACAACAGGATAGGGGTAGGTGGGTGGTGGTGGTAAGGTGTGTTTCAGGCAGAGGAAACAGTGTGTGCAACAGCCAGGAAAGTGGACTAAGTATGTGGATTTCCATTAGTCTTGTCAACTGCTGGAGATAAGAATCAGAAACAGGCAGGGGTGCCTGGGTGGCTCAGTCGGTTAAGTGTCTGACCTCAGCTCAGCTCATGGTCTCACAGTTTGTGAGTTCGAGTCCCGTGTCAGGTTCTGTGCTGACAGCTCAGAGCCTGGGGCCTGCTTCAGATTCTGTCTCCCTCTGTCTCTGCCCCTCCCCTGCTCACACTCTGTCTATCTCAAAAATAAATAAATATTTTTAAAAATTAAAAAAAAAAAAAAAAAAGAATTAGAAGTAGTCAGAGACTAGATCACAGAGGATCCTGGGAGCCGGGTAGGATCTGGCCAGAGAAATCCCCTAAAGCCTTTTAAGCATTGGGGTAGCATAGTGTCTCATCTGCAGTTTTGCGAACCCACTCTAGCTGCTGAGTGGGCAGTGGATTGGAGGGAACAAAGCAAGAAGTAGGGAGACGAGTTAAGAGGCTGTCACATTATCCAGGAACACTATGATGTGATTAAACTGGGGAAGTAGCAGAAGGGCAGAGAGACATGGATTTCTACCTTCTTATTCCTCCCACCTCTAATTCTCTACCTCCACCTTTTCCCCAGTCCATATCCTATCAGCAGTTCATTTCCCCATTGCTTAACTCATTTTCACATCCACCCGTGTTCAAGAAATACTTGTTAATTCATCTGGCCACCTTGTTTATAGTTGGGGCTGGGAAAGAAGCATGTCAGTGCTACTTGTCTGAGTAGCCTCCTTTGTTCCTCCTGTTAAACATGAAACGGTGAGAGGAGCAATTTAACCCAGAAATATAGCTCTTGCCTGTGAGTTTTATTATACTGTGCTCTTAACAGGGAGACCTGGAGATTCAATCCCAGAATAACTCACAGACTGAGCCACTTGAGATCAGGCTTCGGTCTTCTACATGCTTTTACCCCCAGGACCCTGCACCAAGCCTGGACCACAGCATATGCTCAATGCTTAGACCAAGCAACTGAGATGAGGCATAGCTTAGGAGATGCACACATACAGAAGCATCCATGACAAGCTCTTTGCTCAGCCCTGTGAGTGATGCTGTGGAGATCAGATGGCTTCAGTTTACAGCAAGGCAGAATAGACTGTGTTGAGTTCTTTCTCTCCTGCTTTTAAATATCCTCCTGATGAAGCTCATTTTTATTTTTATTCACTACTTCATTTTTAAAAGCAAAGTTAGATATCTTCATGTCCATTGTTTTACTTCTGGGCTGCTTTGGTTGTTAGCTCACAAAGCTGGTAAGATTTGGGTATCAGACACACCAGGATTTGCATTCCTGCACTCCCCCATGTACTAGCTATGTCACTTTGGATAAACTACTTTGCTTTTCTGAGCTTTGGTTTCCTCACCTGTAAAATGTAACCTCTACCTTACAGATTTGTGAAAATGAAATAAGGAGTACTTTGATTTCTTGGTGCAGAGAGTATTCAGTAAGCAATCATATGCAAACACAGATATACTGCTGCTGAAAACTATTTCAGGAGGAATATTCTGTTTACAGAGAGTAAGAAAAAAATTAGGTGGGGGGGCACCTGGGTGGCTCAGTTGGTTAAGTGTCCAACTTTGGCTCAGGTCATAATCTCGTGGTTCGTGAGTTCAAGCCCTGTGTAGGGCTCTGTGCTGACAGCTCATAGCCTGGAGCCTGCTTCAGATTCTGTGTGTCCCTCGCTCTCTGCCCCTCCCCTACTCATGCTCTCTCTCTCTCAAAAATAAATAAACATTTTAAAAAACTTAAAATACATTTTTAATAAAAAAAAGAAAATTAGAGGGTGAGGCATGCTTAGAACTTTAAATGGCTGATCATATGGCATAATGAAAACCTTTTTCTTCTTCCAGAAGGTATATCTCAAATTCAAAATAGGGAATTTGGAACGCAGAAATATGAACAATGGATCGTTACTGTTCAGAAAGCATGCACGGTGTTTCAGTTGCCTGACAAAGATGAAGAGAGCAGGATTTGTAAAGCACTGTTTTTGTACACTTCCCATTTGCGGGTATGTGGCTTCTTTGCAAAAGTGTATTTTAGTTTTAGCACCTAACTGGGAGCTTTGCTCTGGTAGCTGAGAGAACATCAACTTTTCACCCTGTTTCAAGAGCTCACTTAGGAACTTTCCAAAAGGTTCCTATGAAGCAAACTTTAAAGTTACCCCATTTAGCATCTTCTCTGCCTACTGAAACTTAACACTAGTAGAAACAGGATGGAAACAAAGGCTGGGATTCTATGCCATGCCTCTAGCATTGCTATGATTGACATGATTGAAAGAAATTGGGGGATGATGACCATTATTGTAGATATGTGATTGGTGACAGTCATCTTGAAAGTTCATTAGGTGACTCCTGCTACCTTATCTTGAGCATATGTTTTCTTACCTTTGGCAAAGCCACAGGCTCAGAAATCCAGAGTCTTTGGTTGCTTACTGGTTAACCAAGAAGTTGAGAAACAACCATCACCTCTGCTCATCATGCCATTGAAAGTATTTAAAAATGCACTCAGTCTGTATGCATTTTTGGAATTTAAAGAATTTAGTTGAATATTTGGTGTAGGTGGTCAGCACCATCATTCTGAACAGGTGCAGTTGCAATTCAGTGATGGCTTTGGATGTATGAAGAGATTAAGTCGAATGTCTGAATCATGAGGCAAGTTGATGTGGAAATTGATTTGCTCTTGTTCTTTAATCTTTGACATGGATTTTTCTTGTAATTTCCTCTCTCTCTTCCAAGGTGGAATTCTAAATTCAAAATGATCCTAATTAATGTATGATTCTAGCTAATTCAGATTTTAAAACAATATTTGGTTCAAAGGTTTTATTGCAGTTCCATTGGAGCCATTCATCTTAAAAAACTAAGTTGGAATAGATTTGAGAAAAGTTTATTTTGCCCCTCCCCTACTCACGCTAAGTACAGCTAATTGAATTTTAGTACAGTGAATGCATTAGGCATTGGAGACACACTGAAACCCAGTTTTCATTTTCAACAGAAATATAATGATGCCCTCATTATCAATGAGCATGCGCGAATGAAAGATGCTCTGGATTACTTGAAAGACTTCTTCACCAACGTCCGAGCGGCAGGATTTGATGAGATTGAGCAAGATCTCACTCGGAGATTCGAAGGTGGGTGGTGTTTCTAGAGGAGGAAGCCGTTGGAACCTGGTGACTCCAGTGGCAGCATACTTACGTTGCATTATATTTAGTGTGCAGTGATGCTCAGGGAGTTGATCAAGAAGATCTTATGTAGATAGGACTATGAATCATCAGTGAAATGTGGTACTTAAGGAAAAAAATCCGTTGCTTAACATTAGTTCTTCTTGTTAAGAAGTAAAATAGGGGGCGCCTGGGTGGCTCAGTCGGTCAAGCGTCTGACTTCGGCTCAGGTCATGATCTCACGGTCCGTGAGTTCGAGCCCCGTGTCGGGCTCTGTGCTGACAGCTCAGAGCCTGGAGCCTGCTTCAGATTCTGTGTCTCCCTCTCTCTGACCCTCCCCCATTCATGCTCTGTCTCTCTCTGTCTCAAAAATAAATAAACATTAAAAAAAAGTTTAAAAAAAAAAGAAGTAAAATAGGATTTGCGAAGTATACATCCCATAGAAATTATAATAGGTAGTAGCATTTTTTTTTGGTTTAACTTTTAGTAATTTTACAAAGGTTTAAAAATTAAAAAAAGTGTTCAGTGGTAATCAGCATACTATAATTTGTATGTACTTCTATACAGAAGAAAACCAAAATCGCCCATAATCCTACTGCTCTCATATTTAGAAAAATATAGGAAAATTTTAAATGAAAAGTAAGTCCTTCTCCCTCTCTCTTATTTTGGCTTATAGGAAAGTATTTAGTATACATATGTGTAGCTCAGTTGTGTGCTGCTAAACATTGGGCAACCAGCTCTCTGGGGCAAAAATAAATATGCATTTATTGCTACATTTAATGTTACATTAAAGCAGTGGTTATTGCTCTTAAAATTCTGGTCAAGGATTGAGAGATTAACTACTTGAACTCTAGCTAATGGTCACAGTGTGTTCTAAATTCTAGAATTTGTAAGCCATTTATAGAATGTTCCCCTTTTGCAGAAAAGCTGCAGAAACTGGAAAGCGTTTCTATGGATCCCAGCAATGAGAACCCAAAACTCAAAGATCTCTGCTTCATCTTGCAAGAGGAGTACCACTTAAACCCAGAGAGTAGAACCATCCTCTTTGTGAAAACCAGAGCACTTGTGGATGTAAGCTTCTTTCTTCTTGTGGATTACACATCGACCTAGCACCATTTTATTGAAAAGATTGTCCTTTCCTCACTGCTCTGTAATCAGGCACCTGTATATGTGTGGGCTGTTTCTGGGCTATTCTGTTCTGATTATCTCTTTGTTTATCCTTATATTAATACCTCACTGTTTTGACCAATAGTTTCTAGTAAGTCTTGGTACCTGTAGAGCAAGGACTTCATATTTTTTAAAAATTTTTGGTCAATTTAAAAAACCATAACCATGCTCTGGGCATGTAGTGGTATCTTCCTAGAGTAAATGTTCATTTTACTATATTTGCATCTCAACTAATGCAGTTGAACGTTTCTCCATAAACTGATTAGACATCCATATATCTTCTTTGGTGAAGTGTCTCTGCACATCTTTTGCCCATTTTAAAATAGGATCTGATTGGGTTGTTAACATATTATTGTTGAGTGAAAGTTTTTAAAGTATATTCTGACAAAAAAGTCCTCTGTGAGAAATGTGATTTGTATATATTTTCTTTTGGTCTTTTAATTCTCTTAACAGTATCTTTCATAGATTGAAACTTTTAACTTTTTACAAAGCCTAGTTTATCAATTTTTTCTTTTTGTGGCTTGTGCTTTTGGTATTGTACATAAGAACTCTTTGTTTACCCAAGATCACAAAGATTTTCTTTGTTATCTTCTCGAAGGTTTATAGTTCTGCATTTTACATTTAGGTCTACAATCTATTTTGAGTTATGGGTTGAGATGCTTTTTTTCTTTTTTTATGTGGATAGCTAATTATTGCAGCTCTATATGTTGAAAGATCGTCCTTTTTCCATTGAATTGCCTTTGTAACTTAAAAAAAAATCAGTTGACTGTATTTATATAGGTCTATTCTGGATTCTTGATTCTGTTCCATTCATCTATATCCATCTATCCTTTAACCCATCCCATACTGTCTTGATTAGCTTTATATAGTGTGAGTCCTCCAACTTTTTTCCTTTTTTTGGAATTGTTTTAGCTATCTTCCTTTGCTTTTCCATTTATATTTTAGAATAAGCTCATTCACATGTATGAAAAAATCTGCTGGAATTTTGAATGGGATTGCATTGAATCAACAGATAAAATTGGGGAGAAGTAACATCTTAAAAATATGGAGTCTTCGAATCCATGACCATATTATCTCTCTTTCTTCGTTTATATAGGGCTTCTGTATTAGTATCTGTATTATTGCTGATAAAAAATTACCTCAAAACTTAGTGACTGGTAGTAACAAACATCTATTATCTTATAATACCTATGGATCAGGAGTCTAGAAACCACTCAACTGGATGTTTCCGGCTCAGGCTCTCCCAAGGCTGTAGTCATCTTAAGGCTTTACTTGAGAGGCTCAACTTCCAACCTTAGCCTACATGGCTACCAGCGGGCCTCAGAATCTGTGCTTCTGAGCTCACTCATGTGGGCCTTTTCACAGGGTTGCCTCCGAGAATGACAGCAGGCCTCCTCTAGAGTGAGTGATCGGAGAGAGACTGAGAGAGTGAGCCTAATGTGGAAGTCGTAATCATTTTATAAGATCAACTTGGAAGTGATCATGTCTGCCATGTTTTTATTCATTAGAAGCACGTCAGTGAGTTCAGTTCATACTCGAGGGGATTACACAAGGATCTGAAGACCAGGGCTAGAGATCATTGGGAACCATCTGACGGGCTACCTACCACATCTTTGGTTTCTTTTATCACTGTTTCATTGTTTTCACATATAGATTCTGCACGTGTTTTGTTAGACTTACACCTAAGTGTCAGTTTTTTAATGCTGTTGTATTATACTTAGTTGCTTGTTGCTGGTGAACAGAAATACAACTGACTTCTGTATATTGATCTTATGTCCTGAGATCTTGCTAAATTCACTATTAGTTCTACACATTCACTATTCTGAGCATTGCTTTTCTTCATTTAAAAAATATCTTAGAGATATTTTTTTGTGTATATTTTGTGTCAGATCACAAAGGTCTTAACCACTACAGTTAATTATTGCATAGAATTCAGTGCCAAAAAGCATTTATTCTCAGGTTTGTCAGAAAACTGTTCACTAACTTAAAGGTTTTTTTTTTCTTCTTGCAGTATTTCAGTATTAATACAGATTTTATACAAATAGTGTCCAACTGATAATTGCTTTTGATTTTCAGGCTTTGAAGAAATGGATTGAAGAAAATTCTGAACTCAGCTTTCTAAAACCTGGCATATTGACTGGACGGGGCAAAACAAATCAGAACACAGGTACTTATATATAATGAATTAGAGTTAGTATACTATATATATAAGAATATTTATAATATATTCAAATTCTTTTCTAATACTTATATCAGTCTGGAGAAGTAAAACCAGTAGGAGGTTGTACACACATACATATATACATATATGTGTTGTTTATGTGTGAAACACATATGTTCATAGGCATTTGGGAGTTAGCATACATAGTTGGACTGGCAAAGGAAGTCTGAAATCCATAGAGCAGGTGGTCAGGAGCAGGCCTGACCTCCACAGGCATGAACTATTTCGAGTCTCTGAGCTCAGGGACTGATGCCGAAGTCCTCTTTCAAAGGGCTGATTGTGGGTCAGGCCAACCAAGGATGAAACGTCTTTCACAACTTAAATGTCAAGTGATTAGGAACTTTTTTTTTTTAATGTTTATTTATTTTTTGAGAGAGAGAGAGACAGAGCAAGAGCAGGGGAGGAGCAGAGAGAGAAGGAGACACAGAATCCGAAGCAGGGTCCAGGCTCTGAGCTGTCAGCACAGAGCCCGACGTGGGGCTCGAACTCACAGACTGCGAGATCATGACCTGAGCCGAAGTCAGACACTTAACTGACTGAGCCACCCAGGCACCCCTGATTAGGGACTTTAATTACATCTGCTAATTCCCCTTACAAAAACACCTAGATCTGTTACTAGGTACTATAGTTCAGCCTAGCCAAGTTGACACATCAGAAAGCCATCACAATGCTCAAATGCCAAAAACTTGTAAACATTGCTTCTTCCCATATATCCGGTGGGAAAAACCAGTTGTTTTTTATAATATTGTTTGAGCATGTCACTCTTTTTCTCCAATTCTCAACCAGTAGATTAAGATCAGCTGGAAATAGAAATGTTCTGTTTTTATTTTATTGTTTTTTAAACTATTGATGCTTTTATGTGTATTATATATTTTACAATAAAAAAAAAAAAGGTCAGGGGCACCTGGGTAGCTCAGCCAGTTGAGCGTCTGACTCTTGATTTCGGCTCAGGTCATGATCTCACATTGCGTGAGTTTGAGCCCCGAGTCGAGCTCTGTGCTGACAGCGTGGATACTGCTTGGGATTCTCTCTTCCTCTCTCTGACCCTCCCCTGCTCACTTCTTTGCTCTCTCTCAAAATAATTAAATAAACTTAAAAAAAAAGAAAAAGAAAAAGCTCAAGCAGACAATCCTGATATCTAGCTGGGGTGGTTAAAGCATGAAAGGATGCCTCTGTTATTATCCAAGAAGATCTAGTGTGACCAGCCCCCACGTGACATTCTTGCAGCTGTGCTCCCCACCCCTCAGTGACCAGCAGGGACTGGTCTTCACTTCCTTCCTCCTGTTTAGTTTTGTTTATAATAAGCAGTCCCCATCCTGTCAGTCCTCACTCATCACTCTTGCACTTATACAAAGTTTAAACTTCATGAATCTGAAAAGTAAATGCAGATTTTGAAAATTTAGCTTACCAAATGAAGTCCAATGCCAAATTATGGCACTTGGAATTTAAAGTTCTCTGCAATTTGACTCCTACATGAGTTGATTTTCAAACTTTGTTATTTCTTCACAAATAGGCACTCAAAATATTTTCTTGTTTATTCATTTATCCATCCATCATCTATTTATCCATCATCCGTCCATCCACATTTGTTTGGAAATGGTACTCTGTACCAGTCATTGTGCTTATCCAAGTGGCCTTCCCCAACCTCCTAAGACAAGTTGAGGTGTCTCTCCTTCCCATCCCTTAGATCCACTCTGCCTCCATTTCACTGCTCATCACATTGAATTATAGCTTCCTATTTATATTCTTCTTCTATGAGATCCTTATAGGTAAAAATGGACCTTTTAACCATTATATTTTTAGCTGACAAACTATAATTGCTGAGTAAATGTTTGAGGAAGAAATGGGTGAACGTTTTGGCCTTAAAATATATCTGCAGATTTTGGCTGCCAACTTTTATGAATTCTATTAACTCAGAGGTGGAGACCATTGAAATTCTTTTTCTTCATAGTATATCCATGACTGAGAACTGCACACTCTTAGGGTCTCAGACTTAAATTCAGGCCTGGTTCTGCCACTAACTAGGCTGTCAGTTTATCAGACTTCCAAAGTCTTAAGGTCTTCATCTGTAAAGGGGAGTTAGAACACTTTCCACATCAACCAAAAAGGGCTTTGTGAAGTTCCAGTGAATAAGTAGTTGTGAAACTGTTTTTTCAGCTGTAAAGTCCTGGACACATTCAAAGGCATTATGATTAGTTGTTGATAATTCCCCACCCCCCCCCCCCAAAAAAAAAATCAGTATTTGTTTTGAGATAACATGACTGTTATCTCACACAGCTAGTTAGTCCCCCAGCTAGGATTTGAACTCAGGCAGTCTTGTGGCAGAGTCCAAATTGTTAAACACCACCATTATGTCCTCTAAAACAAGGATAAGAATAGGCCCTAGTGCCTAGGGTTGTTTTGACATCATGGATATAAAGCACTTACTTTAGTATTTGACCATGTAGTGAGCATTCCATCATTAATGGCTATTTTTCAAGGGTAAAGTTCCCTCTTTTGGTGACTTCTAAAATGCCCTTTGACTCTGATGCAGGGATGACACTCCCAGCACAGAAGTGTGCATTGGATGCATTCAGAACTAATGGAGATAAAAAGATTCTGATCGCGACTTCAGTTGCTGATGAAGGCATTGACATTGCTGAGTGCAATTTGGTCATCCTGTATGAGTATGTGGGCAATGTCATCAAAATGATCCAAACTAGAGGTAAGAAGAGCTTTGATGCCATTACTAAGTGACTGCCAGCTTGTCTGATTTGTGAGTGTGTCTGTCATTTACAAACTTACGTTCGACCAGTCATTGTGCTTCTGGCCTCTTTTACTGACCCTTGTTTGGCACAGTGGACTTTGATATCATTGGCCCTAACAGTGACTTACTTGATCAGGATTGGGGAGTACAATTTTGCCCACTAATATATATCCCATTTTGATTCTTGTGCACAATGAGTACTGTTTAATTGACCTACATTGACTGACATTTATGGAAACAGAATTCCCACTTGGACTGTACATGTATAGCCAACATGTGGACCTCTCATGGTGGTGCTTGTGGTACTGATGGATCCCTGTATTCTAGAAGAAAAACTCCATGGGATTTTTCTGTCTTACCTCAACTAGGTGATCTCCTAAGTAGCCTCTTTCTTTTTTCAATTTCCATAACAACAGCCACTTTACTTCCTGAAAAACAGCTTTGGGCATATTACTCCCCTGCATAGGAACTCTAATAGGTCCCAATTTACATGATGTTAAAAAGGTCAAAATCCAGGACCAATTTATCTTTCCGACCTATTTCCCGTTCTTCGCCTTTATTCATTATCCACTTCTGCCAGCCTGACTTCATCATTGTCTCGTTGTTGAAGAAAGTGCTCATGTACTGCTACTGATAATCTTCATTTTACCTCTTAACCTCTTCCCCTGATTCCGTATCACCTGTCTCTAATTCCCCCAGCTGGCAATAGTTTTTGGAATGCACATAGTCCTTTACAGTGATCTTCCTTATAGCACTTATTATTGCCATCCATATTCTGATGACTGTGAACATATCTATTTTCCCATTTCCCTGAAGGCTTTGAGGGAGGATGTGTTATTTGTCTTAGAGTGCTCGCTCACAATGTCATCCTGTGGGTTCATACTGGATTGTCTTCAAGGCAGTGTCTCTGATAACATGGCTTCTAATCACCCTGCACCATGGGGACCCCAAGGAAGCCAGTCTAGTGTGGGCTCTTAGTTTAACATGTAGTTTAATATTCAGGTATATACCTGCATTGGAGCCCATGCTCTAACAGCTCACCTTTCCTGTGAAAGTGGAGTTCAGTGAACCAAATTTGAATTTTAAGAATACCCTTTTGTTGACTTATTCTCAGATTTACCAGGGTTTTAAGTCCAAGGCACCAAATATTTGTTTTCTGATAGGCAGAGGAAGAGCGAGAGGTAGCAAGTGCTTCCTTCTGACTAGTAATGCTGCTGTAATTGAAAAAGAAAAAATAAATATATACAAAGAAAAAATGATGAATGACTCCATTTCAATGCTTCAGACATGGAATGAAGCAGTATTTAAAGAAAAGGTAAGTCTTTTAATCTGTGTTACTCTTTCAGAATCTGACTGTAATAAAATATGAGCATAGTTGGTACCTTTTATCATATTGCTCTGAGTGTTGCATTAGAACAATAAGTTTATGCTTAAAATTTTGTCCTGCAGTGAACATCGGAGTCATTCTGATTTAAGTCTCAGTGAGATTAAAATACAAATTATTAGTGTTGATACTTGAAGTTTGGTTTTTAGTTAGAAAGGACAAACTGAGTTAGAACGACCCTTAAGTTGGGAGCTCATCTTGAGGACTACATCATAACAGGCAGGACCCTGCCCTCCCCTGTCTTTTCCTCAGGCCCCTCTCTCTGATATCTGGAGTCTTCTGAGAAGAGCTCCCAGTGCACTATGCACGTGGTAAAATGCCTGTTGTGGCTGTGGATAGTAATGTGCACTTTGGAGTGGCATTATCTGTTCAGTTCAGCCTCTTGGTAGTAACCTTCATTTGATTGTAATTTCCTTTATAACCCAGAAGCATGGAACCAGATTGGGGAAAATCAGGAAACATATGCACATGCACACACACATGCATGCATGTACGTGCACCCCCACACTTTCTCTAGACCCCTTGTGGAGACTTTGATCCCAGAATCGCTGCCACTTAGGCGATATGTGACCTCAGGCATTAACTCTGTCTCTTAAGTCATCGGTCTCCACATTCATAAAGTTAGGAAAGTAATGGTATTTAATTCACAGGGCAGTTTGGGGGATAAAATGGGGTATGTGCATCACTCAGCACAGTGCCTGGTACAAAGTAAGTGCTCAAAAAACGAGAGTTGTTATGGACAGAGGCATATGGGAGGTAGACTTGACCTTCACAAAGATGAACCTTACATTTCAGTAGACTGACTCCATAATGTCCATATTTTTAAAAAGTTATAATCTCTTTTATCAAGAAAGTTTTAAGTAGTGGTCTAACACTTATTTTAGGACATAAAATCTTAACTTTGTTAATGTTTCCTCATTTTTTAAAAAATGTCTTCCTAAAGCTTAGAGACTAAAATATTTAAAAATACTTCTTCCACAGTTTCATTGAGAATGGCAGGGAAATTTTTTAGTTCCTCTTAATTTTTCTTCTGAATTTTACTGAAGATAAGGGCTTTTCACTGCGCCACCTTCCCATTTTGTAGCATATGGGAATGTTGGCAATAAAAGTTTTAAAACCATAATAGCTTTCATCCCCATGTCCTAATTTTTGTCTCTTCCATTGGGTGACAAGCTGCTTAGATTCCTTTGTGGCAGAAGAAATAGAGTAAAAATCTTCCAGGGGAGATGGAGGCTGGGCCAGACACAGACATTCTTTTGTAGTCAGTATGCCAGGACAGGAGTGGGATGAGAACAAAACAGGTTAAGTATCAACATGTTGAGTTAGACTGTTGAATCACATTTGGGATTCCCCTCACAGCCATAGAGAACAGGCAGAAATGGTAAAGGATGAGAGGGAGTTTGGGACAAGTGTGGCCGGGACCTGTTGGTAGCTGGTAATTTTTTTGGGGGTGTCTGTGGGAGTTCTGGCTCCCCACAGGGTCTCCCTGACATCACAGGCAAGGGGGTCTACCATTTGGCAGGGCTGAAAGTCATGGCTCCCCTCTTGGCCTTCTCTGACACCATGGGGTGAGAGTGTCAAGGTTCTTCATTACAGCTCTGCAAGTGGAAATTTTGGTGCCCCACTCAGTCTTTGCTGGCATGGGTAGGGGTGAGGCCACCCTAAAAATAGGTTAGTTATTTTCATATATATATATATTTAGGGGCACTTGGGTGGCTCAGTCAGTGTCTGATTCTGGCTCAGGTCATGATCTCATGGTTCATGAGTTTGAGCCCCGTGTCAGGCTGTGTGCTGACAACTCTGAGCCTGGAGCCTAGTTGGGATTCTGTGTCATCTCCTCTCTCTCTGCCCCTCCCCTACTCACACTCTCTCTGTGTCAAAAATAAATAAACTTAAAAAAATTTTTTTTATTTATTTTTGAGAGAGAGAGAGTGTGCGTGCACAAGTTGGGGAAGGGCGGAGAGGAAAGAGGGAATCCCAAGCAGGCCTCGCGCCATCAGCACAGCACGCAAAGCCCAATGCAGGGCCCAAACTCACGAACTGTGAGATCATGACCTGAGCCAAGATCAAGAGTCGGACACTTAACCGACTGTGCCACCCAGGTGCGCCCCTAGGCCGTAGTTAGTTATTCTGTGATGTTTGGAGTAGAACAGTTAATGTCTGAAAGTTTTTTGGCTTGCTAGGCTGTGCCTTTCCAGGTCCTTTGGCTAGAAAGAGTAGGCTTCTGTTGAGATATTTTTTACTTGTGCCCGTAGGCATTTCTGCTTGCTTGTTTCTTCAGCCCCAAGTCTGGATATATGAGGTGAAAAGAAAACCCAGGGAGTCACCACCATGTTGTTCTACCATGTGTTTCCTAGCTGCCTGCCATCCTCTCTTCAACCTTTGGAATCTTCTTAGGTTTATTTTCTCCATCATGTCCAGGTTCTTAGTTATACTTAGCCATGTCCTGAGGTTTGAAATAGAATGCAGACATACTATATATACATTTAACTTTACTGTAATTCAACAATACTCTCCTATGGTTGGAAGAGGAGAGAAAAAAATTTTTTTAGATGATGGGGACTCTTCTGCCTGCTGTTCCATTTAATGGGTCTCTGCCCTAGAAGTGGGTGTAGTCATGCCTGAAACAGTATATATCATATGTTTATTTGTGAGGGATTTAAAAAATTTTGCCAACCACTAAAGTAGAAAGCATGGTTCAGATGACTATTTTATGGACATCCTTAGTATTTTATGAGCATCTTTGATGAAAAAATTAAAAGACTAATTGGAGGTCACAGTTAAACACTGACTAACAAAGAATTAGGAGAACCATTAAAATAATCTATGGGATTTTTTTTTTTAATAAAGTCAGGTACTGTATGTTCATGGAAGTTGTATATAAATGAATGATTACATACACGTATATGTGTATATATATACCTCCTAGTTGTACACAAATTACACTGATGATGTGGGGTTTTTGTTTGTTTGTTTTTTGCGTGTGTTTTTTTGCATGTAGGTTCTCCAGATACAGATTCAAGAAAAAGTCATCAGGGATAGGCAAGGAAAAGTAGAACCTGTACCTGATAAGGAAAATAAAAAACTGCTCTGCAGAAAGTGCAAAGCCTTTGCATGTTACACTGTTGATATCAGAGTGGTGGAGGTAAGCAGCCTTTTTAACAAAGAGCACTGGGTCATTTTTTAGCACTAATTAAAGCTTACTCTTGGTGAGATATTTATAGTCAGACATTATTATTTTTATTGTTTTCATGACCATGGTCAATGTATTTTTAAAAAGCTAAACACGTTTTAATAGGAAATCCTTAACAATAAAGAAGAAAAAGAAGCCACTTAACTAAATATTACATAGCCATTAAAAATGGTTATGCTAAATGAATGGGGTATCTTGGATTCGATCCTAGAGCAGATAAAGAGTATTATTATAAAAAGTAGTAAAATCTGTAGTTAATAGTAATGTTCCAATCCTAATTTCTTAGTTTTGACAAATGTACTATGGGGTGTGAGAATTCAGGGAAGCTGGGTGAAGGGTCTACAGGAATCTTCTGGATAATCTTGGAAATTTTTCTGTAAATCTAAAATAATTCCGAAGTAAAGTTTATTAAACAAAATGATCATGAAGCTTATGTATAATGAAAAACTTCTTACAAACTAATGAAGTGGGAAAAATAACAAGGATACAAAATTGGAAATATGCTAGGACTATAGCAGTGTGACATAATAGCAATAATACCACCATCACTACCAACAACAAAAAAATAAATTTAACTTTGTATAGAAAAAAAGACTAGGGGAAATATCTAAAAGGCATTACTATTTTGCAGTGAAATTCTGTGATATTTTCTACTATTTTATGTTTTCTAAACTTTCTTTTTGGGATAAAATCACTTTTATAACGAAAACAAAATATCTCATTTTAAAAAACAGGTTAGTCTTCTGAATTTTTTTTCCCTAATACTTTTGGATAAAACTTTGGATACAAAAATGTCTAAAGACAAAAGTTGGATAGAACTCCATTGCTGCTGATAAAGGGGAGGCTTGTTCAGATGATGAGTTTTCAGGGTTCTCTTTGGGCTTCAGAAAGCTGAAGTCTCTAATCAGTCCCTCTGAGCAAGAAGCATATTAGGGGTGATAGTAGCAAGTTCCCATGCCTTTAGGAGTCTGCTTCTTTAGCTATAAAAGGTCCTTTCAGCTCCAATTTGAGTGATTTTTCTGTTGAAATGGTGCTTTATGACTTTTCCCGAGGGGCTGGTGTGTTGGGGTCTGCATTTGTTCTGTACAGTGTGGCCTTTCTGAGGTTTACTCTAAAGTTGACTACAGGCAGAGCCTCTGAACCCTTTAGTCCCCAGCCCCCTTCAGATCCACATTGACCCTTTGCTCTTCTCTGTATCCTTTGGATTTTGCCTGCCAGGTGAATTCAGTCTTTGGAGATCTTCAATAAATACTCCCTTTTGTTTCTGAATCAATAAAGGGTATCTATTTTCAGAAGCTCAGTTCCCTGGAAACTTCTTAGTCCTCCTCTTCATGAGATGGCCCCTATCACTTCACTTGTACCCTGACCCCCACCCTCATCTCCACCCGTGTAACTGGGAGTCAGGCCGCGTGGATTCTGGTCTGGCCTTCAGTGAATGCGTATTTCCTTCTTACCCCATCTGTAAAATGAGTGGGATCCTACATGCTCTTCATCTCAGATTAGGGTGGAGCTTTTTTAAATCACGGTTTTGTACTGGTTTTAATGTTGTTATTCAATCCCTTCATCCATAGGAATGCCATTACACTGTGGTTGGAGATGCTTTCAGGAAGTGCTTTGTGAGTAAACTACACCCCAAACCAAAGAGCTTTGGATATTTTGAGAAGAGAGCAAAGATCTTCTGTGCCAGACCAAACTGCAGCCATGACTGGGGAATCCATGTGAAGTATAAGATATTTGAGATTCCAGTTATAAAAATAGAAAGTTTTGTGGTGGAGGATATTGCAACTGGAGCTCAGAAACTATATGCAAAGTGGAAGGACTTTCATTTTGAGAAGATACCATTTGATGCTAAGGAAATGTCCAAATGACCTGGGTGCCTCATTCTTTAGCTACAGGGGATGGATGACCGACCCTGACTGAAGAAATTAGCCCCAGTGGGTACAATCATGGATTGCTTGTACCATTGTGAAGGTATTTGCCCAAGGCTTGTATTGAACTAAATGTTTATGGCTTTCTGTAGGCCAATAAAGCTCTTAAGTACTTGGGAAAAATTAAAAAGCCTTAACTTCTTTTCCTATCCTTCCTCTTGCAACTGACCCCCAATGAATATCCAGTAGCCACTGGGTACACATTAGAATGAATGAATGAATGAATGAATGAAAGGAAGGAAGGAAAGAAAGAAATGTTCAAAGTTTTTTCCATACTTCCCTTTCTTTCCTTAACCTACTACTGTAAACTGACTCTTGCCCTTAATCTACTGACATTGTTCTTGTTAATACCAGTGCCCAATCCATCGGGCACTTCTTAGGGCTTCTCTCTCTTTGATCTCTTTGCTGCTTTTGGCCCTGTTGAGTACTCCTTTCCTGGAACCCCCTCTTGGCTCCTATTTCTGTTAGCTCTGTCCCAGTCTATGCTGTTGATTCCTCTATGCTGATCTCTTAAATGCTGATAATTCTAAGGGTTCGATAAATATTCATATACATAGATATAGTAGTTACTCATATTTTCTATGTACCAGTGTGTGGCATGTAATCTTAAAATTCTGTAGGACAACTTTTAGTAATGGGATTATGTAGAGGATACAGTACTTCTTGAGAAATTGATTTCTGTTTTTATAGTTTATTGTACATCTTGCCCTATTAATTTGTTTCCTTAACCCGTGCTGTTGTTCCCTTTGAATAGTCATCTCAAGCCATTTTGTAATAATAGTTGATGGTCCACACTTTGGACTCTGTTCTCAGGTTCCTTGGATGAAACTGAGGAGATAAATTTGGCTGTCCTATCCACTTAAAAAATCAGACTATGTATTCAAGTGGCATTCTTGTGTCATTAAACAAGGTTGGCTGATGCCCTGAGAGTTGTTTGCGGTTTTCCAGACATGGGCACAACTGCCTGAGTTTTGCTGTTTCCATGTAGGCCACGGTATTTTGTGTTCAAGGCAGGGTAGGCTCTGTAATAACTTAAGTATTCTCTAAAACAGATTCAGATTAGTTGTTTGTAATTCACCAGGACCATAAATGGCTTAAACAAACCTTCAAACATCACAAAATGCTAATAATATGTTCAACATCTGTGATTATATAACCCTTTTCATGTAGCACCTGTTTATATCTGAAGGCTATTTGGTGTCCAAGAGACCACCCAAATCAACCCTGAAGTTCAATGGGATAACATGCTTCAGCCACCTCATTCTCCATTTGATCTGGTAAGCAGTTGTGCTGGCCAAGAGTCAGCAAACTTGCCAGTTACATAACTCCTCTTTGGCTTAATTTCTTTCATCTGTAAAACAAGGATAATACACCTACCTGGAAGGGTTAGTGGAGTTTTTAACAAATAATGTATGAAAAGTACATGATATATATATAGGAGTTGTATGGTAATGGTTACTCTCAGTAATATTCTTAGACACAATAAAAATGGATTACTTAAGCCAACCTGCTTGAGTTTTATTTTCCCATGCCAACAAGTAATTGTCTGACACTGGCCGAGTACCCTGCAAATCAACCCAGTTCTGACACTGTCAAGCTGGAAGATAGCTTCAGATCCCACAGGTCAAGGGTTCTCAGTCCTAGAAGCCTGCCCCGCCCCTTCCCACTTCTGGCATCATTGCCAGTCCAGGTAATCACCTGTGTCTCTGACTGACAGGCTATAGATCAGGGGTCCCAATGACCTCCTCCTTGAATTTGATTAATCTGTTACAGTGACTCACAAAACTGACAAACATTGTACTTTCTAAATTACCAGTTTATCAGAAACGGATATAACTCAGGAACCGCCAGATGGAAGACATGCATAGTGCAGGGTATGGGAAAGGGCAGGGACTTCCCATGCCCTCTCCAACTCTCTACCTGTTCACCAACTAGAAGCTCTCCAAACAAAATTATTTGGTTTTTTTAGGGAGGCTTTATTGTATGAGCATGACTGATCAAATTATTGGCCAATGGTGATTGATTCAACCTCCAGCTCCCCTACCCAGTGGTCAGGAGGTGAGACTGAGAGTTCTAGCTCTCTAATCTCAAGAGAGTTGGTTGTCCTGGCAACCAGCCCCCATCCTTAGGTGTGGTCCAAAAGTCACGTCATTAACATCACAAGATGTCACTTAGGGATGTTGCTTGTCACTTAGGGAATGCCAAAGCTTTTAGGAGCTCAGTGCCAGAAATGGGGAGGAAAGCCAAATACACATTTCTTATATAAATCACAATCTCACAAGTACCTCTTTTGATATGTGATTGCCTTTTTTGGATGCTGTTGTTTAAGAACTTTAATAGGATGTTGAAAACACCTATTGGAGATTTATTTGAGAAAAGTTCTTTCAAGTATCTACATGGTTCAGTTTGGATAAAGGTGAGTTATCCTCTCTTCAGCCAACAGAAGGCAGACTGAAGGCAAAACAAAAAACCTAGGATTTCCTTACAGGACTTTTGCACCAAGTCAAGCCAGGGCCAGGCATAGAGCCTGAAACAGAGTTAGGTCCTCAGTTACTATTTACTGAATGGAAAAAACCTGGCAGTTTAGGGTTTTAAGAATTGCAAACTCTTGACTGATGGCTAAATGCAGGTCATTGGATTTCTAGGTCAAAGGCTGGCTGCCAGAACCCATCGGGGAGTCTTTTTCAGGGGTATATATGCCCCACTTCCATTAGGGCGTTCCAGCAGGGCGTCCAGCCACATGCACTTCCTGAAGTTCATCAGGTGGTTCAGACACAATCCGCTATGCACCCACAGGACCTGGTTTCTCGTTGGCCCCTGCCGGTGCTGACACTGTGATGGGTTTTTCTTCAAATGCCTGATTGTGTATCAAGGGCTGTAAACTCCAGTTCCTGTCCTTAAAACTGATATTGTTACTTGAATTTAAAGAGACAAACCATCAGGTCAGCATTTCCTCCAGCACGTCCTGTGGAACACACACGCTGTGAGACGCTCTGAAGAAAATAGCCTGTGAGCAGATGGGCTCCTGTACGGTCTGCTGCCAGCCTGCCCCTCCAGTGAGTGATTTACAGCCTACATGGTCATTGTGTCATTGTGTCGGTTCTGTGCTAACAAGACCCACTTAACCCAGCGGTTCCCAAATACACTGACCCTGGAAGCCTGTTGTTCATGGGACACCGTTAACGTCCTGCAGAAGCACAACAGCAGGTATCCAGCCCGGACGTGGACTAAACAACCAGAGCCAAGTTGGAATGTTAATTTCAGGATCATAGCCAGTAACTCTTTTATTACCCTATGTAATAAAACTATATGGTTTCACGCAGCAAATCTGTACTTAATGCATAGGCCTCAGTTCTTGGGATACAAATTATTAAAACTATTAAAACTATCAGCTATAATTATATAATCTTTGTTCATGATAATTAGGCTGTCCAGGTGAACAAAAACTACTCGGGTGCTAAATTCTGTTTGTGGTCATGACACTTTACAGCTTCCTCAGAATGCAGCCATGGAACCTCAGTTTCTCTTTTCCAGAAGTGATTCTCCGTTGCTCCTGCATAACCCTGCCGGGTACCACACTGTCCTCACATAACCTTGAACGGGAAACGGGGCCACAAATACTGTTCTCCATTTTGGCGACTTGGAAAACTCCCAATTTCAGCCTAAAAAATACTGGCAGATAAATCTCTAAGTTCATAAACTAGTAACTGCCAGCCCAGAGCTGCTAGCGACCACATCCCCTGCACATGGAGCAGCCCTGAAGAAGGCGGCCAGTGAAGACGGAAGGTAAGAAGTGAGGGAGAGGATAAGGAGGGAACCTGGGTTTGAGCCACCAGATCCAATCAAGCCTAGGGCCGTGGCCACCTCTGTTCTTCAGGTTCTATGAGCCAATTATTATTACCATTGACTAATATTTTTGCTTAGCCAGTTTGAGTTGTGCTTCTTAGCCAGTAAGAGCTGTGACTAATGCACCCTTCCCCTAGCTTTCCCTCCACGTACTAAAGGCTGCCTCAGAGCCAAAGACACACGTGCTTACTTGCTGCATTGGATCAGTCTGTTACCTCAGGGTGCACACCAAAGAACTCACGGTTTCCTAGCAGGCAGCAGGCGTGATGGATTTGGAAAGCTGTGAGAACAAAGGAGATGAGACTCCTGTGGAGAGGCGGGAGGCCTGGGACCAGCAAGGGCAGCATACGTGCAGTTGGCAGGGAGACTGATGCCTTCTTGAGAAACTAGGCCAGAGAAGTTTACTTGTTCCATCCGGTTGTGGCCAAGATTGGGACACGGGGCAAGACGTTTTATTAATGAACAGGCTAGAGGGTGTGTTTGGAGGCAGAGGAGTCTGGAAGTGAAGGGACCCCGTTCTGGAAGTCATAGCCACAAGAATCTGTCTCTGCATAGCCACTGGATTCGGGGAGCCACACAGCTCCCCAGGAGCTCAGTCATGGAGAGCTGAGGCAGTGAGGTCTGTTTTCTCAGCCTTTCTTTGTGTTTTTATGTTAGGACTGATCCTTATTTGAAGGTCCCAGGCTTTTTTTTTATACAACAAGGTTATGTCTGTAATTTTTTCTTAGCACAAACTAGGTCCCAGGACCTCAGAGGCAGGGATGCTCAATAACCTGTCTTGTCCCTTATCTTGGAAGAGGTAGAGACGGGACTTGATCCCGGGTGTTCCGATGGCCTGGCCACATTCCCTGCATGCTGGACTTGAGATTTAAAATTCATTAGAAGGAGACTAACTTGTGAGCTATAAGGTGCCCTGTTATGGACTGAATGTCTTTTGTCCCCCACCCCAAAATTCCTATGTTGAAGCCCTAACTCCCAGTGTGTCTTTTTGGAAAAGGGACCTCTGAGGAAGTGATTAAGGTTAAATGAGGTCCAGGGGTTGGGACCCTGATCTGATAAAATCAGTATCTTTAAAAGACAACAGAGAGCCAGCTCTTTCTCTGTCTGCTCACACATGCATTAAGACAGAAAGCTCTGACCAGGAAATGAAGTGGCTGGAAACTTGATCTTAACTTGTAGCCTCCAGGAAGGAGAAAATACATTGTTGATGTCTGAGCCACCCAGTCTATGATATTTTGTTACGGCAGCTGAGACATGTGCCCCAAAATGACGTCAATGACAATAAGGACGTAAACTATAGGACACGAAAATAAAAAAATGATGATCTGCTCACCACACTTACATTATTGCTCCTACTAACTTCTTGTCTGCTCCCAACCAGGGCAGAGAAATCCTGGTTCCCCAACTCTTCCATTTCACCTGTATAGCATGGATGTGGTTGTAAAAGCAGGAGAGGTTAAACGTCACCCAGGCTTCAGGATGCTGGTAGCCTGAGACTCGCTCTGCTCTAAACAGGCCCAGACTGAAGCCTCACATACCACAGAATTCAATTCCAAAGTCAAAAAGGTTTGCTTGAAAATAGATTTAATCTTCTTCAAATTACAAATGTTCTAAGTCTCTCTCCAAAACCACCTCCAAAGTCCTCCTCTTAACTGAAAAATTTTCTGGGGACGATTTTCG
Source organism: Panthera leo (assembly GCF_018350215.1). Lineage (NCBI taxonomy): Eukaryota > Metazoa > Chordata > Mammalia > Carnivora > Felidae > Panthera > Panthera leo. The sequence goes on along the minus strand of NC_056691.1, from coordinate 54,752,786 downwards.
AAGACAGCAAAAGAAAAATGTCACAATTTCTTTAGTGTTGATCCATCCAAAGGTACATAATCAAAAAATGTCAGTGTCTGATCTGAGCTGTCTGGATCATTCACTCTGAAGGAAGAAGGGGGCAGGGGAGTCACAATCACTACTGTGATCTGAAGTGGGAGAAAGTTCTCATCTATCCATGTCAGTTAACTCTGGCATACTATGCATAGGCCAGGGAGTCTCAAGGGAAAGGTTTCACCGAAAAGAGGGGAGCAGAGCCAAACAGGAAAGAGGACAGGCAACACCTTCTGAGAAGACTTAACAGGCTGACAGTGAAAAAAATCAACATCCTGTAATCAGTTTCCTTAAAGACAAGCTCAGTTTTCCTTTTCTGGCACTACTGACATTGCCACCACTTGAGCTTCCAAATTCCAGAGAGAGAGCCAAAGATTCACAAAAATAGAGAATGCAGAAACTGCTCGTTTTGTGCCTGGAGGGATGGCACCAGAACACGTCCGTGCTCACGTGCATGTGTGCAAGGCGGCACCCCTGGGGGGAGGCCCGCACGTGGAGGGGGGTGCTCTGCACCAAGGGCCCGGCCGGCCGGTGGCACTTCGCTCCCTCCTGGTGCAGCTCCAGGTGCAGGTGACCTACTTGGCCATCTTGCGAACCATGTAGTTGAGGATGCCCCCGTTGTGGAAATAAGCAAGCTCCACGTCGGTGTCGAACCTCATGACGGCCTGGAAGGTCTTCCCGGTGTCAAGCTGTGATGACAAAGAAGCAGAGGAGAATCCGTGAGGGAGGAGGCTAGGCAGGGAGGGGCGCCCACTCACCCTGTCCTCAGGGCTGCCGCGTGCAGTCCCGGCCTCCAGCCCAGACCCAGGAAATCAGAAGCTGCATTTGGACGAGACCCCAGTGGACTTCTCTGCACAGGGAAGCATCATGGCGTATGAGTGATGGCGGTGACAGGCAACAGAGAACCAGGTCTCCTGGGGTAGCAGCAACTAACGATGTTCGGGATGGCGTTTTCTCTATTTACTTTGAGAGGGAGAGAGAGAGAGCATGCGCGCACCTCAATGTGGGGGCAGGGGCAGAGAGAGAGGGAGAGAAAGAATCCCAAGCATTCAGTGTGGGGCTGGAACTCACAAACCCCAAGATCATGACCTGAGCCCAACCTGGACACTTACCAGATGGAGCTACCCAGGTGCCCCTGCATGGTATTTTCTAACCCTCTCTAGGAGCTGCGGGTCAAGAGAAGTCTCATTAAGGTGGTCCCATAGGCAGTGCGGGGCACTTGGCCTCACCTCACACAGGGAGCTGTCATTTTTACCTCTGGGCTAATCAAAATCTGGGGCCTGGGGTGAGGCTCAGGGATGGGGTGTGTCCACATTTTGATAATAAAAAGGTATTTTTTGGGTAATGTGACAATGTGCGGTCTTTGAGCTTCCCCCACCCCTCTCTGGGCTAAGGGAGACTGGGCCACAGCGGAGACAGCGGGGCTGGTTGGAGGGTAAGAAAGGAAGTGATGGTGACCACACGCATAAACAAGCAGTAAGTGATCAGTCAACAGCTGCCATCCTCCCTGCAGTCCTACTGAGTGATTTTCTTCCTTCCAAACTCTACTCCTTTCCTTCTGACGGGATTGATTATAAACACACAGCCCTGTTTACTTGGGCCCGGTGCGGAGAGGCTCAGCTTACCTTGACCTGCACTTTCATTCGTGGTTTGAGGTTTTCTGGAATGATGATGGTGTATCGTTCCCGCCCTGTGAGTCCCAGGATGTCTGCAGTCTCCCCAGGAAGATATTCGAGGGGAATCACCCCCATTCCCACCAAATTACTGCGGTGAATGCGCTCGTAACTCTCCGCCAGGACAGCTTTGATTCCCTGAGGAGCCAAGACAGTACTTTGGACACAGTTCCAGTTTTCTTTAGCTACAAGGAAACTTTACAAAAGGCTTCTTAAGTCTTCTCACACCTAAATTCTTTCTAAGTACCAACTGGTTGTTTACAATAAAGTTGCTCTCTAATAATAAATAACACAGTAGATAGTCTGAACTGACTGCCTATAGGTACAGGCCACGTGCAAGCACGTGAATGGATTTTCTCAATCCACCCTCCGCCAGCTCTGGGAGGTAGAGGCCATTATTGTCCCCCCTTTACCCACGCAGTCAGTGGAGTAACTGGTATTGGAACCCATGTAGTTTGACCACACACTTAGCTGCTTTGTGATACAACATCTCTTAGCAAACTTTCATTGTTATCTGGATTCTACACCACAAAACACCATAATCATTTCTATTTCCCTGGGATTTTGCTACTATAGGTGTAGACACAAAAGATTTAACCAAAAAAGCAACTTCCAGAACATACTATCGAGAAAGTAAATGATGTGCTGCTTTTACAATTCCTGTTTCAAGGACCGAATTGCACTGAATACAGTCTTGATATTAAGACTTCCTGTAAAGTACATTGTATTGGTGAACTAGAAGTGGCAATATACAGCAGTGCTCAAAAAGCCAGGATCCTTGATTAACTAGAACACCCCACTCTTAAATATTAGTTAATTGTAATATAATATTAAGATACCCCTAAACGGGCTCTTGATACATAGAGTGCACTTTTTTTGAGGGGGGAGGGGCTGTAGGAGAGGGAAAGAGAGTCTCAAGCAGGCTCCACACCCAGTGCAGAGCCCGACTCAGGGCTGTCTCACGACCGTGAGATCATGACCTGAGCCGAAATCAAGAGTCGAACGCTTACCTCACTGAGCCACCCTGGTGCCCCTTTAGGGTATACTTTTAAGCCCCCCTGCATGAGGATCATTCTGGGAACTTGTTAAAAATGTAGGTTCTTTAGGCATTACCCCAGATCAGGACCTCTTGCAGGGAGCATGGAGGGGAGGAAGCTAGTGATTCTTGTAAGATGCGGGAGCCGTAGACACAAAGCACTGGTTCTCAAACTTTGCCACATATTCACATCACCCGGGCAGGCTTTTACAATGCCCACATGCAGGCCTTTCTCCTTAGCAACTAAACCAGAATCTTTGGGCATGAGATCCTGGCATAGGTATTTTTAAAAATCCCACAAGCGTTTCCACATTTAAAAATAAGTGTATAGCGGAAGAACAGGTTCTTCAGAGCAGCAGATATTCCGTCTGGATTTACATACACGTATTCACTAGGAGGCGGGTGGTCCTGTGCACGTGCCTAGCTCCCGGCAAAGGCCGCGCGGCACCGCAGACCGCAGTCGTCAGTCCCCCTCAGCCAGGAGCACAGCCCAGCACTGCTGAGCAGCCCGGCTTGGGCTGCCCGAACCTGGAGCCGTTCTGTACAGAGGTCTAGGCTCCTAGGAGCCCCTTGCGTGCCGGTTCTCTTACCCTCCGCCAGCTCTTACGGTTCCCTCTCTGGCTGCGTGCTGCACCGGGTCTCATTTCTACCACCAGCTCCCAGCCTTCTTCCTAAAACCCTTTCCTCTTCTGTCATTTCTCCGGTTCTTTCTAGCAGCTTCTCAAAAAGGCAGGCTTTTGATATATTACCAAGTAATCAGAGAACATCCTCCCCCCACCCCCACCCCGTGCCAGAGCAAAAGGATGGATTAAAAAAAAAAAAAAGAAAAGAAAAACACAGTAGGTGTGATGTTCAAACACATTATCCTGGACTTCTGGAGGGCAGCCTGCCAGACACCACATTCTTTACTGTAGACATCAACTTATTTAGTAGATGTCAACTTACTTAGTGCTTCCCAAGGCTTAATTTGCTGGAGCCATAAATCATTTGGATTGACACTGGCTATGGCGTTTCACCCAACCCTGAGAATTAAAGCTGAGCTGCAAGGCTCTTCCAGCAAATGCTCAGGAGGTAAAAGCTGCCTGCTCCCTGCATGGCCCCTCCATGGGGACGCTGCCAGAGGGTCAGGCCCCGAAATGGGAGAAGGTTCTAAAGAGCTGCCTGTCTACATCCAGAGAGCGCTGCCTTTTCCCTCGGGAGTCTACAAGCTGATTCACGGGCAGTGAGAAGCGACTGTAAAAACGTGCGCTCCCGTGTGTGTCCAAAGCGCAGGCTCCTTACTTTCCCCTTCTGTGAACCTCCTGACCGACAACACAGGATGGGCCGCCCGGGCTTACTGCGCTCCTGGGACAACCGCCTGAGATACATTTCTGATCCTCAAACTGAATATTATGAAAACCATGAAATTCTTCCCTACAAAACAAAGACATACATATACCCTTTTCAACAGAATTTCAGAGACTTCACAGACCCTCGTCCCAACTGCTCTACAGACACCCCAAAGATCCATGGTCTCCCGAAAATGAATAACCGATCTAAGGAACCAGTTCAACTCTAGGTCGCCCTTCACTGAGTGAGGTAAAGCCAGGTCCACCATGAAGCAGTTGCACAAACATCACACGCTTTCCTGAGCTCGCCTGCTGGGATCTCTCTCCATCATACTCACCAGGAGGAAAGGGCCCTTGGCCGCCCAGTCCCGGGAGCTGCCCGAGCCATACTCTTTGCCAGCCAGCACGATCAGGGGAAGGCCAGCCTGCTGGTACTGCTCCGCGGCATCGAACACATCAAGCTGAGGAAGAGAAAAGGAAGGTTTTACAGATGCGGTAAAAGCACAGAGTGTGGACACAGGCAGTGGCACCTGGTAACTGCAGGGTCAGAAGGGTCTTCAGTGGCCCATGTCAACACAAAGCCAACAGAAACTCAACCAATCAGTTGTCTGATTTACAAATTTCCAATTAACTCCATCTATTTACCCCTACCGGTGAATTGTATATTCTTTTAACTGAAATGCCTGGTTGTTGTCCTCATTTTAGAAAAACAATTCTAATCTTAAGGCACCAAGGGAAAAAAAGGGAAAGATCAGACTTTTCTTCCCCTCTTCCATTGATTAAACAATTAAAAAAAAATTTTTTTGAATGTTTATTATTTTGAGAAAGAGACAGAGTGCGAGCAGGGGAGGAGCAGAGAAAGAGGGAGACACAGAGTCCCAACCAGGCTCCAGGCTCTGAGCTGTCAGCACAGAGCCCAACGTGGGGCTTGAACTTACGGACTGCGAGATCGTGACCTGAACTGAAGTCGGACACTTAACCGACTGAGACACCCAGGCACCCCTGATTAAACTATTTTAAAGCTTAAAAAACAGAGAATCTCAGCTAAACCTGGGATTTGACTCAGAGACTCAGTCACGGTCCCTTGGGAAGGGTAGCTAAACACAAAGAAGGCAACATGTTCTAAAATCATAAAAAATGCAAATTTTTATTAGCCACCTTTCTACATGGAAGTCAAGGCAGAGACAGTAGGAAGTAGAAGCCTCCATCAATAAAGGACAGGAGAGGACTAATATTTTAGTGTACATGAGAAACATCTAACACAAACAATTTCATGTGTTTTTCACAAGAACTCTGAATGTTCTGCGGAGCCAAGACTTCAGGAAGACGTGATATCGTTCCTCGTGATTAAGTAATGAAACAATTGTTTCTCCTGGCTACTTAAGGGAAAAAAAAAAATCCCTCAGAAGAGTGTTTCCTTCAAAAGAAGCTCTAGAAAGGTGTATAATCAAACTCCGAAGTAAGCTTTCACAAATTACTATTTTGGCGGGCTGCTGGCGCCTCTGGTTAGTTCTACATGGCCCTCTGGGAATCTGGGGAGCTTACACAGCAACAGCTCCCTGCACTCTCCCTCTCTTCTAAAGAAGAGGACATAAAATTTTGTTGTTTTCTTCTATTGCTCCTCTATGGCTCTAGTGTTATATTGAAACCACCAGTTCTTCATTTCTCCATTTTGTTATCTACCAATTTCCTGCTTCAATGGGGATTTGGCTAACTACCATTCCCCTAGGGTCCCCTCTCCCCAACCTCCCAATAGAATTATGTCAGACATTTTGGGTAAGTCAGTATTTGGTATTTGCATTACTTTGACTATGTGAATGTTATTTATAGCTGAGTCATGTAATATACTATGATTTCCTTTTCTTGGCAGTTAAAAAAAAAATCCCCACTGGTATTGTGTGTGTGTGTGTGTGTGTGTGTGTGTGTGTATGTGCGTGCACACACACTCATCTATTTCTATGTCCCTACCCATCAATGAATCCTCAAACACTCTGCCTAAAGTACAAATCTTCTCTAAGGACATTCAAATGTATCAGGAAGTATGTCATTTGTTTTTATTTTTGTTTATTTTTTAAATGTTTATTTTTTATTTTTGAGAGAGACAGCAAACAGGGGAGGGACAGAGAGAGAAGGACAGCAGGCTGACCTGATGTGGGGCTCAAACTCACCAACCATGAGATTTGTGGATGGCTCAGTTGGTTAAGCATCAACTTTTGGTTTTGGCTCAGGTCATGATCTCACAGTTCATGGGATCAAGCCCCACTGTTAGCCTTGTGCTAACAGTGCGGAGCCCGCTCGGGATTCTCTCTCCTCCTCTCTCTGCCCCTCCCCTGCTTGCGTGTGTGCGCTCACACATACGTACTCTCTTCTCTCAAAATAAAGAAATAAACATTTTAAAAAATAAAGATGAAAACATCCTTTCCATGGAGGGATAACTCCTCAAGCTTCAGTCCTATTCCAATTCAGACGGATTCTTCTCTAGATGTGGTGCACTGATGTTATGGAAGAATCTTCCTTCACCAACGTCCTGGGGATCCCTCGCATTTTCTTTTCCTGGATCCTACATCTTCCCTTTTTGGCTCATTCCCTCATTTTGGTAAAACGCATTCACCAAGTCATTTCCTGAGACAGGGATTGAGGGGTATTTTTAAAGTTTTTGAATCTGAATATGTTATTATTTTAACATAGGACATGGAATCCTGGGGTGCAAACCAGTCTGTTTCCAGTGTTGCTCTGAGCACTTCTGATCCCCAGAACGTTACACATAAGCTGTTCTTCTTGCTTTTGAAGTTTGTAGATCTTCTTCTTATCTCTGCTGCACTTAACTTCCCAATGATGCGACTTGGAGCTGTTCTCCCGTAACCATGTGGGCATCCAGTGGGTGTAATCTGGAGTCGGATCTTGCAGTTGGGGAATTTTCCTTGTGTTACTTCTTGAATATTTTCCTCTCTTCTCTTTTCAGCCTCTCTGTTGAGTCCGATGCCGAGCCTCCTCATCTCCGTCTTGAATTTTCTTATATTTTCTCTCTAACTTTTCCTTTGTCTTTCTGTTCTATATTCTGAGAGATTCTCTCAACTAACCAACTTTTCCTGTGAAATTTTTTAGGGGCTTTTTTTTAATTATTAAAAGAGCCCATATCTATTATTATTATTTTTTATGAAAAGTCCTTTTTGTCCTCTGATTACCTTATACCACCAACAGAAAATCATTTCAGCACTCTGAGAAGACAGTATTTTTCTTGCAGTTTTCTTCTGCTCCCTGCATTATCTCTGTTATCTTCTTTCCCTCCCCACACCCTGTTCTTTGTGTATGTCTATCTTTCAGGTTCAAGGCTTGGCTCAAATGTCGGTTCATCTCGGTCTCCTTATTTCAGATGAGGCACTGAACATCTGACCAGAAGTTCTACGCCACGGCAGGACTTGTAAAAATAAGAGGGGTTCACTGTGACGGCCGTATCCCGGAGGCCTCCCAGTGTCTATAACTGCACGCCTTTTCCCCTTGGTCTCTTGGGCATTCGACCATTTAATTGTATTTTTTTCATTGAATAGTTTATCGTCCCTGTTCTTCACTGAACAAGTATCTACTGGGCACTGACTTTGTGTTGGGTCCTGGTGACTAGTGATTATCTGTGAAGAGTCTGCTTTACTAAAATATCATCTGTTACAAGTGGGGCATATGGGTGGCGGTAGACCACACTGACTTCGGAGCCAGACTCTCTAGGTTTTAATATCCACTTTTGGGATCTTAAAACACGGACAATCATGGTACCTACCTCAGAGGGTTGTTATGAGGATTAATAGATCAATATATACAAAGAGCTCAGAAGAGTACCTGGATGTAGTAAGTTCCATATAAATACTAGCTACTATTATTGTTAAGTAAGTCGGAAGGGCTATTTCTCAAGTAACTTAAACAGTGTTCAAGCAGCTTTGCAGTATCTGCTGGATGCCGAGGACGGACTGCATGTGTCAGAGAGTATCTGCCACATTATATGTGTCATTCCATTTAAATGTAAGCCTCAGAGCCGGACAAGGCAAGTACCATTCTACTTTGCAGGTCAGAAAAATGAGGCTCAGAGAGGAAAATAACTTGCTGAATGAACGCTCCACAGCTGGTATGTCCGATTCAAAATGTAGACTTTCTCTACCTCTCACATGCCTCCCATCTGTGGCTCAACAAGTCCCGCTGTAACAGGGCCAACTCCAAATGGCTCCCATTAGGACCCTAGCAGGCCTCCGAGGGCCCTTTTTTTTCTAGTGGTGTGGTGAGTGAAATTAAATGCTAATAAAGTCATACAACAGTGCTTGTTGATAAAGAGCTCTGGAGACCTTAACCTGGAATTTCCCTCCTCAAATACCTGAACCGATGAAATTTCAGTCAGAGCCTGACAAATGCCGGCCTCTCAACCAAGCAGAAGACACAATACTTACAATTTCTCCAGAAGGCAGATGTATAGTCTGTGGTGCCTGCTTGTTCAGAAATTTGTTTAATAAGCGAATGTTGGCAAATGTCCCCCGTGCCATGATGGCATCGTTACCTCGGCGGGAGCCGTAGGAGTTGAATTCTCGTGGAGTCAAGCTAATAATGCAAGCAGGAGAGGAGCTGGCTTAGTGAACGGAACAAAGGTGAAACTTAACTTACATCAAGACAAGAGAAAAACCACAGACCTAGATAGCTCTCTAATCTAATAAGCCTTGCTCTTCAAGGCAGGAAAGCTATTCCTAACATCTGCTGAGGACAGTAGAGGCAGATGTCAGAAGTGGGGCACTGAAAGGCAGAAATCAACATTCTCCTCAGGTTAACTTGTAGTCTCATAAATCTGGGTAAAAAACCAGGAGGAACTCTATTGAGTATTTATTTTATTTATTCATTAGGGTAGCCTAGGGAACTTCACAAAAGATAAAACACTAAAAATAGGTAAGAAAAAGAAAACAGAAAGAATAATCAGTATAGGCCAGTCAGGTGGAGCCAAGAATGAGGGAAACACAAGGTACATTCTGTAAACTAACAGGAAGGAGATCTACTTCTCACGAACTCAATGTGCTGGGCAGACACACAACTGGCAACGTGGTTTACGATTTTCATAAGATAAAAATCAGAGCAATGCTGAAGAGGCAGAACAGCTATTCCTTGTCCTGAAATCAAAGAAAAATCCTGTCTGTGGGCCCCAGTGAAAGGACACTTTGTGACGGCAGGGACAACAGCTTACAATTAACACAGCGATCAGCTCCCTGGCTGTTTCTGAAAATGCTAGGAAGTGTATCTGATGGTGATCTGATCTCATGATGAGATGTAATTTGAAGATTGAGAGAAGGTGTGAATGGGCTTTAGGAGTAGGTGAGCATATCTACAAACTCCTGAAATTGTATCTGGAATGCTGGGGATATGTGCATTTTTCTGGGAATGTACTGTATTTCCCTTCATTCATTTCCCTACGATTCCCATTCTCAAAAGATTGTCAACAATCACCAATCAAAAAAAGTATTGGTCACGGCTTGTTTCCTTAGTTTCTGTATTCAGCTTCAATCTCTGTTTCTCTGTTTGCTGTTGAATTCTTTTCTCCCATTCATTCATTCACTCAACATTTACTGACCACCAGTTATGGGCCAAGAACTATTCAAAGGGCCTAAGGTACACTGATGAACCAAACAGATTAAGATCTGCGCCTTCGCAGGGCTTACATTCTAAAAGGTGGAGACAAAGAAATCATAATAAAAAAAAGAGCACTGTTTATTAGTGTTACTAGAATGTGGTTAATAACTGAGGGAAAAAAAAAAAGTAGATCAAAGCAAAGAGAACAAGAGCATGGGCAGGGTAACCTCATGGAGAAAGACTTGAATTGGCAATGGAGTTAACCAGGCAGATTATTTGGGGGAAGAGGATCCAAGAGGAAAAAACAGCCAGCTCAAACCATCAGGCAGAAAGGCGTTTGGCTTTGCCTGGAACATTTGATAAACAAGGCAATCGCCAGTGTAGACTGAGCTGCACGGATGAGGGGGAAGGGCAGGGATTCGCTGACACCTCTTGAATATCACCTGCCTGTCTCTGCTTGCTGATGGACGCTTGTCTCCCATTCAAAGTACAATCATATCCCTTTAAAACCTTACCATATGCGTCTGTGCATAGAAAGTTCCTGTACATTTAATACAGTAGTTGCCCCACATTAAAAAAAAAAATCTTGACATAGACTCCTGTATATCACCTCCGCTAGAGGTGGGCTATCTTCTTAAACCTTCAACACTCACATTTCTGGGGAACATGGAATAGTCTTGCTCTGCACATGACTGTCCCATAGGATGCACTAGGAGAAGGCAGAGACTGAGTGGAGCACAGTAGGAGGGGGATGTATGAAGAAAACAGGTCAGCTACCAGGCAAGTGCGGTGAGGGCAAGGCAGTTTTCCTCTCCCACTGACAAAACAAAACACAAGAAGGAAGGGAAAGGGAAGGGAAAGGGAAGAGAAAGGGAAGGGAAAAGGAGGGGGAAGGAAAGAGAAAGGAAGGGAAGGGGAAGAGGAAGATAAGGGGAAGGGGAAGGGAAGAAGAAGGAAAGAGAAAGGGAAAAGAAAGAAAGGAAAGAGAAAGGGAAGGGCAAGAGAAAGGGAAAGGAAAGGGAAAGGGAAGGGGAAGGGCAGGGCAAGGGAAAGGAAAGAGAAAGGGAAAAGAAAGAAAGGAAAGAGAAAGGGAAGGGCAAGAGAAAGGGAAAGAAAGGGAAGGGGAAGGGCAAGGGAAAGGAAAGAGAAAGGGAAAAGAAAGCAAAGGGAAGGGCAAGGAAAGGGAAGGAAGAAGAAGGTGCTGGATTTTGTTCTTCAGATCAGCTCTGGGCTTCATCCCTGAAGAAGCTGATTCAGGAGGTGCAGAGAGGAACCGGAATTTTTATCTCCCCAGATGATTCTTATGGAAAGTCAGATCTGGGAACGACTCCAATTACTATCGGTGTATTAGGTGACAAGAGATAATACTGGCATAATAGCTGTTAAAATCAGTCTAGACTGAAGGATTGGCAAATGGATGTGTCAGCCACTGTTCTCAGAAATTCCTCCTCTCAACCAGGACCTGGCTACGCACCTCAGGTGACATCCCTGCCGAGTGCGACACAGGCGGAGAGCAGAGCCCATACCCTCACGGCAGCCAAGCTGGGGCGGGAACGACAGCTGGGTCTCATGGGGACATTAGAAGGAAGGTCCCCTCCCTTGCTGATGGAATCTCCCAAGGAAGCTTGGAAGCAGCAAACAGAAAGGGTGACTGTTTTTCAAGCCTCAGCGTTCAGTGAAAACCAGACTCTGATTCAAAAGAGAAATACTGGCTTCATTCATTCCATTTCTGTCTTTTAGTCTTTTTTTCCCTCACTCACACTTACCCTCTGTTAGTTAAGTAGCGAGCAGCGGGGCTGTTTCTTGCAATATTTCCAGCCGGAGAAATGTGGTCAGTTGTTACCGAATCCCCCAAATTTAACAGCACATACGCATCCACTATAGACTTAGGCGGCTGGATATCTGAAGTCTAGCAAAGCATACAGCAAGTCAGTGTTGGCCCAGGTTTGCTCCAACAAGTCACCAAGGGAGTCTCAACAGTCACAACAATGGTCTGTGGACCTGAACTAGGGGTCCTAGTTTTGTCAGGGGTACTTAGAAAAGTAAGGTGAATTTACTCAGAACACTCACATCCCACCCTTGAAGGGAGGCAAAGTTGGGCGCTATTCTGTCAAAACCAACAGGGATGCAGCCATAGGTGGCATTCTTTGTGTCCACATCCACGGAGCTCAGAAGCTGAGGACACGAGAATCCCGACTTCTCCTCCCACCCTCTCCCCACCCAGGGGGTCACAGGCTCCTGGTTCATCAGTTGTAGAGAAGATCTCCCTTGATTTCTGAGTATAAGGTTTAAATAGAACAGGCCTGGGGATGTCTTCCCGGAACAGTCAGTTCCGCAGACTTTTCTGAGTCTACATCCAGGTGGCACTGGAGCCCCAGGGTGTCTCTAACAGCCACACAGAAGCCCCAGACACAGAAGCTGTAGGCTCACTAGAGCCAAATATCCCAGCTTCTCAAGATTCTCCCAGCATCATCCGTTCGGCTTTGTACAGGTTTCAATGGAATGGGTGGACAAAGCAAGGCACAGGGTAATAAAGTAGACTTTATAAGGAAACCATTTGGAAAACTGATTTTGTTAAACATTAAAAAAAAAGCCATACCAGGTTTTCAAAGAACGGTGGTGACTTAATGTACGTTGATTTGGGATTCCAGCAATATAGCTTATCCGAGGGGGCTGCTAAGGCATTCCAGCTTTCATTCACAGTCTTTAAAAAAATACAAAAAGATGAAAGAAAAGCAAATCGAATCACATTCCATTCTAAGGAATATTTAACATGTAAGCAAAAAATGAATGTTCTAAGAGTATAATAAAAACCATCCTTAGCATAACACTGAGTACACCAAGTGAAATACATCAGAGAAAGATAAATACCATGGTTTCACTTGTACGTGGCACCTAAAAAACAAATCAAATGAACAAACCAACAGAAAAAGCAGAAGCAGACTGATACACACAGAGAAATAACTGATGGTTGCCGGAGGGGAGGGGAGGTGAAAGGATGGGCAGAAAGGGGTGAAAGGGGTTGGGGGGTATAGGCTCCAAGTCATGGAATGCATGAGCCATGGGGATGAAAGGCACAGCACGGGGAACATAGTGGTATCGTAACAGTGATGAACGGGGATGCAGGGTAGCTACACTTGTGGTGAGCAATGAGATGTACGGGGCCTGAAACTAACGTAATTGTGTGTCAACTCCACTTCGATACAACAAACCCCAAAACAGTTCTTATTCCAGCCATACAAAAGAGTTCCTTTATACTAAGACAATGTCATGGCAAATAACTTAAAAATACATATGCACTGTGACAGGAAGCCCCTAAGATGGCTCCAAGGACTTGCCCCCACCTTTCTGGCATTCACACCCTTAAGCCATCCCCTCCTGCTGAGTGTGGGCTGAACCTAGTGACTAATTTCCAAGATTGGGTTATAAAGAGACTCGGCCTTCTGTCTCTCTCTCCCTTTCTTGCTTGCTCTGATGGAAGTCAGTACCATGCTGTGAGCTGTGAAGAGACCCACCGGCAAGGCAATGAGGGGGGCCTCCAGCTAACTGTAGGCAGGGACCTGAGGCCCTCAGCCCAACAGCCTGTGAGGCACATTATCCTCCCACAACCATGTGAGTGGCCTTAGAAGGGGGTCTTCCCCCAGCTGAGCCTTCAGATGAGCTCAGCCCCAGATGACACCTTGGCTGGAGCCTTGTGAAGGCAGAGGCACTCGGCTAAGCCACACTTGGATTTCTGATCCACAGAAACTGTAAGATAATAAATGCTGTTTTAACCCACTAAGTTTTAGGATAAATTGTTGGGCAGCAACAGAAAACTAATCCATATACAAAGTATTAACTTAAGAAGCAATAATTCAGACTGTACCAAAGGGGAAATTATTTACTCTCTGAAAATTTGGGGAAGTGGACATCCAGGTCACATGGACACTGGATAGCAAATGACAGCTGCTATGCATTAAAATCAACTTGAATGTCTCCACAGGGTCATTACCTCAGCCTTTGGAGAAATGCGTTCAACCCAACGCCCAACAAACTTGCTCATAACCACTTCCCAATGTGCAACTCGTGGGAGGGCACGGTGCGTGAATATGACCCCCCATTTGACCCTTCTCCCCAGACAGTCTGCTCTGTTATTTCAAACCCAAGCCCCAGTCAGCACTCCCTAAGGCACCCAACCACAGAAAGCAGAGAAAGAATAACATCCAAAGGTCTCCGAAAACGATACTGAGCCCCACACATTTTCTCCCTGTTTGTAAACTGCACAAAAAGTTTTATTTATTTCAGTAGTTTGGTAGTTTGGGGCTTTTTACTGAATGGGTTTAAAAAATTTTTTTAAGCATCCAAATAATTCTGAGGGTGCATTACACCTCTACCTCAGTGACAAACTCTAGTAGACATCACGGATCCTCAACCACAGTTGACACAATACCCAGGGTGTCTGAGGAGGGGGTGGGTTCGGGCAAGCTGGCTAGGAATCACACACAACCTAAGGCCTCTCTTCCCGAGGCTACTGCCAAAGCTGGGGCCTTGAGCAAATCTGGGAACATCTGGGGAGTGTGCGGTTTTGTAAAAATGTGAGTCTCAGGAGAAACGACTGAGAACCACTCCCCTGGTTATCTTTAGAAGTAAATGTTACTCTCCAAAGCTTCCACCCCATCAGCCTCAAGGTCTGCAGAGAGGCCACAAAGGAACGGCTTTCCCCTAAACGTGTAGGGGCAGGGTGGGGGGGACCTCACCTCTATTTTCTGGTAGACCTCCTTAAACATCCCAGGGATTACGTACTGACGCTCCACCGCCTGGATCTCGTCTCTGGTTGGCCAGATGTCTTTCAGAAATACCTGTTGTCCCTTTGCATTTACTCCTGGGGGAAAAAAAGTTTATTAGAGAAAAACTGAATTTAATACCCCATTTTCATTATCACATACAGTCAAATCCCGTTCTCCGTGGTAGCAATATTCTGTAAAATCCATGCAAACACTGAGTAGTGAAGACTCAGTCGCTGCCCCCAGGGGATGCGGGTTAGGCCCCTGAGGGCCTCGAGCCTAACGTTTTTGGCAACGATCAATACATAATCTTGCTTTACATGTGCTTCTGCTTAAAGACACCCTATCTAATATATTTTGTTGATGCGTTTACACTGAAGTCACAGCCAGCAACACGATAACTCTTGCCTGAACTAAGTCTACCTCCCACGAGGCACACCCCAGCCTTCTCGGGCTTACGTATACTAGACAGCACTTCGGCACTACGCTTGGGGACTATTTTTAAAAGTGCAATCACCAAAACCACAAAAATGTGGGAAAACATGGCACTACACAGAGCATGAACAGGATACTTGCTGACAGTAGGAGTGCTGAAACAAGAAGGTGGAACCCTGCCTAGTTTGGATGCAGCTGAGAACACGCTCGTTGAGTGACTCAAAGCTGTCACCCCTCTGTGCGTGTCTGCAAATGACCTTGGAGGCAAGGTGAGTATTGATTTGGGGGTTAAAATACATTTTGGTGAATAAGCAAATCTGCAATATCAAATCTACCATATAATGAGGATCAATTATAGCTCTAGTTTTGATTTCCAAAAAGTTAATTTAAGGGGCACTGTTTTCACATTATTTAATCTACTCAGAACAGATTGGGGAAGGCACAGCAAAACCACCAGAGGAAAGGAAACACAGCATCATTTGTCCGAATTTGGGGAAGGTGAACTGTGTGAGATGTGTTTCCACAGAGTATATGTTAAAACAGTGCCTATCGTTAGATAAAAGCAGGAGCTAGAAAGAGAAGAACTAGGGAAGAAGCCAGAATAGCATGCTCTCTATGCCTTTTTGTATTTCTTTCCTTTTAAAATTTTTGTTTTATTTTTTATTTTTTTAAATTATTTTTTAATGTTATGTTTTTTGAGAGACAGAGTGCGAGCAGGGGAGGGGCAGAGAGAAAGGGAGACACCGAATCTGAAGCAGGCTCCAGGCTTCCAGCTGTCAGCACAGAGCCCGACAGGGGCTTAACCTCACGAATTGCGAGATCATGACTTGAGCCGAAGTCGGATGCTCAACTGACTGAGCCACCCAGGAGCCCTTTTTTTTTTTTTTTTTAAAGTTTTATTTATCTATTTATTTTGAGAGGTAGACAGAGAGGGAGAGTGAATGAGCAGAAGAAGGGCAGAGAGAGAGAGACGGAGAGAGAGAAAATCCTAAGCAGGCTCTGCAGTGTTAGCACGGAGCCCGTGTGTAACTCATGAACCCGAGATCTTGACCTGAGCCAAAATCAAAAGTTGGCTGCTTAACCGACTGAGCCACCCAGGTGCCCCTTATTTCTTTCCTTTTGTTATCTCTGTCCTTCAGTTAATTCTTGTGTATTTCAGGTAGGTCTTCCCTGTGTGTGAGGGAATAAAGAAAAGACTCCTTCTCATCTTTGTTAGTTCTTTGCCTCATTAATTATTAATGAAAGCAGTTATTTTCCTCCAATAAGATTTTCAGATTCACTGGGAAAAAAATCAAACAAACAAATGTAACCACACAAACGAAATCTTACCCAGTGGCTCTTTCTCAAAGTTGATCCTGATGGTCCCAGCAATTGCATATGCTATCACTAAGGGCGGAGAGGCTAAGTAGTTGGCCCGGGTATTGGGGTGGACTCGACCTTCAAAATTCCTGTTCCCAGATAGTACTCCAACAGCTACAAGGTCTCCCTGTGTCCGGAAGAGAAAAATCAGTTCACGCAGAGAAGAGGTTGCCTGGACTTTTTGTCTCAGACCACCTGCTAAAGTTTCCCATCAATGGAGGAGGCTCCTTAAACCCTTCTTTCACTTGGTCCCCTGGGTGCGGGGAAAAGAACATGCACGGCTGTCCCTGGGGAGACACTCTGGGTCAAAAGACACAGAGAGACATGGTTTCTGGTCATGAGAAACTCCCAGGTCAGTCAGAAGGCAGCATCCTGGTTACTTTGCCGCCTGGGGCCTGAGAACAGGAGGGAAAGTCTGTAACAGCTGAAAGCTCAAGGAAGCCACACTGACCTATGTTTGCAAAGCAAACCAAATAGTGTTTCTCAAAGCTACAGAATTTACAGAACAAAAATCAAACCAATGCAACTTAGTTTTGATTTGTTTGCATGGAGCCCTGACTCCGAGCCAGTTTTCAGATTACCAGGAACACACAGTTCTGGAGCTGTCTGCAGTCAACACCAGCACCGACCGGGCACTTGTGTGCCGGCACCACTCAAAGTCCGGCATGTCCATTATCACCTCCGTGCTCGCAGCACGTACTATTATCATCTTCAATTTACGGCTGAGAAATGTGCCGCACAAGGTAGACAGCTGGTAAGGCTGGCTTGCCCCCGAAGACCGTACGTGCAACGGCATCCATTCCCTGCTTCCCCGGACCTTCCTGAGACGACCGGCATTTTGGTCGCACATCTTATGAAAGGAGACAACAACTCTGAAGCCCCACAGGCTCCTCTGCACTTACCTGGGTGATGGCGTCTACCACAGCTTCGGGTAAGGGCCCACTATTGCCAATGCAGGTCATGCAACCGTAGCCGACCACATCAAACCTAGGTGCCGGGAGAGAAGCACGGGTGCGCAATGATTCTCAGCAAGCCTCTCTGCCGATGACAGGTCTAGAGACTACTGATTTAAGGAGAACAGCAGCACATGGAGTAAGTTTAGCACTGTCTCTAGAAAGCTTTCATTCTCAGGAGCATTTTATTTACAAAAAAATTTTTTTTTAACGTTTATTTATTTTTGAGACAGGGAGAGACAGCATGAATGGGGGAGGGTCAGAGAGAGAGGGAGACACAGAATGTGAAGCAGGCTCCAGGCTCTGAGCTGTCAGCACAGAGCTTGATGCGGGGCTTGAACTTACGGACCGCGAGATCATGACCTGAGCCAAAGTCGGATGGTTAACCGACTGAGCCACCCAGGCGCCCCTCTCAGGAGCATTTTAAAGGTGTTTTTGTTTTTGTTTTAATCTTAAGCACAATCTAACCCCCCAACACGGGGCTCGAACATGACCCCAAGATTAAGAGTCAACATGCGACTGACCAACCAGGTAGAGCGTTTTAATATACTATTCATCCATTCGAGATCATTGAATTAAAGTCTTTTTTGAGGGGCTCCTGGGGGGCTCAGTTGGTCGAGCATCTGACTCTTGATTTCAGCTCAGGTCACACGATCTCACAGTTTATGGCATCATGCCCCATGTTAGGCTCTGTGCTGACATCACAGAGCTTCCTCGGGATTCCTTGTTGCTCTCTCTCCCCCCGCCCCCTGCTTGCTCTTTCTTTCTCTCTCAAATAAATAAAACTAAGATAAAATAAATTCTTTTTCGAGTAAATTGTAAAAAGGAGTTCAACTGAATGATCTAGACTTTTTTTAAAAAAATGTTTATTTGTTTTTGAGAGAGAGAGAGAGAGAGAGAGACAGAGCATGAGTGGGGGAGGGGCAGAGAGAGAGGGAGACACACAATCTGAAGCAGGCTCCAGGCTCTGAGCTGTCAGCACAGACCCTGACATGGGGTTCAAAACCATGAACCATGAGAGAATGATCTAGATTTTTTAAAAGTTGAAATCACATATGCCATTTAATTTCTGTATTTACTACTCTGTATAATCCCAAGGACTTTGACTTTAATGAGATACATGGATAAAATCTTTCTTATCCAAATTAGGAACAGTGGGCAAACTGGAGGAATTGTATTTGGTAACAAATGACTAGTTTACACCAAGGAATTAAAACATTTTTAGTCCTGGTAATTAAGTATTTTCATACCTAAGGGCAGTCTCTCAGGTGCAGAGCCAATGTTAGCCCACAGCATACCTCTGTCAATTGAGAAATGGCAGCCTCTCCTCTAGAAGGATGCAGTGTCATAGCAAAGCCACAGGCTTGATTTCAGTCCTGCTTTGCCCTTATAGGCACCCTTGTATGATGAACAACCAGCACAAGTGTCCACACGAGGGCCCTACTCTGTTGGAATGTAAGGGCTGAAGTCTACTCACCATCTGACAAGACTAATTAGATACCATCAGATAGGCTGACGTGTGTTACAAGGTGACACCGTAAGATACATGTGGAACAAAATACAACAAAAGCAACGTGTAAAAGAAAATTCTTCCTCACCCAAGCTGTGACAGGTAAGGCATGACACCACTTTCTCTCAGGTAGTAGGTGACCACACCGCTTCCAGGAGACAGGCTAGTTTTGATGTAAGGCTTCACGTGCAGACCGGCATTCACAGCTTTCTTTGCTAACAATCCTGTGAAATAGTGAACACCAACATCGGGTAGGGTGGCAACCTAGCCTAGCTGCCAGGGACAGTTCAGCAAGGAGACTGGTCCTTCCGTCTGCATTTCCTGCCACCGCCTGACAAAGCCCCATTCATGGTGCTTTCTAGTTCTGCTGCCTAGCAGAAATCAAAAGCTCACTGGCCCAAAGTCATTTACACGTATGCAGTAAACTCAAAATTAGTCATGAAAACGAAGAAAGAGATGGGCTTTTTTTTTTTTTTAAAGAAGTAAACTTAAAAACTTTCAGGAATATATTACAGAATAAGTTTTTAACTTTTGGAGGGAAAGTAATCCTTCTAATTACGTTTTATTTGGATGAAAATTATAATTGGAAGGGCCCTCTTTAAAGGGATATGAATTGTGTACTGGTAGGTGAGGAATACAGTCTAGAGTAAAAATCTAGTCCTCAGATTTTTTTTTTTTTTAAAGCAGAAAATCACCAGCTCTAGGCCCCTGGATTTTTGGCAAGTAACAGAGATCATTACTGGGGCACTGGGTGCTTTCTTAGGAACATCTCATAGAATTTGGAAAGAAATGAGGAGTGGGGGTCAAAAGACACAAAAAGCTACAGACAAGTGGTGACTTGTCTTAAGGAAATTTGTTCGATCCAGACAACAAAGGCTTAGGTGTCAAGAGAAGAATTCTTGGACAAAGGTTTTCCTTACGTACTTGTGCACTTTAAAAAGAAAGAACTCTGTGATGACCTTGGTCTTTGGACACAACAGGAACTCTTGGGAATGATAAAAAACAACTGGAAACTAAAGAGCTTTCCTTTTTTTAAAAAAAAAAAAAAGTTTTATTATTTTTAAAAATTTACATCCAAATTAGTTAGCATATAGTGCAACAATGATTTCAGGAGTGCAACAATGATTTCAACTCCTCCAGTAACCCTGAGTTTGTTCTCCATATTTATGAGTCTCTTCTGTTTTGTCCCCCTCCTTGTTTTTATATTATTTTTGCTTCCCTTCCCTTATGTTCATCTGTTTTGTCTCTTAAAGTCCTCATATGAGTGAAGTCATATGATATTTGTCTTTCTCTAATTTCACTTAGCATAATACCCTCCAGTTCCATCCACGTAGTCACAAATGGCAAGACTTCATTTTTTGATTGCTGAGTAATACTCCATTGTGTATATAAACCGTATCTTCTTTATCCATTCATCCATCAGTGGACATTTGGGCTCTTTCCATACTTTGGCTATTGTTGAGAGTGCTGCTATAAACATTGGGGTGCATGTGTCCCCTCGAAACAGCACACCTGTATCCCTTGGACAAATACCTAATAGTGCAATTGCTGGGTCGTAGGGTAGTTCTATTTTTAGTTTTCTGAGGAACCTCCATACTGTTTTCCAGAGTGGCTACACCAGCTTGCATTCCCACTAAAGAGCCTTCTATTAATTAAACTCTGTATGTCACTATTAACTGCTTAACCAGAATTGCCTAACAGACCAGGAAGTTTTATCAACCAGTGCCCTGTGCCCTAAGTCAGATGCACCTGACAGCACTTCAAAGACAGACGAAGTCTACTGTATGAAAAGGCCCAATAGGGGTTTTACAGAGAATAGTCTGTAATATTGATATGAAAACAGGTTTTGTTTTTGTTTTTCCTTCTAGAATCTAACACAAGATTCTAAGCTTTACCAAAAATTCATCTTTTTTTTTTTTTTTTGGCTTTCTTCTACTTATTTTCTGTGTTAATCCTAAAGACTAGTATGCATTATGTATTCTACTTTAAATACTTGGCTTTGGACACTAGTTACTGTGTAAACACTTTTGGGCCAATAAATCTCTGCCTTGGTAAAAGACAATGTTTGGACATGTAGAACTGTTAAGCCCCTGGGTCGTGTCTTGAAAGATTTCCACCCACACGTCCACAGGACCATGGGGACCAATTCAAATGCACTCACCTGCCCCCAACATCACCGATGGATTACTGGTGTTTGTGCAGCTAGTAATGGCAGCAATGACCACGGAACCATGAGTGAGGGTGAATTCACTATTATTATATATAAATGTCTTATGGTCATTATGATGGTCCAGAGCAACCTGGAATCCTTTAAACCCTTGCTATGGGGAGAGAGAGAAAAAAAAAAAAGAAGTTCTAAGTTTCCATCATATTAGAATCAGTGGCCTTGGTTCCTATCCATTAAACTCTACAATAATGTCATTGAGTTAATCAGACGAACTTGAAACTAAATTTGTAGCTTTAGCATTTCCATTTTTGAGATGAGAAGGAAGTAAATATTAATAGGACTTCAAAGTAGATCAAGATTCAGAAATTATGACTGCCTTTTATAAATATTTAAAAACAATAAAGAGAACTTTAATTTTTCTCTAGCATTTCAGAGTTCACTAGCTGACATACTTATGTTTTGTTAAAAATTGCTTTTAAAATTATGGTTACCAAAGTATTTCTTTTTCTTCTAAAGTGAGAACTTTTCACTGTGTGTATATATATATATACATTTTGGTCAGATTCAACTAATCATGATCAATAAGGCAAATAAAGTACAGCTGAACATTTGGTTTAATGCTGGTGGCTCAAGGATAAAACCCACCACATACCGTAATCATCATGTGGGGAGATGTTCATTGAAAATCTGCATACAAGATGTTATGCTGGGTACTTTGTGGGATACAAAGGTGATTCTGACACAAATCCTATACTCAAAACATACAGTCCAACAAGGGACATCCAATAAGGGAAATGTAAAGGACCAGCAATGTAGGTTTAAGAACATGGATGCCATCTCAGACCAAGTGCCAGAAGTTCAAATGATGACTTTCTGCTATGGGATGTGAGGCCATGCTATGGAGGGGCTGATAGATTAGGACATGCACAGAGGGTGAAGACGGATGCATGTGGGTGGAGGCAGGGCATGAACAAGAAGTAAAATGGCCAGAAAAGCTTGGGTAAGTCGAGTAGACAGTGTCGTGAGAGTCATATGAAAAGCAGATATGCTTTTAAAAAGGCGGGATGAGTTGTGTTCACAGGTGGTCAAGTGCTCTTAGGAAGTTGTGTGGCTCTTGGCTAATGGGAGAGGCACTGAGGACTTCAGGATGGAGAAGGAACGTCCTCAGAGTCAGGCTTCAGGAAGCTTCCTCATTAGAGGGTGAAAAGCAGCATGGGCACTAAGAGATCGGGCACGGGGCAGGGTTGGGGAGACTTCCACCTGCCTTCCCGGACCCTACCTTGGCTCCAAGGCAGCTCTCAAAGTCCTTTTTCATGTCCGTCACAGCGACTTTGTCCTGAGGCCTTTTTGGTCCACTGCAGCAAGGCACAACTGTTCTCAAGTTCAATTCTACAACCTGTCCACCCAAAAGAGAAGGGACTCAGGCGCGGACGCTGTACCTCAGAGAAAACACTCCGGTTGTGTCAGACAATTTATAACACCACAGCTACAAAACCAAACAAACTAAACCACCACATTCATAAGCAAGGAGTCAATGTTCTTTTTAATACTTAAAGAATGAGTTTCCGAAGATCAAGATGGACACGTAAGTGGTGCGGGACAGGCGGGAAGACTTGTCACCTCTCAGGATGACCAGGGTGGGCGCTGTAGCTGCTGGCTGGCGTCTTTTATGCATCCACCTTTCCAAAGCAGCTCCTACACTCTTTTTAAGGCTTAGCTTAGTTTGAGATGGGTTTATTCTAAAATGATACATACACCATTGTGCTTTTTGCTAAAATGAATTGGTAGGATGCGGCCACTCAGTCATCAATGCCAGGAAATGGGCCTTGGTCTAAGTGCATATTTCCTTCTCTCAGTGTACTATGAAACAAAACCAGGGGCCTGTATCCAGGTTACCCTCCGGGCTTTCTTGAAAAGAAAAATTGGGAATCGGTTTGCACCTGAGAAAATGAATGAAGAAAATGAATGGATAAATCAGAACTAATTGCTACACTTGACCTCCATTTCTTTTCCATCTATAATAACAATGAGCTTAGCCTTTAAACAGCCTTACTCCCTCTGGCAAAGGCCTTCTTCAAAGGTTTTCCACCTTAGAGGAGTAAATGGGTAGGTCAGAAAGGGGGCGCACACTCAGCCTAATGGAAGAAGTTATTTTATGTTTACAATTCCTTATCTTTTTGATTTTTTTCAGCCTTTTAACATGTTCTTCTGTGATGACTTGGCAGTGACTAATATCCTACAAGTACACCTCCTAAGAAAAAAACACACACGACTGAAATCACAGGCTCAAGGAAGAGGAAACACACACTTGGTGAAAGGTGCTCTCATACCTGGGCAAACTCTGGGTCTTGAGAGAGGTTACTGAAATCCCGAAACATTCCTACAGCTTGAAGATACTTTTTCATTTGCTTTACTTTTTCTTCATCACGACCTAAGTGGGCATTTTAAGAAATAACAAGTAACAGGTGTTAATATTTCCTGGTGAAACTAAAGCCTCCGCCAGCAATTAGAGAAGTCAGGTGCAACACACACACACACACACACACACACACACACACACACACACACACACACACACCCAAAAGCTTTGCTTCAATTTCAACATTCAGTCTAACGTTTTGACTCTCTGGGTGATGCTGCTGTTTATCAGGGGCCATGAACTGATCTGGACTATGTGCTGAAGAAGATTCTAGTCCTATCTGTAAGTACTCTCCTCTCTTTGGTCACTGTCCTTCATTCAGAGGACCTAAGGCTTAGTTAACTGTTAAAGCACACCGAAGCCTCTGCCTTCAAGTGACCAGACTCAGCACTCCACATTATTCTTGTGAAAATGGCAATCCTCTCAAGCTGCCACCAGCTCTGAGCACTTCGCATCTGCCCAGCACTATGTGCTAAACATTTTAAATGTATCATCTCCATCTCTAATGAGACAAGTTCTAGATAAGGAAATAGTGGCTCAAGACTCCAAAGTCCCAAGTCTTAACTCCTAATGGAATATGACCCTCAATGCTCAGCTGTATCTTTTTTTCTTTTCTTTTTTTTTTTAACATTTTATTTTCAAGTAATCTCTACACCCAACATGGGGCTCCAACTTACAACCCCGAGATCAAGAGTCACATGCTCTACCGATGAGCCAGCCAGGTGCCTCTCTGCTGTTTTATCTAGATCCTGACTGTAGATGACAATATTCACGGAGCAATACCCAATGGGCACACATTCCACTCATTTCTCTGACAGTTAAGTAAGACTGTTTGAGAGCTTGATTCTTGGACCATGACAGATGAGCCTGTTTATTTGCCTGTTTGTTTTAGCTGGATTGTAAAAGTTACCCGCTTTCAGCCTGGACCTCTTAAAAGATGGCTGAGCTTCATTAATGTATGTATCTATCACGTTTGGTACAACCCAGCCATCCTCTTCCGAAGATGCACAGAAGAAAATTCTCTTAGCTTTCAGCGTGAGAAAGGGCTCTACTTCTCTGAAGCAGTATGTTTGTTTCAATGCACTAGATGTGGCAAATTTGGTGCCAGATCACTAAGCAGCTTGGTGGCCACCTCTACAGCCACAGAAATGAATCTGATCTCTGGGTGTATTTTGCAGCTTTCCCCTCTTTTTCCTCCCCGTCAACCCTCCCCTTCTCTCGGTCAATCCCCTCAACCATTTCTTCTGTTCTTTTATTTCTACCTCTTTTTCACTTCAACTTTTTGGGGAGTAAGGGAGATCTCAATCAATTTCAATACAGTTATATGTAATAAAAACATTTTAAAAAGACCACTTTTTATCACAATATTAACTACTTCCAGAGGGTTTTCCTCAGGACAATCAGGGAGAAGACCTGGATGAAACTTGAAGTCTGTAAACATCTCACAAACCCTCGTGATGAGGTGTGTGTGCATTTGCCCCGTCCTTGCGTTTGCCTTTACCTTGACTAGCCTTTACCTTTGATGCCTGCTGTTCCTGATATCTCAAAAGGAACATCAGCCATTAGAACCTTTCAATAGTAAACACTGGATACTGATGAGAAGGCCCAAGTCTGTCTGTTCTTTTCTCCTTAATAACTCAGTTGTAATTTTAAAAGTCATTTGGGGGGTGCCTGGATGGCTCAGTCGGTTAAGGCGTCTGACTTCAGCTCAGGTCATGATCTCATGGTTTGTGGGTTCGAGCCCTGCATCGGGCTCTGTGCTGACAGCTCAGAGCCTGGAGCCTGCTTTGGATTCTGTGTCTCCTTCTCTCTCTGCCCCTCCCCGGCTCGTGCTCTCTCTGTCTCTCTCAAAAATAAACAAACACTAAAAAATGTTTAAAAAAAAAAAAAAGCCATTTGGAAAACAAAAGGTCCCTTCCACCTCTGCCACATAGGATGAGCCATCAAAAATAAAATTGTTTCATGTGATCTTCTTGCTCAAAATGACCCGGTGGCTTCCTAGAACATTTAGAATTTAAAATAAATTTCTAACTGTCCACTATGGCCTGCAAGCCCCTGAGTGGATCTGGTCCCTGACCTCCCCTCCCATGGCCTTCACCCTGGGCTCCAGCCGCAAAGGCCCCCCCACTCTCTCGGCTGTTGTCTGAACACACGGAGACCGTCCTGTCTTGAGTTGCTGTACTTGGGTTCCTCTGTCTGGAAAATGCCTCCTCCACCACTTCCCACTGCTTGTCCCCCACTTCACTTAAGCATCTCTTCAAACTGCTTTCAGGAGCCCTGGCTGACCTTCCGATATATAAATGAGCACCCTTCAGCTACTCCAACCACCTCCCCTGCCTTCTTCCTCATTCTCTTATATACATATGTATGCATTTATTTATTTGTTCACGCCTGTCTCCCTCACTGGAATGGAAACTCCACCAGGGCAGAGACATTATGTTGGTCACTGCTGTATCTCTGACACCTAGATCAGATGTTGATAATGTGTTAAATAAATGACTGAATATTTTAAAAATAAATTTGAAAAATTAAAAAAAAAACAAAAAACCTTTCTCCAAGTTCAAGTCAAATCTCTAAACAAATACATACAGAGTCAAGAAACCGCCAACATTTCAAGATGCCCTCACATGCAGTCTTTCATTTTACCTTTGGGACAGCCCAGACAGAGGTGTCCTGGAATGCTGTCCTGTTTGGAGCCTCAGCTTTGGATTCTAGCTCCATTACTTATTGGCTTTGGATATATACCCTACATCTCTCTCTGATCCTCAGTCTTCTCTCCGATTAGTTTAATGAACTCATCTATCAATCTACCCCAGATCTGTGAAGAGGGTGAGAGCAAATACATAGCAAGTGCCCAGCACACGACAGCTGTTCTCATTACTAAGATCCCTTATTTCCTGTCAAATAACTAGAAGTAGAGACCAGCATGCATAACTTGGATTCCAGAACACCTGAGCTCTTTCTACTGGCCATACAGTGTCTGTCTCATATCTTCTGAAATCCCAACAACCATTCTGACTCTACAGAGAAAAGGAGAAACACCGTAAGTCTGACCCTGTGCACTCCAAGGGACAGAGGCATAAGGCAGTTCTCCAATCCCCAGAGTTCTATGAAACTTTACGAAGGGCTTCTGCCTTCGCGGTTCTGCACTTACCTGTCTGCACCAGGTACTTTATACTAACTTCATCAACTGGGAAAAACGCAGCAGTCGCCCCGTACTCTGGACACATGTTCGCAATAGTAGCTCGGTCGGCAATGGACAATTGGGCTACTCCCGGCCCGAAGAACTCGACAAATTTGCCCACTACCCCAACCTGACGCAGGTGCTAGGCAGCAAAACAATAGAAAAGTCTGAGACTTGACAGCCCACATTTAAAATGCAGAACTAGCTCCTTACAATTCTTATAAACTAGCCTGGTACGTAAACACAAACAATGAAGTGGCCCAACACATTTTTGATTACTCTAAGAAATAAAATTTAAAAAGTAATGTTAACTATATACAGTGTGGAATCTTGGATTGAATCCTGGAACAGAAAAGGGTCATTACTGAAAACACTGGTGAAGTTACTTGTTTCATTAGCAGTGTTGGACCCACATTCTTCATTTTGATTTCATGTACCGTGGTTATGTGAGATGTTAACATCTGGGGCAGTTGGAAGAAAGGTAACAGAAACTCCCTGTATTCTTTACATCAACTCTCCTGTAAATCTAAATGATGTCTACACTGAAAACTATAGCAAGCTTATGAAAGAGATTGAAGAAGACACAAAAAAATGGAAAAATATTCCATGCTCCTGGATAGGAAGAACAGATATTGTTAAAATGTCAATACTACCCAAAGCAATCTACATATTCAATGTAATCCCTATCAAAATAACACCAGCATTCTTCACAGAGCTAGAACAAACAATCCTAAAATTTGTATGGAACTAGAAAAGACCCCGAATAGCCAAAGCAATCTTGAAAAAGAAAACCAAAGCTGGAGGCATCAAAATCCCAGACTTCAAGTTGTATTACAAAGCTGTAATCAAGACAGTATGGTACTGGCACAAAAACAGACACTCAGATCAATGGAACAGAATAGAGAACCCAGAAATGGACCCACAAACCCATGGCCAACTAATCTTTGACAAAGCAGGAAAGACAGTCTCTTTAGCAAGTGGTGCTGGGAAAATTGGACAGCGACATGCAAAAGAATGAACCTGGACCACTTTCTTACACCATTCACAAAAATAAACTCAAAATGGATGAAAGACCTAAACGTAAGACAGGAAGCCATCAAAATCCTCGAGGAGAAAGCAGGCAAAAACCTCTTTGACCCTGGCTGCAGCAACTTCTTACTCAACACGTCTCCAGAGGCAAGGGGAACAAAAGCAAAAATGAACTATTGGGACCTCATCAAAATAAAAAGCTTCTGTACAGTGAAGGAAACAATCAGCAAAACTAAAAGGCAACCAACAGAACGGGAGAAGATACTTGCAAATGACATATTAGATAAAGGGTTAGTATCCAAAATCCATAAAGAACTTATCAAAATCAACACCCAAAAAACAAATAATCCAGTGAAGAAATGGGCAAGAGACATGAATAGACAGTTTTCCAAAGAAGACATCCAGATGGCCAAATGACACATGAAAAAATGCTCAGCATCACTCATCATCAGGGAAATACAAATCAAAACCACAATGAGATACCACCTCATACCTGTCAGAATGGCTAACATTAACTCAGGCAACAACAGATGTTGGTGAGGATGTGGAGAGAAAGGATCTCTTTTGCATTGTTGGTGGGAATGCAAACTGTGCAGCCACTCTGGAAAACAGTGTGGAGGTTCCTCAAAAAATTAAAAATAGAACTACCCTACGACCCAGCAATTGCACTACTAGGCATTTATCCATGGGATACAGGTGTGTTGTTTCGAGGGGACACATGAACCCCAATGTTTATAGCAGCACTATCAACAATAGCCAAAGTATGGAAAGAGCCCAAATGCCCACTGATAGATGAATGGATAAAGGTGATGTGGTATATATATATATATATATATACAATGGAGTATTACTCAGCAATCAAAAAGAATGAAGTCTTGCCATTTGTGACTACGTGGATGGAACTAGAGGGTATTATGCTAAGTGAAATTAGTCCGAGAAAGACAAATATCATATGACTTCACGCATATAAGGATTTTAAGACACAGAACAGATGAACACAAGGAAAGGGAAGCAAAAATAATATAAAGACAGGGAGGGAGACAAAACATATGAGACGCTTAAATATGGAGAACAACCAGAGGGTTACTGGAGGGGTTTTGGGGGGGGGGAGGGGTTAAATGGGTAAGGGGCGTTGAGGAATCTACTCCTGAAATCACTGTTGCACTATATGCTAGCTAACTTGGATGTAAATTTAAAAAATAATTAAATAAAAAAATAAAATGACATCAAAATAATTATTATAAAAAGAAAAGAAAAGAAAAAGTTAACGCCCAAATCACAAATATCAACATTAATAAAAGTTTTCTAAAATGAGAAGGGCTTTTTCTCTCTAAGGAGATCACTGGAAGTGCTAAAAATTAAATAAATTCTTTCAACCTAAACGGTCTTGCACTAGTTTAAGCGGATAGATAAATGGATTATTTTCAAGGGTATAATGAACAAATTTCCTGAACAGAGGTACAAGTCAAATGTAACCAAAAGATCTAGACAGTCTGACTCCCATATATTTTCCATACACGCCATCAGCCAGGGCTGGGGCCTCAGTGACTGACGTGGCCCTGCACGAAGCCAGTTTCATGAACTGTGTGGACAACCGTCAGGCTCTTTTGGTTATGTGGGATTCTGCCAAATTCTGTGGGCAAGACCTACATTATTCTACATTTAAAGAATAATGCACAGACTTCTCAAAAAAGCTACAGGGTTCAAATAAACGTGATTCCAAATTCCATAAAGATTAAAGAGAAACATCTTTGGCCTTTAACAGGATAGTGGCCATCCCTAACACTCCAAGCCTCCAAACTGTACAACCAGAAAAAAATGTCTGTGATAATAAAAAACCATCACTTTTCCAATAATCTTTCAAAATGAAATGGCCTTCTTTTTGCAAAGCAAGCAAATCACCAAAAAAAAAAAAAAAACCCAAAAACATTATTTCTTGCAAAAGCTAAGGAAAAAGAAAAAAAAAAAAAAAAGGAGTATTTCCAGCTTGGAGAAACATCTGTTGTAATTTAGAATACATAGAAGGGAATTAAACAAGTTAGACATTAAAGTCATAGGAGCAGTTTGCTATTTACATATAAAGAAGAACCATGTGAGAAAATGTAGTCACAGTATAAACACATGCTTGGGAATGAATCTTGGAACGTTAGGATAGCCATTATTTCTAAGAATGTGGAGGATGGCTTTAGCCATAAATATCCCATTTTATCTCATAAAAAGTATACATACAGAGAGGGCTCTGAAGCAAAGGTGGCAAAATGTTACCAACTGTTAGTTCTGGGTGGTGGTGCATGCCAATGTCAACTTCTGTGTGTCTGAACTATTTCACAATTTCAAAGTACCCTTTTAAAGAAAAGGATCCATGCAGCCATGGAAGAGTAAAATGAACATAATTATCTAAAACTTAACAAAGAACCCTCTCCTCATCTCATCTCTTTTTAAAAATCATCAACATACTGTTTCCTAGTGCACAGAGAAACCAAGATGGATGCCAGCCTGTATTTCCTCCGGTCACTGTGACTGCCCAAGACCATGGAAGAGGGGGCAAGTTGTTACCTTGGTAATGGTGAGCACAATGTCAGTGGATGTCACCAGAGGGTGGGGATTTCCCATCAGCCTGTAGCCGATCACCTGGGGAAGCACCATACTGATTGGCTGACCCAGCATGACTGCCTCTGCTTCGATACCACCCACTCCTGCAAGGAAGGCAGGGCAGAAGAATGCTTTCAGCATGCCTTAGTATATCCCTCAGGCATAATTCAACCCCATTACAATGTCTTCCTAGTGTAGATTTGGATCCTGTAATGAGTAGTTATCTTTTTCTATTTCCCTCTACAGAATTTTTATAAGCACTTCTCAGAGTGTGGTCCCCAAAACAGCAGTATCACAATCCCTTTGGTTCTATACCAACTGGAAAGTGGGGTTCTGGAGTCTCCATTTTTAACAAACAGCTCCAGTTCGTTCTTCCAAACATTATTATTGAGTACCTGTGAGGTGGAAATCCAGCAGTAAATAAAGCAGACAAAAACGTCTCTCTGATATGTGTGGTCACACAAAGTCGTGCTACTGGGATGTTATAACGGGATCAGTGTGAATTAGGCTACACACTACAGAACAGCGTGTGTGGAAGAGGAACCTGGAACAATACTCACCCCAGCCGAGAACTCCCAAACCATCAATCATGGTAGTGTGCGAATCCGTGCCCACAAGGCTGTCCGGGTAATAAAAGCCATCGTGATCAAATACCACTCTTGCCAAATACTCCAGATTCACCTGGTGGATGATTCCTGAGCCAGGGGGTATAATCCGCATGTTGCGAAAAGCCTGAGAACCCCACTAGGAAGGACCGGAAAGAACGCAATGAGTATCCGATGCACTTCCATGCAGCCCAGCTCCTTGGTACCTCCCCCTCGTACCCGCGTTTATAAACAACCAGCCAATGGAAGCAAACTCCGCCCATACCTTTAAAAATTCAAACCGTTCTCTATTTCTTTCAAATTCCAGGTCTTGATTCTTCTGTAAACTGTCTGCCCTGTCAGAGAGAAAAGCTGAATGTACAAATTTTAAGGCTTAAAATGTTACCGGTCAGACTTCTCAGTGATAAAGAAACCAACTGGCAATTTCATCTGTGGCCTTGCTGGGTGATACCGATTGTGTTTATTTACATGGGAAACGAGAGGTAATCAGAAAAAGTAAAAAGAGTAATTATTATTTGGTTCAAGTGATCTCTATAATACCTTTAAACATGGTGAGTAACAAACATTAAGTGAATTCAAGTTATAGCTAGTCTAGTCACACAGCCTGACTTTTAGGAACAGTGTCTGGACATTTATGACGACAACAGCAGCTTAGAGATTTAAAGAACCTTGGTCTCTGTACTTCGTCCTGCCTGACCTTGTTATGACACCTCTCTGAGCTGAGCCTGGTCCGGGCTGGCATTTTCATCTGTTTATGTTGGGAGACAGCGAAACAGCGATGCCAGGAGGCACAGGCCTTTATAAAATCAGTCTCCTAGCTCCCAGAGAGGTTTCTGAGGAGGATGGTGCCACCCAAGAGTATCTATAAAGCACATATTATATGCTGGAGTTTACTCAAAGTCATTCAGTCCAATAGGAAAGACACAGGCAGAGCAGGGAATCAAGAAGCTCTTCCAGGATTTTTATAATCAAATTACATACGTCTTGAGTCAAAGTAGAACAACTCATAGTTACAACTTCGCAGGTTTGAGCACAGAAGGCACTCATAAACTGTATATCATGGATTGAGTGAACCCAGGAAAGGGCGGTAAAATTAATAGCTAAGACCCAAGTCAGACTTCATTCATTAATAGTAAACACCTACTGACTTTACTAGGAAGCCACCACTCTTCTAAACTTAAAATTTATGGGGCGCCTGGGTGGCTCAGTCGGTTAAGCGTCCGACTTTGGCTCAGGTCATGATCTCACGGTCCGTGAGTTCGAGCCCCGCATCAGGCTCTGTGCTGACAGCTCAGAGCCTGGAGCC
Source organism: Panthera leo (assembly GCF_018350215.1). Lineage (NCBI taxonomy): Eukaryota > Metazoa > Chordata > Mammalia > Carnivora > Felidae > Panthera > Panthera leo. Next base: position 54,720,781 of record NC_056691.1, on the reverse strand, counting down.
TGTTTCAGTCTGTGTCTCCCTCTCTCTCTGACCCTCCCCTGTTCATGCTCTGTCTCTCCCTGTCTCAAAAATAAATAAAATGTTAAAAAAAAAAATTTTAAACTTAAAATTTATTTTCTCAGTCTCCACAGTCTAACCCTTTGAGTTAGATGGATCAGCCACATCTTTCAAAAGAGGAAACTGAGACCAGAGAAGTTAAGAAACTTGCTCAAGACCACACAGCTAGTAAATGGTGGAGCTGGAAATGAACTGGCGGCCTCTGAATCCCTACGCCATGCGGCCTTCCTGGAGTGGTAGAGACTGCAGCAGCAGTGGTGGTAGTGGTCAGCACCACCACCACCACAATCGTAGTAACAGCAGGAGCCAAAGTGCAGAAAGGTTAGCTAAATTGTCCAAGGCCAGACATCGGACACTGGCAGAGCCATCATCTGAGCCCAGGTCTGACAACCTTGGGGCCTCTCCCCTAACCGCCGTGCTCTACTTCTCCTCCACCCTCTTCCTCACTCATTCGTGATCCACAGAGCCCATCCTTGCCACTCGCTGGGAATACGAGCATGCAACAGCGGCCAATGCACTGCCCACTTGGTGCCCAGAGCCTGGTGAGCGATACAGAGAAACAACCAGGCAATTATGGGAGTGTGACCATCATGCCATGATACAGGAAGTACAGAGTGCCAGGGGAACACTCAGATAGGGTCACACACTCAGACTGGGGGTCCGGAATGCCTTCGAGAGGAAGATGACACCGATCCAGTCTGAAGGATGAAGAAGAGTCAGCCAGATAAAGACAGGTAGGTGCTCCTTGGGAAGAAAAGGGCTGCAAGCACTCAGCATTTACTCAGTTTACACATTTACACACTCAGTTACGACACTGACTTCTTTCTCCTGATGTGAATATTCTCCAAGGTTAAGTGTCAGTTGCTTTAAGAGAATCAATTCCTGAGGGTGCTTTAGAGCAGGGGTCCACAAACTCCGCGGGCCAAATCCAGCCCAGTGTCTGTACAGGTTTTGCCCTGAAGCAAGCAATAATTTTTACATTTTTAAAGGTTGAAAACAAAAGGATATGTGAGTAGAAACAGTGTGTAGGCAGCAAAACCTAAAATATTTACTACTGGCCCTTTACAAAAAAAGGTGATCCCTGATGTACTGTATGAATGTCTGTGAGTGTGTGTATGCATGAGAGAAAAGCAGAAGGTAGAAATAGAGAAAGGAGATGGTGATGTAGGGGAACGAGGCAGGACAAGTGTGCTACCCCTGGAAGGACAGAGCCTCTGGATCCTCTGGATCAGTACAGCTACTCCTTTAGGCACTCGTTTCCACCTTCTTACCAGTACACTGAGGGCTCCATCCCTCTGACTCCCACCTGTCTCTTCAGGTCCGGGTCCACATTTCCAATGTATCCCAGGCATCTATCGGCATCAGGAACACCTCAGGCACCACATACTCAACGGGTCACACCCTAACACATGAGCTTGCTTCCTGAACCTCATCCCCGTCCCCATCTGTCTGTATCATCTAGCGACTGACTTCCCCTCCTGCTACTTAGTATCTACAACTATCCAAGCATTTACTCCAGAAAAGGCCTAACTGGCTCCTCTGTCAGTCTCTTCAACCTACCTTTATACCGTTGCCAGCATCCATTTTCTAAAACATAGATTATCATGACCCTTCTTGAACCTGCCAATGGCCTCCCATTTCTCAGTAAAGTACAAATCTCTTCCCTAAATAAAACACAAAAGTTCTTCAAGGGCGTCTGAGTGGCTCAGTTAGCTAAATGTCTGACTCTTGGTTTTGGCTCAGGTCATTATCTCACAGTTCGTGAGTTTGAGCCCCGCATCCGGCTCTGTGCCGACAGCCTGGAGCTGGCTTGGGATGCGCTCGCTCTCTCTCTCTCTCTCTCTCTCTCTCTGTTTCCTTCCCTGGCTTGCTCTCTCTCTCAATAAATAAATAAACATTAAAAAGAAAATTTAAAAAAAATGAAGTTTTTCAGTGTAACCTCAAATTTCCTTGTTTAAAAAACTTTTATTTATTTACTTGAAAGACTGAGAGAGAGCAGAGGAAGGGCAGAGAGAGAGAGAGAGAGAGAGAGAGAGAGAGAGAATCCCTAGCAGGCTCCACACTGTCAGCACACGGCCTGATGAGGGGCTGGAACCCACTAACTGTGAGATCATGACCTGGGCCAAAATTAAGAGTAAGGACACTTAAATTACTGAGCCACCCAGCCACCTCTCAAACTTCCTTTATAAGCCCTCTTCTATCGCCTGGCTCAAACTTTAACTTCAGCCATGCTGAAGCCCTCATGTTCTCCCAAACCTCACTTCCCTCATGCCTTTGCACCCTCTATTCTCTCCTGTATTCTCTCTGTGCCTTTTCCAGCTCTTCCCTCCCTGGTCCGCACCCTGGATCAAGTGATACCGCTGGCCGAACCCTCCAGACTCCCTGTGTGGCCCTGTGTCTGGTGCCCGTGGCTCTTCTACTCGGAGCACTTGTGGACACCCAGTCAGGGTTCCTCCCCCTCATGCCTCCAGCAGCGGAAGGACAACAGAGCCTCTCACAGCTGAAGCAGGGTTGGGAGGGGAACGTTCACCCCAGAGAATTCTGGAAACGACATATTCACAGGACAAGCAGAAGCCAGACATGCTCAGGCTGTTTTAAGATAGGTTAACTCTAGGTAAAAACCTATTTACTATTTAAAACAAAACTTTTTTTATTCTAACCTTGGCTCAATGAACACTTCTAGTTACTGGGATGAATGAACAGACCTAGAATTTGAATTTGAACTCAGAAGTTCCCTGAATTCACCAATCTACTGAGCTTTTAATAAAGTTTCTGAATATGACTAAAGAGGAAATTTCTCCCTAGTTATGTAATTTGAATTCAGATTTGGACGTATATCAAAGTTTCTATTACGTTTAATGGTACTCCAGAAATTCACAAACTTATTTACAGAGTTATTTATAGTTATTTACAGAGGAGAGAGCTTCCACACTCATGAAATCTGGTCAGAAGTTGTTTTGATATTCTTGTTGGGATTTTAAAAAGAAAAGGTTATTTTTGAGGTAACTTTGAATGATTATTGTAATTTTACAATAATGAGTTAGCTAGACCCTCCATTCCTAAAAATGGTGTGTGGCCAATTATTATTATTCAAGCAAGGCAAAGAGCTCGGAAATATTTAAACGAGAACCTTTATCATCCCAGCACCCTGCCACAGTTTTTTTGAGTTCATTTCTGGAAATAGCTGGAAATAAGCCCACAGCACACAGTTCCACAGAAGTTGAGACATATCACATTTAATTCCTTACAAAAATGAGGAAAGAGCCTGGGAGGTCAAATTGCAAAACCAAACTCAAGCAATAAAAACAAAACACCACCAATGAAAATACTTCTAACAGAAATGTTCTCTTTAATTACAAAAAAGAAAAAAAAAAGTGTTTGCCAGATTTGGATATCAATTTGGATCAAAGCTCCCCCCTGGACTTTGCTGTTTTTATAATAATGTTTTCAGTACTACGGTATAAATGTGAAGGGTCCATAAAAAATTGAAATCAGAGTTGATGGGTCTCAAGGAAAAAAAAAATCACAGTGAACTTGGTGATGACTCAGATTCATTAACTGCTTAATAATAGCCAGGAGCTCTTTGAATTTTCAGTCAAAAGACTTCAGACATTAAAACAATTACAATTCTATCTCCACCAGTACTTTCCCCTTGCAGGCAGTGAAATAAAGGTAAATTATCAACATCAGTGAGAATCTTCAAGAAAGATAAAGTTGCCAATGATTTTGCGAGGCTACTTTTATAACTTCTGAAGTGGGGTGTTAGGAAATATCCTTACCCTCAAATAGAGTAACATTCTATCCATGTACTTCTTATTCTTCCCTTTGACACCAAACTATTAAATTGAGCTCATGTGATTCACGGAGGGAAAAAAAGAAAAGACAAATTGCCTAAGGATGAGTTTAGAGTCCAAAGGAAAGGGAACAGCTGCCGAATCTCCAGTCTGTTCCAAGAACCATCAATTCAGGGGACAAAGCCGATGTCTTTTTATCCTGAATTTATCTGGCTTGGATATTGACATTAACTTGAGAATGACCAGCTACTACAGTTCCCTTGAGGCTGTATGGAACCCACTTAAGTCCCCAAGGAAGCAAATAAAGTTTTCTGTCTCTCTCTTTGAGTGGTTTGTTTCCTATCTTAAGTGACTTTTTAATTTAAAAACAATAGCTTCCGGGGCTCCTGGTGGCTCAGTTAGTTAAGTGTCCAACTTGAGCTCAGGTCGTGATCTCGTGGTTTGTGGGTTTGAACCCCACGTCGGGCTCTGTGCTGTCACCATGGAACCTGCTTTGGATCCTCTGTCTCTCTCTCTGCCCCTCCCCTGCTCACGCTCTGCCTCTAAAAATAAAAATAATAAATAAACCAAACCAATAGCTTCTTATTGTGAAAATGAAGAACAGTTACAATCCCAGAGATAAATCATCTAGCAGTTTGGCATCTCTTTTTCCAATCTTTTAATCTCTGTATAGTTCTTCATCTAGCTGAAATCACGCTATACAAGCAATTTATATTTGGCTCATTGAGCTAAGACACGAGCATGTTCCAAGTGTTATTAAACGCTTTATAATTGTAACAGCAAATGTTACCTAATAATTTACTTCAAGGACATACCTTAATTTAATCATTCTCCTTTGTTGGACGTTTAGGATGCTTCTAGGTTTTCACTATTAAAAATCATGCTTTAATGAACACTATGTAGTCATTAAGCTATTTCTGAATTTCAGGTATCTGTGAAGGATATGCTCAGAAGTGGAAATTCCAGGATGAAAGGTATGGTGATTTCTAATAATCTTAATACACGCTGCCTTCATCATTTCTAATTCAGTGTGATCAGCAGCACATAAAAGTGTCTCCCTCATGACACCTTTATAATTAACGTTTATTTTCTAATCTTTACTGATAGGAGAAAATGATATCTCAAGGATTTAATCTACTTTTTTATTACTTGTAAAGTTGAAAAGGATTTATGTCGTGTTTACCATTTGTTTTTCCTTTTATTATGAAACATCCACTTTCCTTTACCCATTTATCTGCTGGGTTTTACGATTTTTTAATGGATTATACACAAGGTTTATATATTAAAGATATTAGCCCTTTGTTGTATTTGTTGCAAATATTTTAAAGATATTTACCGTTAACTTTGAAGCCATTAAATCTATAGTTCCTTGTTTGCTTCATTTACTGCTTTTAAATTTAGAAAGATCTTTCTCATCAAGACATATACATACTTATATTTCTTTTAAAGTTTTTGATGATTTAATTTAAAAAATATTAGTGCTTTAATTCATAGGACCTGCTCTATCAAGTAACTAATTTTCCCAGCATTGAATGTGGTATAGTTCTTTCTTCTGCACTCATAGTTGATGATAACTATATTTAGTTATTCTTCTAGGTTAAGATATCAGGCTTTTAGCAGTACCTGGTTGCCCTGCTTGTATCCAAACCCTGGCTGTATAATCTTGCACTTACTTTTACAACAGATGGAGTGTACTTCCCACTACGGAGTTAGGGCTTGACTGTGTGTCTTGCTTTGATTAATATTATTGCAAATAGACAGCATTCTAATCTGCCAGCCCTAATCTAAGCCTCAAGAGATATTGTGGGTTCCCACTTGCCCTCTTGAGCCTCTGTGATCACCAGGTGCTTTCTCCTTCAGCCTGGGCCCCAAAAGAAGTGAATAGAAAAAAACCCACACATAGTAACCCCCCACCCCCCACCCCAAAATCTTCACTGGAAAATCTGTATTAAGTTTGAGTTTTTCTGAATACATATTTTAAAGATTTTCTTCTTTTGTTTACTTACACACACAAAGAAGACTTGATCTCCAAGATTCTGCACAAAACAGAAAACCCAAGTATTCATCCTAATCTCTCACCTTCTGTTGAAATCAACCTGGATGGAGTGATCAATTACAAGATCAGCAGGACAAACAGGGTTTATTTTCTCTGGATCTCCTCCTAACTTTTTCACAGCATCGCGCATTGCCGCAAAGTCAACCACAGCTGGCACACCCCTAAGAAAAGAGAGAATTAAACAGAAAACAAAACTGTTAAACAAGTATACTTAGATTTTTCACCTTTTGCCTCCAGTGACAATACTGGCCACGAGACAAACTCATCAGTGGGGCTAACAATAGATGCCTTAGAAAAGTGGAAGTTTCTAAACACACTTCCTTGAGCAGAAATTGGTAGTAAGTGCCATGACTGAGTGGTATCTCTACATGCAATTTTGCATTAAAGTTAACAACACATACGGTCTGTGGTAAACAACACAATAGAGACTGTGGTAAAATGTGCACTTAACACTGGGGCTGTTACTGCCATGGCTGATTCCCATTCACGTGGGGGGGTGGGTGACAAAGGCCTATAGAAGATACACGGATTTCACCTCCAACCTCCAACCTCCAACCAAATTTAAAGAAATGGATGTGATTCAGAGAAGAATGCTGTGAATCCTTCCTTTTTATTATTTTGAGTATAAAATTTGTCCTCTAGACTGTCCTTTGGTAAAGTAAAATTTCGTCTCTATAAGGAATAAAATAACATCACTTAAAAATGGAAAGGCAAGATCTCAGAAAACAGGCCATGATGGGGAATAAAGACTCCCAGGAATAGCAGGATGTGAACTGAGGTTTAAGGGCAACAGGTCAGGCCGTGTGAACTACAAGTCTCCCCTCAGGACACAGCATATTGATATTCTAAGGACAGCTGTTTCAAACCTGGCTATCTGGGTGACAGGATGTGAGGGAGAGAAGATTCCAAGATAGCCCTACTCCATGCTATTTCTTCCACTTTTTGTTAGTATACTTAAGGTTAGGATCTCCAAAAACAATGACCTTTGCCACTGGAAGAAGTGGAGTGACTACACATCCCACTTGTCGGAGACAATCTCTAGCTGTCCAGGATAACAGACCTCTTTCGTTTTCAAAAGTGTCTGGATAATGGGTGATAAATTATACAGTCATAGCATGTGTGCGTGTGTGTGTGTGATTCAAGCTTTCCTTAAAGGCTGGCAAGGGAGGCAGTGAACAGGGAAGTGAAGTGACATTAGGCTCACGTAAAGTCTTGCAGGATGACACGGGCAGGCTTAAACGGCACTTCTATGTTCTTATGCTGCATGACATTCCAATTTAGGATATTTTCAATGTCATTTTTCTTCACCAAAAATTGATCACAGTTCCGAATGGCTGCCTCCAGGAGAACTCTGATAGAAAATGGTAAGCGTTCTAGAAAAAAAGAAAAAAGTATAACAAAATAAACACAAGTCATGAGACACATTATTATAAGAGCTATTTTAAAGCCAGTCCCCATATAAACCTGATATGAAGCATCAGACTATTTTTCCAACAGGGAAAGAGGGTAAATTTAAATTGATTTCAACAGTTCGATATGTAAGAATACTGAATGGGTTGAAGAGACATTCAGTAATAGAAAAAGTTAATTCTTTCACAATAAATGATTGCCTTACCTTGGATTCCATTAATAGTTTCTGTTAAGTCATCATGAAAGAAGTTAGCCTAGATATTTACCATATTATGTGCTGGCAAGTAACACACACACACACACACACACACACACACACACACACAGTAATATTTCTTATGAACACTAGTGTTCAAGAAATGAGAAAATAACTTCTTTACAACTAATGTAATTAAGACCAAAGTTTGGTCACATACACCTTTCAAAGGAAATATAAGCCCACATGCCATGCAGAATGGCTACTGGTAGTGGGTTCAAGGATACAACAACAGTTCAGAAGAAAAACTGTTTATTTATAAAAGAAATGTTCATTCCTGATCTATGAAAACTATTCACCAATATTATTTGGAAAAGACAAGAGTGCAAAGGTAGAAAAGCAGAGGATTTGGGATAAAAAAGACATGTTTTTGTCCTCTGCTCTTACCCACATTGTTGTTTCTTGATCATGTCATTGACCCTCTCTGGGTCTCAGCTTCCTCAGGACTTCTAACATTTTATAAACATGACCTCAAGGGGTTGTTATGCAGACCAAATGATGTAATATATATGTATAAACCCTCTATATACTATAAAGTGTTATATAAATGTCACATGTATATAATCATTACTAACATAAAAATGAGCAACGTAAGAAAAGGTGTGTGAGTTTGTGTGCTTAATTCAAGACCATTCAGCCATTTCTGCTACTCCCTCCTTCAAATCTCCTAAAGGCTAATTAATTACATAGCTTAATTACTATGCAAACGAGACTCAAACTGCTGTCAGAACAATTAACATCATAGAGCCATGCACCTACCATATCTTGAATCCTTCAGTTTATTCAAATTGAAGAATTTCTTTCCTGGTTGTGCAGGATCTAAAGGCTCAACAAGGTGTGCAAATGGGTTGCTCATGATTCCTGAAGGCCACGTGTCCCTGAAAAGAAAAGGGAACATTTAATTTCTAACTGTCAAAACTGGACCTCATTTATTTTGACAATCACGGTAGATATCACTTCAAGACATCACTCATCTTTTCACAGGAGGAAGGCAGGACATAAACGACTACAAGAATTATATTCTTAGCAAATAAAATGGGCTTCTGTGAAGGTATCGTGAAAGCTAGCATTCACCTCTTGAGAGACCATAAAATCCCACACTTTTGTCTTATGTCTACAACTTTCCAACATTCTTCCACTAATAAGATATACTGTGTCTTATGATAAATCCTGAAGATACAAACCGGCCCTTTGAGCTGGACTCATGTCTTGCCTGACAGGAGGTAAAAGGTCATAGCAGATGACATGGACTTGTATAAAACTTGAACTTCGGAAGTGGGGGCTTGAAAGCACTATTTCCTGTTGTAACAGTCTCTGCAGCCATTTGAAAGAAACATGGTAGTTTGAAGTCTTCCTGATTCACTTTGCACAAGGTGGCAACAAAGTGTTCACATCAAGGAATCTCTGTTACTGCAGTGGGGTGTAAAGGCCTAAACTTACTTCCCAAGTGAGTGTGGAGGAGACCCTCTACCCCAGCTCCAGGCAGGATTATAAGCAGTGAACCAGGGAAGTAATTGTTCCTGGCCTCCACCACACAGATAAATAGCAATTTCAAATAACATAAATGTACGACTCAGAGAAAAACACAGTAGGAATAGCAAGTAGAGAAGGAATAAGAAAACTTGCTTTCTAGTCCTACCCCTGGGGCAAAAATCCTTCAACCAATCCATTTCCCAATTTTGAGATAAGAATAGTAATGTTCCGGGGCGCCTGGGTGGCTCAGTCGGTTCAGCGTCTGACCTCGGCTCAGATCATGATGTCATGGTTTATGAGTTCGAGCCCCGGTTTGGAGTCTCTGCTGTTGGAGCAGAGCCTGCTTTGGATCCTCTGCCTCCCTCTCTCTGTTCCTCCCTGGCTTTCTCTCTCTCTCTCTCTCTCTGCCCTTCCCCCTGCTCATGCTCTCTCTCTTTCTCTCTCTCTCAAAAATACATAAAAACATTAAAAATTAAAAAGAATAGTAACATTTCTGAGGCATGTAGAGATCACTTAAAACTAAAATCTTAAAAAAACAAAAACAAAACACAAGAATACTAACATTTCCCCAATTAATTCAGGGGTTTTATGAATACTTAAATATTCAACATATTTGAGGATGACTAATATGGAATGATCAACATATTACTGTAAAATGAAAAAACAATATGTGCAAACTCTGGACATATGGGTTCAGTTCATACCACCACAATAAGACAAGTATTGCAATAATGTGGGTCAAAAGAATGTTTTGGTTTCCCAATGCATATAAAAGTTATGTTTACACTATACATTAATCTATTTAAAAACAATGTATATACTTTAATTAAAAAACACTTTATTGCTGGGGCAGGAGGGTGGCTCAGTCAGTTAAGCATCCAAATTTAGCTCAAGTCATGATCTTGCGGTTTATGAGTTCAAGCCCCACGTCGAGCTCTGTGCTGACAGCTCAGAGTCTGGAGCCTGTTTCAGATTCTGTGTCTCCCTCTCGTACTCTGTCTCTCTCTCTCTCTCTCTCTCTCTCTCAAAAATAAACATTAAAAAAATTTTTTAAGTAAAAAATACTTTATTGCTAAAAAATGCTAACCATCATCTGAGCTTTTAGGGAGTCATAATCACTGATTGTAGACAACTATACCAAATCTAATGATAACGAGTAAGTTTGCTATATTGTGAAAATTGTCAAAATGTGACACAGAGACAGTAAGTGAAGAAATGCTGCTGGGAAAATGATACCAACAGACTTGCTCAAAGCAGGGTTGCTACAAACCTTCCATCTACAAAAAATGCAGTATCTGCAAAGCACAATAAAATGTGGTGTGTCTGTAACAGGAAATGACGGTTTGGGGGGATAAAAAGTTACAAGAGGTTCTTTTCTCCCTAGACAGGCCCATAGCTTCATGAAAACACCAAAGCGACTGGCTCCTTTAAGAAGGGCAGGGGCCTCGAAGTCAAGATTAGGAGTAAGACTCAGTTTCCACTACACATCCTTTCATTTTGTTTGTGTTTTTACCCATGTCCCCATGTTGTATTTTTACCCATATAACTTTTTGAAAACTAACCGAAAGTTTAAAAGAAATAGATATTTGTGTATATCCTCTGTCTAAAGTCCAGGGCTAGGGAATTCTGGGGAGAGGCAGTGGACTGAGAAGCAGCCCCTGCCTTCCTGGAGTTAGCAGTGCTGGAGGCCACAGGACAAGCCAGACACCTGTCAGGAGCACTAGAGAATGCAGAGGACAGAGTGAGGTTGTCTGCCAGCATCTCTGTGCCGGCAATGACTTCTTTCCCCGAGTTCCACGTGGTTTTGCAGGGGCTGCCATTTTGTCAGGGAGAGGGAAAGCTATCTGCCCTAATCTGGGCCAATCCACTTCCTTCTCTGGGAATTCTGGAACCAAAACTAAAGAAAGGCCAGCAAGGGAAACGGTGTTTATAAAAGCATATGCCCCTAGACCATCTGAGTTAGAACTACCCAGGGATAGTTCTGGTTAAAAATACAGATAGATTCCTGAGTCTCACCCCTAAGCTACTGAATCAGAATTGATGGGGGAGGTGGGAGGAGGGAGCAGGCCTGGGTGGAATGTGCCGTCTAAGGGGGGCAGTGGCCATTTGGCTCCAGCCTAGAGCTGATGCAGGAATGCCCAGCCCACTGTTGACAGATCATCCAATTTTTCAAGCAAGTCTGGCAGTCGGGATTTCTACGTGAACTCTCTTGATTTAGAAATGTTGGTAACTAAATGTTTCTAAAATACCGTGTGAGTCTGTAGCATGACGGCTAAACCGAACACGCCTGTGGGCTCTATGTGACCACTGGACTGCCAGCCCGTGACATGTGTCCCAGCCCCCCCCGGCAGATGTCTCAGACTGGAGAATGGCAGGGTAATCGAGAGAGAAAACTCAGGTAGGCAACTACAGAGAGAAAGGAGGTGAGAAGTAACCTGCGTGGGCAACTGGATGGCGGCAGCTGACGTGGAAAAGTGGTGGATGGAAAGAAGAGGCAAAAGCTAGAGAAAACAGCCACGGAGAGAATCACTGAATCATGGGGCAGAAGAAATACAACTGAACCCTACGTGTGGAAGGCTGGAGGATCTTAGGACTGCTTTGGGAAGGAACACTGTGGCTTTGAAGACAGAGTACATTTCTTTATCTTTATTTATTTTGAGACAGAGAAAGCATGAATGGGGGAGGGGCAGGCAAGAGAGAGAGAATCCCTAGTAGCCTCTGCACTGTCAGCACAGAGCCCAATGAACCATGAGATCACGACCTGGGGCAAAGTTGGATGCTTAATCAACTGGGCCACCCATGTGTCCCGGAGGACAGAGCACATTTCTTAAAGTGCTACACAGATGTAAGATACTCATTGTTCATCCCCACTAAATGAGGAGCCAGTCAGGAGGAAAAAAAAAAACCTATAAATATACTGTTTAGTAAGAAATACGCTGGCTTGTCGGTAGAAGTTTACAAATTGGTGGGCTCAGAAAACAAGACTAATAATTCCACTGATTGGAATTTTGAGGACGTAAATTGAAAAAGGCAATAATAATCCTATTCTCCCTTTGACTTGTTACCGATTCCATTGCCCCTAGATGTAACTTTTTTACCCCACACAGTAGCAACTGCAACAGTGAAACTGCTGTTTGGCCTGCCTGGGAAATGGGTCAGAAAGAACCTCTCCACAGAGGCTGTGGGACATTTGAGAATCTCTCCAGCCAGAGGAAGTGGTGGGAGGCCCTTGCAGAATAGGGCAGGGTGAGTCATTCACATCTTTAAAAAGCCTGGAGTCTTTGACTCTTCCCTATCTCTGTGTCAAACCCTAATGGGGACAGGTGCCTCAAATTGGCCAAAAGTCTACGATTAAACCAACTGTAAGTTGTACCCGTTTGCCATGACGCAGAGGATGAAATGTGTCAATTTACTTCCCTATAGCTTACGAATGCCCCGTAACTCTGGCAGAACTCTGAAAACCTTATACAATTTCTGCTGTTCCCACCACCCTATGAAGCCTACCAGTATTTCAGGACAGATATGGTGACCGACAGAGCTCTTAGGGAAAATGGCTTGTGTAAAAAGTGCTCTACCGTCTGCCTCCCCTTTTCCTTAAAAACTAGAAAATTGTCAGGGTGCCTGGGTGGCTCAGTCGATTAAGCGTCTGACTTCAGCTCAGGTCATGATCAAGTGAGTTTAAGCCCCGTGTCGGGCTCTCTGCTGTCAGCACAGGACCAGCTTTGGGTCCTCTGTCTCCCTCTTTCTCTGTCACTCCCTAACTTGTACGCATGCAAAAACCAACTAGACAATTGTCTAATTTCACTAATCAATGAACCAAATTCTACTTGCAGAAGCTAAAAGAGAAAGAAATCGGTCACCAGTTACTAAGTACCAACACATAAGTACACAGGTACCGGTACCTAAATATACCCAATGCTTTACACCATCTTCTCTAATTTTGGCAACACCTCTGTAAGCTAAAGCATATCATTATTTCCATTTTACAGCCGAGGAAACTGCAGCTCAGAGAGATACAACAATTTGCCTAAGGACATACACCTAGTTAGAGGCAGAGCCAGGTTTGAAATCCTGGCTCTTCCCACCCCACCCTCAAGCGACTTCCTCCACCCCAGGAGCAGCAACTTCGGTTCTGAAGGTGGTGCTGTGTAGAGGTCACAGACCAACCCCAAAGCTAAAACAAACAAACAAACAAACAAACAAACAAAAAAACCCAAAAAAACAAAACAGGAGAGATTCATGGGCCTGAGAAACCCTCCTGCTGAGACTCAGTTTGGAATACTGGAGTTGCTTTTCCTTCTTTCCGGGGTCACCCAGCACGTTAGTCTGAGCTGGGCATTGTCACATGCCCCTTGCCACTTTTACTAAGTCACAGGTCAGTGACAAGCAATAGCAGCAACCCAAAACTGGTTTTGCTTCTGGGAAACTGTCCTTTCAAAAAGCTGGAGGGCTCTGGAAATCCCTTCCAGGTTTCACTCATGCTATTACTCCTGTCTTAAAATCACTTTATAGGAGCTCCCAATGCTTTAGCAGTCCCAAGAGAAAGCCAAAAACAACTGTGTTCCAAGGAGGGTAGAAGGGAAAGACCTTTGGCTTGGGAACAGTCCAGATCCAAAGTAGAATCTAGGCATCATAAATGCCTCCTAGGTCTGCCTTCCCCTGGCCAGACTCGTATCCCATCCTCAAACCTCAAGTATTACTGCAAATCCTGCAGACTCCCCGAGGTCTGGGTTTCATCTAGAAACCCCATCAGCTGGCCAGGGAGCGCTGCCTACTTCCCACATGCACAGGAAGCACAGACCCCCACCATTTCAACTCCCTTCTTTTCATATCTGCCATCCTCCCTTCCCTCTGTTTTGTTCCTGCCTTTTTTCTGTTTCACCTAATTCCCATTCAATACTAATAAAAGGGAGGAGTGAACAGAGAGAGTTGTTGTGGATTTTTTTGGGGAGTGGGTGGAGTGTTATCCTAGTTTTTTTCTTTTTGGAAGGGTGAGGGTTACTGTCATGGAAATAAGCATGGGTGCTACCTTTTCTGCTCCACAGAGTAAGATAGTATTGCATAGAGGAAAAGAGAAAACAAATTAAAAAGAAGAAAAAGAAAGTTAAGAAAGGGAAATGATATCTTTTAAGCAGTGATGTTAGAGCTCATTCAGAACTTGTGCTTCATGAACCTTGTGTTCAGGACTGTAGGACCGCTGAACATTGGCCCCGGCGTGTGAATCAAGTAGGACGCATGAACAGTTCTTATACAAAAGGAATTTAAAGACAGACACTTGCACTGTACTTGAAACCCTTCTCTACACTTAGCTCACACTCTTAAAATGAAGAGAATTATTCAGTTGAGAAACAGTGTGTTTCAAAGCTAACCCATCCTGAAATACCAGCTGGGTGACTTGTACATTGTCATGATCCCCTCAGGTACATCTTGTGCCGGGACAGGAGAGGTTGGGGAAAGAGTACTGAACACCAGATTTTTAAAGCAAATTACTAAAAACACTAAACATTAGGCATAGGCAGACAGATCTAATTTAACAAATGAACCATGCTCTTGGCAAAATAGGTGCAGGCAGTTCAGAGCTGGGGTTCCTCCCCAACCACAGTCTTGCTGCCAACCCACCTTTGGTCTCAATTTTGGACACCTGCAGGGGACTCAGAGAGGCACCACCTTTTTGTGCATATGTGGCGTGGCATTAACCCATCCCCCACCATGCCCTTGGGACACCTGGCCCTAGATGCTATGCAGGTGATGAGACAGAATCAGAGAATGTTGAGCCTTCTGGAGAGAACTTAGAGATGCCATAGCATTTTCCTGACCAGGAGACAGAGGTCCCCAGAAGCAAAGTGGGATCACTAGATTTATGAGTGGTAGACCAAGGAAGAAGATACAGCTGATTTTCTCTCCAATGAAATGCAAATTTCTGGCAGGGATAAAAAGTATGCTCAAAATCCTCCAAAAGTAAAGTTTAAAAAAGTACCACTTAGGCATATCACAGTCTTCTGGCACTTTTGTGAGTTAGTTCTCTAATCACTGACTGAGCCGTCCATGTGGTGCAAAATACCAGAGAACTGACTGGCAGCTGAACTTTGGGAAAACAACTTAGAGTTAAGTTTTTCATACTACCCTGGGTAACTAGTTTTTTTTTTTCTAAGAGAGGCAGACAAGTAAGGGCAAATAAATTTTATTGATATAAATATCAAACATACAATTCCTTACTCAGATTCAACATAAGAAATGTGAGCAAAGACTCACATTAATAGAAATGAAATAGAAAAAGTTGAATTACATATATACGAGAATCTAATTTAAAAACTTCAAGACTATTAGTATATATTCATTCACACACACACATACCATCATATATAGAAATGAATAGAAAAAGATCTAAAATAAAGTCAACATTGATTATCCTTAAGTAGATAAATGTTTAAGTAGAAACTATCTTTTGAAAGGAAGCTAGAACACTTCATAAAGTTCCTGAAACCACAACATACGGTTCTTTCTTTAATAATGTCTGATGAGGATTTATTTAAAAGTAAATTTGTGACTATTACTCTTTAGATAAACCCACTCTGCTCCTCCAAACTACGTCCTTGTTGTCCAATGATGCAGTGAAACGGTTCACTCAAGAATTTGTAAATGGTTCACATTTAACATCAGACAGATCAGGTGCATATGTCATACAGGTCACAAGTATGAATCCAAGCTGGACCCCTTCCTTCTCACCACCCTCCTCAGCCCTCCTCCAGCCCCCCTTCTCCCCATCACCCTACTGTCCTGCAATCCCAGCAGGAGACCAAACTTGCTGCAGAACCATATCTTCTAGGCTGGTGAGAACTTCAAAAATATTACACTAAGTAAAAGATGATCATTGCAGAAATATTACAAAGTGCAGGTAAACAAAAAGAAGAAAATAAAAGTCACCTGTAATACCATGGTTTGGAGTTTCATCTAACATGACTTTTAAAGGTATTTGGATTTTGGGGCGCCTGGGTGGCTCAGTCAGTTGAGCGTCCGACTTTGCCTCAGGTCACCATCTCATGGTTTGTGAGTTCGAGCCCCACGATGGGCTCTGTGCTGACAGCTCAGAGCCTGGAACCTCCTTCAGATTCTGTGTATCCCTCTCTCTGCCCCTCCCCCACTCGCACTCTGTCTCTCTCTCAAAATAAACATTAAAAAATATTGGAAAAAAAATAAATAAATGTATTTAGATTTCTTTAAAAAATGGATTAGACCTCACAGTGTTTTGCAAATTGCCTTTTCTCACTCAGCAATATATCTTTATCGGGCTATCAGGTGATATTTTATATCATTTTTAATTACACCATAAAAATCTATCATTTAGATATACAACAATTTACTTAAATCTCCCATTAGTAAAATACTTAGTTTCCAGGTATTAACAGGCAAACAATGCTGCAACCTTTGTACACACTTCTTTGAGTAGGTCCTCAATCCATTTCCTTAATATAAATTCCTAGCTTCTGGTCCCTAGAAGTAGGACAGCTGAGTGAAAGGATTTGCATGTCTCCATTGTGTTAAACATCACCACGTGGCCTGGGAAAGGCCGTGCCAATTTATGACCCTTCTCTGAGGCAGTGAATGGAGGTGCCTCAACTAGGCAACATAATTCTTTGCCAAATGGAAAGATTAAAAAGCTAATCTTGGGCGTATCTTTAATTGCCAGTGAAGGTGGACACTTTTTCATCTGTCTCTTTGACATCTGAATTTCTTCTTTTGTAAAGTGTCAGTCTGCCAGACACAGACCAAACTGAGTGATACCCAGATGGCCTTTGGTGACCAAATGTTCTCCTTGGAGGAGGACTTCACTGAGCTCTTAGTGTGGATGAGACTTGGCTCTGGGACCCCTAAAATCTTTGGGCAGCTCTAAGGTCTGATGTACAGTCTGACCCCATGCCGAGGTGCATCCTGAACCTAGCTGGTTATAGCAAGGTAAGAGGCCCCATTAGCTTAAATCATGGGCAAACCCCCATTTGGTTCAGTGAGCTTTGCTCTCTGTTTCCCAGACTGAACTTCCAAAGCCCAGGCAGCAATCTTGCAAGTGGGTTTTGGAACACTGAACACAGAGCACAGGCAGCACACTGCTGACCCATCACTCTTGCCAGAGGAACATCTCGGACCATACACCCTGCAGAACACCACACCGTGATGCTCATTCGGCACAGCCAGATTTGCAGAAATGCGCGAAGAGGTCGACTGACTTTAGCTAAATGCCAGTGATCAGATCCAGTAAGATTCACCTCTTCAAGTCACTTTCCAGACTCTGGAGTATAGAAATCCAAGATTTAGCTGCTTCTGTTATCAGAGTTGAATCTTTTTAGGTTGTTTTAGGATAGGGAAAGAGGGGCAGTATGAATGGGCCCCACAATCAACCAGCAGGGGAGAGGAGTGAGCCTGAGCAGCGGGACCCCTGCCAGTAATGAGGTGGGGAGGACAGAGGTTTTGTTTAGTTCTGGAGGGTGGGGAGTGTGCCTATCAGTTTCCAGGAGAGCTTGTATAGTTTCAAAGAGTTTCCAAGAGATTAGTGGAGAGTGATGGATAAAGTACAGACAACACACGCTCCACATTATTTAGGATATCTAAAGGCACACAGGGGTGGGCTTTTAAAATCCATCCAGACAACAGAAAGAGGTTTCTTCTGTATTTCATGTGGTTTTCCCATCTCTCCCCTCCTCACATTTTCCTAAATACACCCATTCTGAATTTTCACGGGTCCCAACTCTGAAGTCAAAGTCAAGTCACTGCATCTCTAGAGTTCATTTCAGTTCACTATAAGGATTAGCAATGCTTCATTTATTTTCTGTTTAAAGAGAAATTAATTGGTCCCACTCCCAAACTGACTGTTGTGTATCTAAATATCATGCTACTTATAAACAACTTTTTGTCAAAAGCGAGATTCCAAGGATGTCTATGTAAGCATAAATAAGACTGAGGTCAGAACCACCCAGGCCAGCAAACCACCATGGCTTGTCAAGTGGATTTTTTCACAAAGTAGAGAACTAGAAAGATTAGCTCTTTGCTTTCTTTGATGTAACTACATCTGGACAACTGGAATAACTAAATATCTCCGGATTTTCCCAGAGACCAGGTCACCTAAAAAAACAAAAACAAAAACTACCCATAGAAATCTCTTAAATGGGGTACTTGGAAAGAATTTTGAATAAGAAGCCCTAAGAGCAACAATCTATTTTGGGACAGAATGTAAACAAAGAAAGAGGTAGTGCAGAAGGAGGGTCTTGCAGAAAGGAATTGTTGTGCAACAATATAACCAAATCCATCAACCCATTTTTCTTGAGCAATAATTATATGCAATGTGCACCCTTGTCTGTAAACATGAATAAGACTGCTTCTGTATCAGAAAGTTTTGCCATCACACAATTTGCTTGTCTTTTTTATTTTTATTTCCTTACTAAATTAAAAAATTTTTTCAACGTTTATTTTTTGAGAGAGATAGAGAGATAGAGACAGAGTGCTAGTGGAGAGGGACAGAGAAAGGGAGACACAGAATCCAAAGCAGGCTCCAGGCTCTGAGCTGTCAGCACAGGGCCCGACGTGGGTTTTGAACTCATGAACTGCAGATCATGACTTGAGCCGAAGTTAGATACTCGACTGACTGAACCACCCAGGTGCCCCTGTTTTTGCCAAATTTTTAAATAAGCAGTCTATTTTCACTTATTCTTCCATCTCATCCTGGACAACTGCCCAGAAGGCTCCACATATATTCCTAGATTTTTAAAAAGAGCTGTCACAGTTTTGAAATGATTGAGTTCCATTTTGAATGAGCCATATAACCTTTCTGTGACTCAGTTTCCTAACCTGTAACATAAGTTTAGTTGATGATCCTAAAAAGTCCCTTCTGAGTGAAAAAAATTCTATGCTTCATTATTCATGTATTCAACACACATTTATATTAACCATCTAATATGTGCCAGGAACTGTTTTAGGCACTGGGGATACACCCAGTAAAAAACTGACAAAGGCCCTGCCTGTGTGGTGCTTCCATGAGGAGGGAGACAGAGTACACAGCTAAATGATATACAAACAGAATGTCAGATGGTGACCAGCTCTGTGGATAGGCAGGATGTGCAAAGGCCCTGAGGCGGGTCTGAGGAAGGCAAGGAGGCCAGGGCAAGGTGAATGAGGGCAGAAGGAGACATGGTGGGGAGGCAGCAGACTTGGCCACTGTAGGGACCGTGACTGAAGACAAACTACAAAGTACTGTCCTAGCTTTACACTTGGTTTAAATTAACTGTAGATTCCCAACACTGGAATTTGTTAAAGTCTGATATGAAATTAAGTCATAATGTGAAAATACTAGATTACATTTAAAAAGTAGCTAGCTTCCTGAAATCTAACCCTTCTGTTTCCTTGAACTTCATTATTAAGTAACACTGGAAATTTTTAGGATGTATCATTAAGATGATCATGACTCACTCAGCAGACATACACAACCACTGCCAAAGGCAACAGACAGGATTTGGGGGACAGGGGCCATGGCCACTGCACTGTCTGAGGGAATAGCCCCTGTGCCTTGTCAAGACTCCCAGTTCTAGGCTTGCTGGTGAAGACAGCACAACATCATATGTAATTCCCAAGGAGGAAGACTTACCTGACACATTCTTTAAGTTCATTTTAAATTAACTGCAGTAGCACAAACTCAAAAGAACAGAAATAGTTTTAATTTTTGATATCACTGTGGTCTAATAGAAGCAGTTTCACAAAAGGGCTTGTCAACTTCAGAATTTATACTTCCAGGAAAGTCATCGTGGGGTCATAAAACATTTGGTCAGAAAGGAAGAAGCAGGGCAGGGCCCCCCAGGCGTCCTGACCCAGCCGTCTGCTCCTGATCTCATCCTCTCCTCATAAAGGTCAGTCTTCAGCCTCTTCTTGGAATGTGGGTCTCCTACCCTGCAGTAACCCACAGTTATCAGTGGGGCTTCAAAAATGACACCTGCAGACACCCCAAAAGTGACATTTTGCATAACCAAGTCCTATAGCATCTAACTTACAAAAAATTTTTTTTAAGGTTTATTTATTTTTGAGAGAAAGAGAGAGAGAGAGAGGGCGAGCAAATGAGCATGAGTGAGGGAGGAGCAGAGAGAGAAAGGAAGACACAGAATCCGAAGCAGGCTCCAGGCTCTGAGTTGTCAGCACAGAGCCGGACTTGGGGCTCAAACCATGAGATCATGACCTGAGCCTAAGTCGGACGCTTAACTGACTGAGCCACCCAGGCGACCCCCTATTGCATCTAACTTTTGAGGCGAGAGGAGCGGGGTAGGGGCAGACCACTGTGTTTTTAAAAGCATTATGGGGCAGGCCTAGTTGATATCCATTCTTTAAGAAAAGCTGCATGATTTCCTCAAGCTTCTGAACAAATTGTATAGATGTTTGGTAATGAACTTTTCTAACTCAAATTTTAGGAACTAGAAAGAGTGTCGCTACAAGAGGCAGGGTGTCAGGCTGCCAGGGTCTCAGAGGGCAGCATTTATCTCCATGAATTTCCCAAGTTTCTGAGGTCATCAACCCTCACTCACCTCAGAACTGGACTTAAGAATGATGACTCATGCTAACAGAGTTCTCAGAAGCTTGAGGTATAAACCCATGTATTTATTGATTTTCCAAAAGAAAGACAACTGTCAGGATGACCCGATGCTCCTGTTTTCTGACCATCACATTCTTTCCCCAGAGCAGTTCAGTGATGTGGTTCAGAGCTGGAAACCGAAGCTAAATATCAGGTGTATTGAAAGGGGGAGCTGGAACTCAAAATCAAGTCCATCACACTCTAAAGCCTACCTCTTAAGCAGCTAAGCCTTCACCCTATCTCAGTGGCCCAGAGAGTGGCATGGCATCTATATGCAAATGCCCTTTCATGGCATCAAAGACATAACAAGTAATAAAATAGCATTAGACATATTTGGCACCTGGGCCTCTCTGGATTGTCTAAGAGACAGGATGTAAATTCATTCATACATTTGACATTTTTTTTTTTAATTTTTTTTAACGTTTATTTATTTTTGAGACAGAGAGAGACAGAGCATGAACGGGAGAGGGGCAGAGAGAAAGGGAGGCACAGAATCGGAAGCAGGCTCCAGGCTCTGAGCCATCAGCCCAGAGCCCGACGCGGGGCTTGAACTCATGGACCGCGAGATCGTGACCTGAGCTGAAGTTGGACGCTTAACCGACTGAGCCACCCAGGCGCCCCCATACATTTGACATTTATAGGCAACTGGGATAAAGGAACACAGTCCCCATTGCTCTTCAGTCACACATAGACTGGACAGGAGGAATTAATGACAATATCATGAGATCCATGCTACAGCAGTGGTGAATGGTGATAAAGAAACCTCTTGGGAGAACAGCTAATCCAGCCTGGGAGGCGGGGCATGAAGACCTCCAGGGACAGGCAAAACCAGAACTTCACGAATGGAGGGAGTCAATGAAAGTATATTTGGGGCAGAGAACACAGCACACAAAGGCATGGAAGTGTGACCCTGTGGAAATCATAAAGCAGGCCCAGGTGGATGAAGTACAGGAGGTATGTGGGCAGAGCTAAGTGAGGAGGGAAAGGAAGGGGGCAGGGTCCCTACCACAAGGGGCTTCACAAAAAGGTTCAGATTTATCCTGAAGACAGGGGCACCATTAAAGGATTCTAGTCTGGATGCTTCAAGACCTGATTTGATTTTCTGAGATCACTCTGGTAGTCTGGGGGACTGCCTCAGGAGAAGGATGCTGGACTGGTGTTGGGGAGGCAGGTTATAGTCAGAAAGAGAGGTCAGAGGCAATATATCTCAGTGAGAATTAAGAAAGCAGAATGGACGGAATTCAAACTGTATTACAAAGCTGTTACCATGAAGACAGTATGGTACTGGCACAAAAACAGACACTTAGGTCAATGGAACAGAATAGAGAACCCAGAAATGGGCCCACAAACGTATGGCCAACTAATCTTTGACAAGGCAGGAAAGAATATCCAATGGAATAAACACGGTCTCTTCAGCAAATGGTGCTGGGAAAACTGGACAGTGACATGCCGAAAAATGAACCTGGACCACTTTCCTATACCATACACAAAAATAAACTCAAAATGGATGAAAAACCTAAACATAAGACAGGAAGTCATCAAAATCCTCAAGGAGAAAGCAGGCAAAAACCTCTGTGACCCTGGCTGCAGCAACTTCTTAACACGTCTCCAGAGGCAAGGGAAACAAAAGCAAAAATGAACTATGGGGGGGCGCCTGGGTGGCGCAGTCGGTTAAGCGTCCGACTTCGGCCAGGTCACGATCTCGCGGTCCGTGAGTTCGAGCCCCGCGTCAGGCTCTGGGCTGATGGCTCGGAGCCTGGAGCCTGTTTCCGATTCTGTGTCTCCCTCTCTCTCTGCCCCTCCCCCGTTCATGCTCTGTCTCTCTCTGTCCCCAAAATAAATAAAAAAACATTGAAAAAAAAAAAAGTAGCAAAAAATGAACTATGGGGACCTCATCAAAATAAAATGCTTCTGCACGGTGAAGGAAATAATCAGCAAAACTAAAAGGCAACCAATGGAATGGGAGAAGATATTTGGAAACAACATGTCAGATAAAGGGTTAGTATCCAAAATCTATACAGAACTTACCAAACTCAACACCCAAAAAACAAATACTCCAGTGAAGAAATGGGCAAAAGACATGAATAGACACTTCTCCAAAGAAGACATCCAGATGGCCAAATGACACATGAAAAAAACGCTCAACATCACTCATCGTCAGGGAAATACAAATCAAAACCACAATGAGATACCACCTCACACCTGTCAGAATGGCTAACATTAACAACTCAGGCAACAACAGATGTTGGTGAGGACGCAGAGAAAGAGGCTCTCTTTTGCAGTGCTGGCGGGAATGCAAACTGGTGCAGCCACTCTTGAAAACAGCATGGAGGTTCCTCAAAAACTAAAAATAGAACTACCCTACGACCCAGCAATTGCACTACTAGGCATTTATCCAAGGGATACAGGTGTGCTGTTTTGAAGGGGCACATGCACCCCAATGTTTATAGCAGCACTATCGACAGTAGCCAAAGTGTGGAAAGAGTCCAAATGTCCATCAATGGATGAATGGATAAAGATGTGGTATACATATACAATGGAGTATTACTCGGCAATCAAAAAGAATGAAATCTTGCCATTTACAACTACGTGGATGGAACTAGAAGGTATTATGCTAAGCGAAATTAGTCAGAGAAAGACAAATACATGACTTCACTCATACAAGGACTTTAAGATACAAAACAGATGAACAGAAGGAAAGCAAAAATAATATAAAAACAGGGAGGGGGAAAGAACATAAAAGACTCTTAAACATGGAAACAAACAGAAGGTTATTGGAGGGGTTGTGGAAGGGGGGATGGGCTAAATGGGTAAGGGGCACTAAGGAATCTACTCCTGAAATCACTGTTGCATTATATGCTAACTTGGATGTAAATTTAAAAAATAAATTAAATAAAATGGTTTCAAAAAAAAAACATTAAAAAATTTTAAAAAAAGAAAAAAAAAACACAACTTAAGGGGCACCTGGGTTTTTGACTCAGGTCATAATGCCTGGAATGTGCTTGAGATTCTCTCTCTGCTCTGCCCCCACTCATGCTCATGTGTACTCTCTCTCTCAAAATAAATAAATATTTAAAAACACAAAAAATAAATAAATATTTTTCAATTTCTGGTTGTTTGTCGTTAGCATACAGAAATACAACTGAATTATTTTTATTTGGCCCTTATCCTGAAATTTTGCTATCCTCATTAGTTCTGATAGTTTGTGTGGATTCTGTATGATTTTCAACTGAGGTAAGCATGGCATCTACAAATAAACACTGTTCTACCATTTCAAAAAAAAAAACAGAATTGACTGAGGGTGAGAAATGAAGAAGGGGTCTAGGATAGCTCCTATGTGCCTCATTTGGACAAAATGGCAGAGCCAATGACCAAGACTGGAGCCAAGATGCTGGTTTTGGCTACAGTGACCTTGGGATGAAGACATCCAGCAAGCAGTTGCATAGGTGGATCTGCAGCTCAGGAGCTCGGGGCTGGGACAAGAGTTCAGAAGAACGGCAGCAATGTGTAGGCATCGTGCCATGAATGCTACATCAATCCATGAGCACTACAGCCCAGTGACATGTGCAGAGTGCCTGTGGGGTACCAGGCACCTCAGCCATGTTGTCTAATGTGGTCCATCAGCAACCCTGTGAGAAAGGCATCACCATCCCATTTTACAGTTGGGAAGATTGAGGGTTGGAGGGGTTAAGTAACCTGCCGAGGCCTTGTGGCTTGGTCAGTGGCCAAGCTGGGAGTTCAACTCAGGCCCTGTGATGCCAGGGCTGATTCTAGCTCCATGTCTCCTCCCAGTAGGCAGCATAGGTGATAGAACTTACAGTCACTCCTTATACAAAAACCCAAATTAACCAACTGGATTTAAAAAATGTAATCTTGTATTAAAACAAATTTCACACTCGAAGGTACATATGTTAAGACTAGTCAACCTCTATTTCCCCTAAAATATCCCTGATTTTGGCAAAATCTGCATGATAGGTAACTTTGAAAGGATACGTTGATGTCAGTAACACAGCCAAACCAGCATTTAAAACGCAACTGATTCTTAACTGAGCAAATAAGGGGTTTTATGAAACATACCACCCTTAAAACCAAACCCGCGGCTGGTCTTTATGCCACCACGAGTACAGAACTGTACTTCTGGCATGACTGTTCTAGCACAGCTCTTGCATATAACAGACCGTCAGCAATGATGTATTCACTTCTTGTTTTTCCTTGATCGTGCAGGAGGACAATCTTAGACCGGCACCCCTTCTTCATGAACTACGCTACAGTGTGTACGGTGCTTTGTAATTTTACAATAATGGTTGTAAAAGGATGATGAGGATAAGGAATAAGTCCTCCATACACGTTTATTTGAGCAACAGCCCAGGCAAGTCACACTATCCAAATATGGGCTTGTCCAGAGCTCTCTTCAAGTCAAGAAAAGGGAATGAAAACCACACCAGCATTCACGCACAACAGCCGCGCTAATTCAATAGAAGGTGGATTGACTTTTACAACAAACGACTAAGGCAGAAGAGGAATCTGAGAAATGATTGGTTCCGAAAGTATGAGATCACTCTGTTGGTTCTATGGCATTAAGGGATCCATACTTAACCTCCAAAACTTGGTCTGTCCCCCAAAGACATATAGTACTGAAAAAGACAGTTTCTTACTTTTGCATGTTTGAAGCACCCAATCCCAAAGTCCTATGGTTTCCAATACACATTTAAAATCAGAGTCACCACTTTTTACCACAGGCAAGATTCACTCCATCTCCCTAAACCGGAGTTTACTTCTTTGCAGATTTAAGGTAATAATACCTGCCCTGCACTGCTGTGCCCAGTTCAAGAGGGCTGCTGTGATAATAAAACAAGGGAATAGGTGAAAGCACAGTGTACATTGGAACTCTATACCTGTGAGCTACCATTATTCATGAGATTGCTATCAACTTACTTCACGGGGCGTGTGGGTCCTAAAAGTAGCCCATTTCTTTTACTGAAGGTTTAAATCTACATCTTCTTTTTTTAATGTTTATCTATATTTTGAGAGAGAGAGAGAGAGAGAGAGAGAGAGAGAGAGAAAACCCAAGCGGGAGAGGGGCAGAGAAAGATGGAGACAGATCAGGCTCTGAGCTCAAACTCACAAGGTGAGCCATGAGATCATGACCTGAGCCAAATCAGCTAAGCCACCTGTGGGCTCCTTAAATCTGTATCTTAAAACACAATGGATATTCTAAAACATAATCAGACTCACTCTTAATTAGTGGGGTAAAAAAGCATTCTAAAATCAGAGAAGAGGGGCTCCTGGGTGGCTCAGTTGAATGTCGGACTTCTGCTCAGGTCATGATTTCATGGTTTGTGACATCAAGCCCCGCATCTGCTTTAAGCATAGAGCCCACTTTGGATCCTCTGTCCCTATCTCTCTGCCCCTCCCCCACTCATGCATGCTCTCTCTCAAAAAGAAACAAACATTAATAAAATAAAATCAGAGAAGAGCTACAGCCTCCAGATATTTATGTGAAAAAAAAATGACAACAGATTACAAAGAAAAATTATTTTCCTCATAAAAAGTTGCCTTTTCATATTGGTTCAAATGGAGGATTCTTTTCATCACAATTCTTTAAACTCTTTTAAAATCCTTGGAGGTGAGATGAAATGTTCTCGGTCCTAGGCCATCTCTGAACATTTTCCTTTGAATGTGGTGCATCTCTTTTATAATAAAAAATTTTCTTTAATGAACTCAATTCAAATTAACTTAGCATATGTATTTCTGAGCAACTTCTCTGCATTAAGCTTTGCTAAGTACCACAGAAGAAAGGGAGATAAGGAAAACACTCCCTGTTTTAGAAGGGTTTTATAAGATGAGTACTATCTAACAAGGAGACTAAGATAAGCACACAAGTAACAGTAACATGATAAGGGTTATAAGGAAGGTCACAGAAAAGACACAGCTATAACCAGGGGAATCAAGAAAGGCTTTATAGAGAATTGGGAGAAGGAATGAGGGAAGGCTGATGTAGACTCGTAGGCAGAGAGGAGATCAAATGCAAAAGCAGTGAAGCAGGACAACACAGCAAGCGTTCAAGGACTGCACAGTTGTTCAGTTGGGCTGACAGGGCAGAATGTAGAGATTTTTGCTACAGCACCAGTGCATGCTTTTTACTAAAAAGACCCAACAAAGAATAATTTTTTGGTAATTTATACAGTTGAAAATAAGATGCTATCTCCTGGAATAGGGAAAAAAAGGAAGTGAATTTGGGGGAAAGATAGGCCAAATGTTAATGTTCATAACTGTTGAAGCTGGGGATTTATACTCTCCAGGTCTATGTTTGACATGTTGCATTGAAAAACAGCTAAGCAAGAAATGCAAGCCGATCAACCTAGGGAAATGGTCAGCTGATGGCTTTTCAGGTGACGGTGAGATTCCTATGACCTTTCTGACCTCTGGGTCAGCTGGAGGGAGAAGAAAGGGCTGAGGTTGGAGCTGCTCCCCAGGGAAGCAGACAAGGCACCATGTGACTAAGGTCTATCAGCTACCCTTTTTTGGTTCTCCACACCTTTTGCTCCATACTTGTTCCTCTACTTCTCACTGGCAGAAAGGGAGAGGCAGCTGCTGCTAGGCAAGTAAGGAGTAACTCAGTCTAAGAAAAATGAAGGCAACTGTGTTGTCCCTTTGTATTAAGTAACTGGGTGATTATTTTTGGTCATATCAAATGTAACGGTTGTTCAATTTTAATGCTTATATCAAATTTAATACTTAAGGCACCTGGGTTAAGCCTCCGACCTCAGCTCAGGTCATGATCTCACAGTTTGTAAGTTTGAGCCCTGAGTCGGGCTCTGTGCTGACAGCTCAGAGTGTGGAGCCTGCTTTGGATTCTTTGTCTCCCTCTCTCTCTGCTCCTTCCATGCTCATGTTCTCTCTCTCTCTCAAAAATAAAAAAAAAATTAAAAAATTTTTAAAATTTAATACCTGTTTAATACTTGCTAGAAAATACTGATAAGCAAAGTGAAGAAAAGTAAAAAATCAGTGGTACCCCATCACCAAGAGAAAACTACTCAGCATTTGGCAAACCCTTTGCCTTTGTCCGTGGGTGTGTTCACCCACGTATACGTGCACCTGCTTTCTCTCCTCATAAAAACAGGATCACAGGAAAATATTCGTGGGTAACACGGTTTTAAATGTAAAAACTGTACTTCATGGCATCTCATGAAACAACATTTTACAGCACTAGTTTAAGGGCTGCGTAAGAGTCCACTAAGGAACACTGGTACTTGTAACCTTGGACAGGGGGTTAAAAAAAATACCATTTAATAAAATGTTTTGCTCTGAAAGTCCTCTTTCCCAATATTATTTTGAACTAATATACACTAGTATATATACTAGTTCAGAATTATGATGTGACAATTAAAATAATATGTTAACAATTTTTTTTAATGTTTTATTTTTGAGAGTGAGGGTGAGCAGGGGGGGCAGGGCAGAAGATCTGGAGCAGGCTCTGCGCTGAGAGCAGCAAGTCTGATGCGGGGCTCTAACCCAAGAACCATGAGATCAAGACCTAAGCTGAAATCGGAGGCTCAACCAACTGAGCCACCCAGGTGCCCCAAAATAATTTGTTTTATTGGGGGAGAAAGGGTGGTAGTAACATGGTCACCAGAGATTTAATCCTGTTTTCCTTTAAAAAATATAGGTTTTGGGATCTTAGTTTTTTTGTTTTATTTTTAGGTTGGAAAGGCATGAATACATACATGAATGTTGAAGGGTAGGCATACACATAGTATTACAAAGAGTAATAAGTAAAAGTTCCCAGCTTTCTTCTACCCCATTTCACTGCCAAGAACTAGCTACAGGTACTTCCAAACATTACCTATTTTAAATACATGGACGAGCAGGGGCACCTGGGTGGTTCAGTCAGTTGGACTTTCGACTTCAGCTCAGGTCATGAGGTCATGGTTTGTTGGTTCGAGCCCCACGTCGGGCTTTGTGCTGACAACACGGAGGCTGCTTGGGATTCTCCCTCCCCATCTCTGTCTACCCATCTCCCCCTCCCCAACATATGCATGCATGCTTGCCTTCTCAAAAATTAGCATTTAAAAAATACATGGAAAAGTAATAGCACAGCCACATACCTTAGGTATACAGACATACAAATATGCATATATGTAGGTATACATATATATAATGTATATATACAGTATATAAAATATAAACACATATAATGAGGATTTTCCTTCCTTTTTTTAAACATTACTTTTGTTCTTCTCCCTGGAATCAGAATAGCTATTAGATGCACTACTGATTTTTGCATAACACCACCCAAAATTCACATGCTGGCTTAGACTGAGACAGCTTCTGAATGGCAGTTGGGAATAAAAACACCTTCCCCTACTCACCATACATGGCTGTGTCCTCAAAACGTGAACATACTTGGCTTTAAACAACCTACTATGGATTCTTTCTCGATTGATTCCAAATCCTTTGCAGTTGCCACTTCCAGCTATATTTGTCTTAGAGTATCAAGTCTCTGCTCTTCATGGATATAGTCCTAAAGAATATCCTTTTCCATGAAATTACCTCCTTGAAGCATGGTTCCTGTTCTGACATTCTGAGATGGGTCTGCAAACTATGGCCTAGTACCTGTATTTGTGAGTAAAGTTTTATTGGAACCCAGCTGTGCCCATTTGTTTGCATACTGTCTTCAGCTGTTTCACATTACAACAGCAGAGCTGAGTAGTAAGAGACTGTAGAACCCACAAAACCTAAAATACTCTGCCTCCTTACAGAAACGTTTGCTGACTCACATTCTAGAATAGGGTAAAAAACAGATTGTTTTTTCCCTACCAAAAGTTCTGGAGGAATTGAATCACATACTCCATATTCAGTGTCTTTGTCCAGGCTGAAGAGTTTTTTGTTTTTTTTTTAAATACAGATGACCCTTGAACAACAAGGGTTTGAACTGCATGGGTCCACTTATCTACAAATTGTTCTCAATAAAGTAAATGTTCTCAGTAAAATATATGCATTTTCCTTACGGTTTTCTTAACATTTTTTTTCTCTAGCTTTATTATAAGAATACAGCACATAATTAATGTAACACACAAAATTATGCATTAATTATTTATGCTATTGGTAAGGCTTCTGGTCAGCACTAGGCTATTAATAGTTAAGTGTTTGGGGAGTTAAAAGTTTTACTTGGATTTTCTACTGCGTAGGAGGGGTCAGTCCCCCTAACCTCCATGTTGTTCAAGGGTCAACTGTACAAACAAACAAAAAGCGCCCTGGCTCTGACAGTAGCAATGGTGTGCTGGTAAACGTTTAATCACTTGCTCTCGGCCACAGGGGAGCCCTGGATTATACCATTTGCTGATCTCCATGGTGTCAATAGTTCCATAATGGCTTACCTCAAGCTAAAAAATGTGATGTCACTGAACACAGAATTGGGAAGAGATGGCCACAAATGTTAGTGCAAACTAGCTCCAGCAAACGACTGGTTCCTCAGGACATCAGTGGCCCAAACGTACTTTATTTTTTTATTTAAATTTTTAATGTTTATTTATTTTTGAGAGAGAGAGAGAGAGTTGTGGAGGGGCAGAGAGAGACACACACAGAATCTGAAGCAGGCTCCAGACTCTGAGCTGTCAGCACAGAGCCTGATGCGGGGCTCGAACCCACGAACTGTAAGATCATGATGTGCTTGAGCTGAAGTCGGACACTTAATCGACTGAGCCACCCAGGCACCCCTCAACCGCCTACTTTAAAGATGAAGACACTGAGGCCCAGAGAGAGTGTCTTGCCCAAGGTTGGCCCAGGGACTGGAACCAGGCTGGAAATCATTTCCCAGTAGAGTCTGGCTGCTTCACAGGGAGTTATGTCCTTCATAAAAGGAAGAGTAGAGGAAGGAAGGCAAAGGAAGTTCTTTGCCAGGCCCATGGTAATAAATGTTGGTTTTTATCATTATCTTCACAATTTGGGGCTCAGGCTTCTTCAGCATGTGCTTTGAAGCTCACATCAGGGAGAGGTAGTGTTCTTCACACAAGACCAGGTTTCATGCGAACACTTGACAGTGGCCTGTCTCAATTAACCAGCAGATGCTGAGGCTACCAGACTGTAAACTCCAGAAAGAGAGGGACTGCCTGTTTGTGCTATTTTCCCCAGTGTCCAGTATAGAGCTGGGCACTTGGTAAGTAGACAGTCCATAAATATGTGCTCAAGGGATAAAGGAATGACACCCCACCATCAAAGTGGAGCTTTACTCCAAGAACATGGCAGGTATGCAGAGGTTAGATTCCATTCCCTTCTCCCATCTGTGGCCAGGGCAACAAGAGATGAAACATGCTCGTATGCTTGCAACATTTCTTTTTTAGTTTATTTTTTTGAGATTGAGATAGAGAGCAAGCAGGGAAAGAGGGAGACGGAGAATCCCAAGCAGGCTCCACGCTGTCTGCAGAGCCCAATGTGGGGTTCGAACCCAGAAACCATGAGATCATGACCTGAGCTGAAACCAAGAGCCAGACGATTAACCGGCTGAGCCACCCAAGCGTCCCTGCTTGCAACATTTCTAAACTATCAGCTGCAGTATCCAAGCTGCTTCATCAGAGCAGGAGAAGCTCTGTGGATGGAGGAGCAAAAGGGAGGACAGAGTTAGAGAACTGTCTTCCTTTGATGTATATATGCATGTAATTTCTATCTGGAACTTGTTCTGACAGAGCATAAAGCCAAGGAAAAATCCAGTGAGGGATCCCACCTACCACACACCACGATGCAGGACATTGCTTTCTGGTAGGAGCTGAGGAAGGGCCACTCAAGGTGGCACATCTCTGAAAGTGGAAAGTGAACGAATGCCACGACTGGGTTATCATGATATTCCAATAAGGCTACACAGCTAAAAACAGCAGTGAACATGGCGGAAAGGAAGGCAGTGTTCTCTGGAAATGACTTTTTGACTACTTGGTAACTCTCACACAAACCCCTACACACTTGGCACGGGCTCCCCATGGGCATTTGGCTGAACCCACAGGTCCTGTTTGCCACATCACTGCCGCAATCTGGATGCACAGACAAATCAGCTCTTGGGGCACAGGAACAACTAGCCATCTGTGAACCTTGCTGCATTTTCAGGAGGCCACTGGGACTCATCATCTCTTATGCGGAGACCTACTACTAAAAATTGCCACACTGAGGTCAAGCTTGGTCCCAAATACCAGAGGTTAACACTGTCCATGCATGGGGTGCTGTATGTGTTTCCATTTAGAGCAAACGTGCCAAACAAGAAGCAGGACCAATGATTAAAGCCTCCAGAGCATTTCCTACACCAGTGGCTCTCAAAGTGTGGTGCAGGAACTCTAGGAATCCACAAGGTCAAAACAACTTTCATAATAATACCAAAAGGCAATTGGCCTTTTCCTCTGTCACGTGTTCAGGAGTATACAGTGGAGTTTTCCAGAGGCTACAAGATGTGACAGTGCACCAGACTTGAGTGCAGAAGCGGATATAAGAATCCAGCTGACTTCTATTAAACCTGACATTAAAGAGACTGCAAAACTATAAAACAATGCCACTCTTATCAGTAACATTCTATTTTAGAAAATAAAATTCTGTTAATATAAATAGGTCCACTATTTAAAAAAAATCAATTAAACATAGTAAAACTTTCTGTTTTATATATATAGTAAATATCAAAAGATATAACCCACATAAACAAAAGCTTAGTATGCTAGTTTTTAAGTGTAAAGGGGTTTTTGAGCCCCCTCAAAAGTTTGAGAACAGCTGTCCAAGAGGCTGCCCATCCCCCGCCCACCCCTCGTCCTCAGGCTTGTGAGGAGGGTTATGTATGTTAAGTACGTTGCAGGAAAGACGTGCCGTTCAGATATCTGGCTGAATTAAGAAAGGCAGCCCATTCTCCTTCCTGGATCTCTGAATTCATTAGGGCAGGCTCTGTGCCGAACCCTTCCATCTCACCCCATTTTCCCCTTATTACTTGGTGTGGATTCCCCAATCTGCCAGCTGTGGATTTCCCTATCCTGCAAGCCCGGGCGCGGTGAGAACTCTCTGGTGAGACCCGCACACCCTTCTTGGGGTTAGGACTCCCCAGTGAGGAACGCACACCCTCCTTGGGGTGAGGATTCTCCAGTTCGGCCGGCCTTAGAGCCT
Source organism: Panthera leo (assembly GCF_018350215.1). NCBI lineage: Eukaryota > Metazoa > Chordata > Mammalia > Carnivora > Felidae > Panthera > Panthera leo. Next base: position 54,688,004 of record NC_056691.1, on the reverse strand, counting down.
GGATGAGGACTCCCAGCGAGGCCCGCACAACCTCTGTGAGGACTCTCCAGCGGCGTGCACAGCCGAGGCAGAGAGACGAGGAGAGCCATTTCCAGTCCCTGAACCCTGTCCCCCGCGCGGCACAGGCTGCAGACAAGGCGGAGAGGTCAGTCCCCAGGAGCCAGTCCGTCCCCGATTCTCCCCCGGGCCTTCCCCGGCCTCTACCCAGCCCGTGGCCGCTCCACGCGCCTCGGAAGAGGCTCGCGCCGTCTGCCTCCGGGAAGAGGGGGGCCGGCGCTCCTTCCCCGGGACATCCGTCCCTCCGGGCCGGTACTCACCGCTAAGTGCACGGCCGGGATCTGAGCGTGGGCAGGCGTCAAGTGCGGGGCACGCTCCCGAGCGCTGCGTGGATCTAGGGGCAGCCACCTCCGCGCCCCTCCCCCTGCGTCCCCCGGGGCCACCCGCTGATGGGCGGAGCAGGGGCGGGGCGGGGGGCGCGGGGCCCGGGCGCGGCGGGGTAGCGGCCCGAGAGGTGGGGCGGAGTCTCTCCCGGCTGCCCCGCCCCGCCCGGCTGGAGAGACTTCGCCCCTGGCGGGAGGGGCGGAGGCTAAGGGCCCAGCCGCAGGAAGCAGGCGGACGCGTGCTCGGGCCCGTACCACTTCGGCGGGCCCCGTCCTGGGAGCAGAGTGACTTTCGCTCGCTTTGAGGTATAGGGTGTGACTGTCCGGCTCGCGCCAGGAAGGGGTGGGGAAGAAATGTAGTTGTTTTTCTTTTTTGCTTTAAAAAATGATTTGGCCATAAAGGGAGAGTTTTCGTTCTTCAGCTGCTCCAGTACGTGTGGTCACTTGGCCCCTGTCCCCACCGCCACGCCCCTCTCACCCCCTTGTGCCCACCCCCGACCTCTACTCCCGCCTTAATTCCTTGCAAAGCGTGCCAAGTGGGCCTCGGAACCACGCTGAAATATAATAGGACTTCGACGTTTCCATGGTTATGAATGCAGTTTCTGGTGTAAAAAAAAAATTTTTTTTAACGTGTGACAACGATTTATAATGCAGGCTGTTCACCGGTTAGAAATGAGAGAAATGGCCGAGAGTTGACGCTGAATGGACCTTCTTCACCAGACCTGCTTTTGTTGGGTGATTCGAGTTGCACCCTCTCTAGCAAAGCTGACTAGAAAGAAGTGATTCAATCTTTCTAGATCCAAGGTGGTGAGGTTTTCCTGCCGATTTATATGGAAAACTACTGTAGTTTTCTATATTGAGTATCTGAATAAACAGCTTATAAGATGAATAGCTAATAGCTAATACTAATTCCCATTGGTACCAGTTAGTTACGATTCTGTTCTTCTGTGTAGGGCCGTATGATTGGATCTTTCAATATCTTAATCAACTCTGCCATCTGTCCTGTGAAGTGAAAAATATTACCCCTTTTTGCAGATACGAAATGCTATAGCTGGGATTCAGTCCTCATGCTTGTCTGTTTCCCAAGTCCATACTTTTCTCATTATACTATTCTAGGGTACAAGCTATCCTTAATTATATCTAGTTTTTAAATATAAAGGGTTGTATTTAACTTTGAAAAATGAGATATTTACTATATTTCCAATATGGGAAAAGACTTTCTTTCCACACACTTTCTAAATTCACATTCATTCATTCTTCCTTTGCACATTCTTTGAACAAATTTTCCTTGAGTGTCTATCCCATGCCAGAGGTTCACCACAAACTCTGAAAAATAATAATCATAGAATTCCTTTGGAAGTTAGGTGATAATGTTCAATGATAACAGGCATATAACCCAATAACTGATAATCCTTGGCAGAAAATAATGAAATCAAAACTCTAAAGGGAACTTGAATTTATTAATAAACACTGGTCAAAACCATGAAGGAAACACATTTAAGAGTTGGTGTTCTGCCACTTTGATTTTATGAAAGACCTACCTTAGTACCTGTTTTCGCTAACTGAAAGAAATCTGAAGAGGATTTTTGCTGTTACAAAAAAGATGAAAAGTGAAAATAACATTCAGTGTTTATTTTGCAGCAAGCTGTTCCAGATGAGAGGGGCCCCATCAAGCTCCTTGCCTGCGAACTACGCTCAGCACCTCAGCATCAAGCCGCTGTAGCTTTGGACTGTGTCTGTGAGCATCTGTGCTTGTATCTGGATTTATTTGGTGCATTCATTAGTAAGATGTGTCCTAAGGTATTGGAAAAGCCTAAGAGAAGCTGTATTTTGGGTCTGGGAGTGCTGAAAAACTTTTCCACAGAAATTAATGGTAATTGCTTCTTTGCTTTCTGCCATTTTGGTTTCATAGGAACACTCTACTTTGAGAAAGCATGAGAAACCTGTAGTACCCACATCACTCAGCTTTGTTCCCCTCTAGAAAGTCACCAGTGACATGCAGATTGCAAATCCACTGGCCTGCCCTCTGTTCTTGTCCTCACTGACTGCTCTGTGTTACTCAACACTGGTGACTAGTCTTTCCTTGAAATTTTAACCTCCTTTTGGCTTTAGAGCCCTCTGCTCTCATCACCTCTCAGTCTTTGATCTCTCTTTCTTAGGCTCTTTCACTATACTTTTTCTCCTCTCCCTTTACATGTGATTCCATAGGCTGATGAGCTTTTCTTCATTTATTTTCTCTGTACAGACTCCCTGTCACCTGTAGCTGAAGCCTGCTAGGTCTCTGTCACTGTTCTTAACTCTCTTCAGGTCTCCACATGCTTTATTTCCAGCCACTTGTGGAGTCTCATACCTGGATATTCCAAAGACACCTGCCATTCTTCACATCTAAAATGAGAATTCGTCATCTTTTCTAACCATCAGTCTATCCCCTCCTTCCCATCCAGTTTCTTCCTCACTCTGAATCTCACATCTTGAATTTGGGTCTTATGGTGTGTTGCAAAAGCTAAACATTTAAGGGCTTTAGAACCATATTACTATGCTTATACAGGGCCCACCTGATAAACATTTCTGCCATGGTACAAAAGACTCTGCGAGAGGTCTAGAGGAATGTATAAACCTTATGGACCTTGTGAGAGGAAGCCAGCCAGCCAGCTGTGGAGCTGCTCAGGCACCGCAGATCACTCCAGGGGCCAGTGGCAGAAGGACCTTCAGTTGAGGTGACTGCACTATTCTAGTAGCCTCACTGCCAGAAGTTTCTGCTACTATAAGTAGAACCATGAAGATGTGGTCAGAGACCTGTTATGCTCCGAGGAATGCCTTATTGTAGTCCACACTGACTTCAGTTACTTGTATAAACTGGACTTCCTTGGTATAGAAAGGTCCTAAAAACTGTACCCAATTAACTTTGTATCACGCTTTCCAATTTATAATGCACTCACACACATATTATTTAAAAAAAAATTTTTTAACGTTTATTCATTTTTTGAGAGACAGAGAGACAGAGCGTGAGCAGGGAAGGGGCAGAGAGAGGGAGACACAGAATCCGAAGCAGACTCCAGCCTCTGAGCTGTCAGCACAGAGCCCAACGTGGGGCTTGAACTCATGAACTGTGAGATCATGACCTGAGCCGAACTCGGATGCTCAACCGACTGAGCCACCCAGGTGCCCCTTGCACACATATTATTTAAGAAAAAAGAAATGGTGTCAGAGAAAGGCGGTCTGAGAGCACATTCATATGCTGTTCTCCTGGAGAGACTGAGTTTGACAGTCTGACCACCTTTTGAGAAACACTAGTGGTGGTTCCAAACTGAGTGTTTCTTGGAATCACAGAGAGCACCTATTAAGAATACTGCCTCTGGTGTCCCCCACCTCCTAGAATGTCTGATTAATTAGGTGAGGGGTAGGATCTGTGCTCAGAGTCTGAGGAATTTAAATTCTACAGGTGATGCAGCTCCAGCAGGCCCACAGATTGGCACCAGGGAGCTGCTACCTGGAGATACATGCTGCATAGGGCGAGACCACGTCACTTTGTTCATCACCCCTAACCTGGAACCTGGCACATGGCAGGTGCTCAGTATGAGTTTCTTGACTCTTTCTTACTGTCACTTTCTTTCTGCCCCCCTCCTCCATTACACTCTGTTCAGTGTTCTCTAGCACAGTACAGAGGGGAACATCTGGCAATGAGTGAAGCATAAGGTGGTCCTTCCTGAAATGCTTGAGGGGACTCTAGAATCCCTACGTTCATTGCTGAATGTGTCTTCCTCATACTAGAGGAAGTTTGAAATAAATGTTTTCTGTTCCTTTAAAAAATGCTATATATTGATAATAAGGAAAGTCAGTGCTTAACTTCATCTTCGCCCTCCCTCCCAAGTATCCAACTGGTACCCCCTTCCATGCCTCTCCTGTACTTAATGTTTGTGCTTCTTTTCTTACCACCCAAGTGCCTGAATCCTTGAGCTGCTTTCCCCAGACCCGCTGGCCATCTGTTTTACAGTTAACACTGCCACCACCCCCCCCAACCTAAATAGTGATAAAAGCCAAACGTGATCAAATGTCCCATTGAATCTTCACAACAACCCTTTGAGGCTGGTGACATTCTTACCATTCCACAGATAAGGAAAGTGAGATTCAGGATGATTCTAACACTTCAACTGGCAAATGGTGATGCTGGGGTTTGAACTAAGGGTGATATAACTCCAGAGCTGGTGCTTTTAACCTCGATGCAATGATGTAGAATTTTATTTAAGTGAAATCATGGGATATTCTGAGGCTATAAATCATTTATTCTCTGCAGAAAAGAAGAGGAACATCAGTGTTCTAGAAGAGAACTTTGGTCTATCACCGTCTAGAATTCCTTATTCACTTATTTTCAGGGCTTCTTCTCCCTAATCATAGTATAAAAAACCCCTGATGCAGCCCTGTAGTTTAGGTACACATCGGTAAAGATGCTCCTCATCCTGGGGGAAGGAAATATTGGAAGTTGGGGGCAGTAATGTCATTGTTCTGAGGCTGCTGCTCCTGACTTGATTTTTTTTTTCCCCCAAGAAAATGGTTTGGTAACATCAACAAATGAGAGTTAGAAAAACAGCATATTTGTCACTAGTTGGGCTCATTTCTGTTTCCAGTTTATGAGGAGACTGCTTTCATGGGTTAGATTAACTACTATTTAAAAATCTTATTACAGCCCCTATGCCCTTGTGCTCTCTTCATTCTTTTCCACCCATTAGTCACTTTGTCCTTCATTCGGGGTATTTCTTTTTGACCTGTCTTATAGTCACTATAAAAGCAGTGCATTCCCCAAACTCATTTTTCCTAAGCTACAAAGCAGACTCACTGTATGCATAGCATCCACCTGGGCCCTCTACCTGTTGTCCCCACAGGGAACCAATGTGACATTATTTTCATGCTACTTGCTGTGTATGAGTAATAAAATACTTTATCTCTGACCCAAGAATCTTGTGTCTTCTGCCAACATCCATGCAACAGTAAGAGGCTTATTTATTAGCTTGTGTACGGTAAAATCTTAGTTGCTGACACTTTTGGTGACGTGATGGAATGCTGGCAGAGACAATCCTTTCTGGAAGACCCTATGGGTTATGTTAGTGGGCAAGAGAGGACTTCCAGGATCTAGTAGCAAATGCTTTTACCCAAGTGGTGATCAAGGGGCACAGTAAGTGTCCTCCACTGACGTCCTGTTAATGTATATTTAGAAGCTAAGTGATAAGAAACAGGCTTGAAACAATTTACCCAAACGATGTTTTGGTTGTGCTCACTCTCCTCGAGAGTAGAATGAGAAAGGGATGTTATATGACAGTGGGGTGGCCAAAAGTGGCTGTAGCTGCTGAGTCAAGGAATCCCCAAAGTTTAAATAAATGCTGTCAACAATATGGAGATAGAAACTTAAGTGGATCAAAAACAAGTGTTGATTTGGATGAGCCCAAGCTGTAGGCTTGAAACTGGAAGTTGATGCAAGGCCTTGTTTATGGACAATGAATTGCTCTGTCCCTCTGCACCTCCTGACCCTTCCCCTCCCCCATTTCCCAACTTCAGCTGCTTTCAGGAAAAAGCTGAGTATGCTTGGGGAACTTCAAGAAGGGGGAAGCTCAAATATTTTTAGCTCTGTTGTGCATAATTGCCCAGGTTACAATTCTGCTCAGTTAGTGGAGGGGGTTGGGGTGCTGGATGCAAGGGTAGCTGAAGGCACTGAGGACTGTGGAGGAAGCTGCATAATATGAGCAAGGAAACTGGTACCAAGCCTGTCTTGAGGAGACCAAGGATTTAAAAAAAAGCCATCCTCCAAAGCCTGTCTTCCTCCTCTCCCATCTGCATCCCCTTACCTTCTGGACTTCCCTTTATATGCCTATTAGGCTTCTTAATCCATTGGTCCATGTTCCCATAGTGTAGTGGTCCTCAGCCAGGGTGATTTAGTCCCCCCTTCCGACCCTAAGACATTTGACAATGTCTAGAGATATCTTTGATTGTCACGACTAAAAGAGGGAAGGGTGTGTTCTACTGGCATTTAGTGGATAGGAGCAGGGATGCCGTAAATATCCTACAGTGCACAGGATGCCTTCCCCAAACAATGATCCTACCCAAAACGTTAGTACTGCCAAGATTGGGATCCTTACTGGGGGCTGGGGGTGGGGGGAGCATCCAAAAATCAACTGATGGGGTTTGGGCAACTTTTTCTGTGAAGAAGGAAAATTAAAGTGACCTGGTAGGGCGGGCTTTTTGGGCTGATTCAATGTACTACTGTCTTTCATTGCTGAACGTATAACTGATATTTATGTTGTACGTGCTTGCATTGTGAATACTTATGAAGTCCAGAAGGGATTCTTCTATTCGAAGACTGTGGTAGAGAGGTAATCTCTGTCTTCTTACTGGCGGTCTAGCAAAAAGAATATAAAATCTAAGAAGAAAAGGAAATCACAGCTTTAGACCGCTATTGCACAAGTCAGAAAAGCAATTCCCTAGTACAACATCGCCACCTGCCGACCCAGGCACCAAGTGCACCTCTTTTAAAAAAGCTGGGGTTTGGGAAGCAGATGCAGCTGTTGACCTGTTGCCGAGCTCTTGTCGAAAAAGAAACAGGAACCCTCCTGCACTGTTGGTGGGAATGCAAACTGGTGTAGCTGCTCTGGAAAAAAGTGTGGAGGGGCCTCAAAAAAATTAAAAACAGAACTACCTACGACCCAGTAATAGCACTGCTGGGAATTTACCCGAGGGATACAGGAGTGCTGATGCATAGGGGCATGTGTACCCCAGTGTTTATAGAAGCTCTTTCAACAATAGCCAAATTATGGAAAGAGCCTAAATGTCCATCAGCTGATGAATGGATAAAGAAATTGTGGTTTATATATACAGTGGAATACTACTTGGCAACGAGAAAGAATGAAATCCTGCTGCTTGCAGCAATGTGGAAGGAACTGGAAGGTATTATGCTGAGTGAAATAAGTCAGAGAAGGACAGATGTCGTATGTTTTCACTCATATGTGGATCTTGAGAAACTGAATGAGCACTGGGTGTTGTATGTAAGCCAATTTGACAATAAATTATATTTAAAAAAAAGAAAAAAAAAGACCTATAAAGACCTGTGACTCTGCAGCCTGAGGTCTCCATTTTGGGTGGGTTAACTCACGCTTGACAACCAATAAGGAAAAGGCCGAATATATCTCACTTGTCAAATTGGAAAGTTTTTCCGCACTTGGAAATTGGGTATTTAAGGACCAAGTAGCCTGGCCCTAGCAGCATCTCAGTTTATATGAAAAAGTGGTAGCTGTTGCTTTGGGGAAACTACTCACATGATACCACCTGAAGTAAAGCCACTGGCTCAATGGTGTCCTTAGTTCACAGAGGTGCACCTTAATCCTGGGGCCTGGTTCAATGATGGTCTGGCTAAGTTCAAACCTGTTAGGGGAGAGGGAGGCTGGAGCTGTTCAACTGCTGCTCCGTATATGCCATACTGAAAATTGGCATTGTTATTCACTCACTGCATAGAACTCAAGGCCATTTTCATAACTCTGGCCAATATTCCCTATGATGAAACATATTTTTTACTGACTCTTGGGATAGTAGCCATGATTTAGTGGCCTGGTCTGTTATCTGGTCCACCCCTTGGAAGACTATAGACTGATGGATTAAACACCCCTGGCACCTGTGGTAGGAACATCTGAGACTACAGATATACAAGGGAAGAGGCCATAAATATTCTCTTTGTTGCCTAGATCGAACACCATCACTCAAGTCAAACAGCAAATGCAGTTGACAGGTTGTGCATGTAGCTGATCATAAATGATACTGCTGTGCCTGTGCGTCAATAGCAGCTCTCAACATGGAGCCCCTGCAGACAGGTACAAACACATGGACTGGCACAACCTCACTTCATTCTGTTACAAAATCACGTGCTTCTCTGATGCTTGAGAGGGATATGCCACATATAGAAAAGGAAATTACAACCATTCAGTGACACTGCCCGTGTGACTTAACCAAGCTAATGTAGCAATGTTGATCCAAATCAAGTTTAATGACAAATCCTGTTAGGAGTGACCTGTGCCTACTTGGGTTATATGCTTGTATGTGGCTAGAAATGGGCCAAGGAATCTCTCTCCATTAGGGATAGAGGTTGTTTTTTGGCTCATCTATTGCCTCCTGTAATTATTGGCAATGACACCAAAGATCAGCAGGTTAGTGAAATGAATAATGGATGGGCCTTAGGCTAGACTACATCCTGACTGTCTGAAATAGAGTCCTCTGGTCTTCCCTGGGATAGTCACCTGGGTCCAGGACTCTGGAAGGCATATTTGAGGTCAATACTTGAGGTTAATTTCATCTTGTTGTTTGGAGTCCCGATGATAGTAGCCTTGTGTGAGAAATTTAGTTCTAGCCTCTGTTGGTTAAAGTAATCAGAATGGCCAACAGAGTGACATACTTTTGTGACAGTTTGCTAGAAGCCAAGACAGGTAGGGGCAACAGGTGGATTGATGGGGAAAACAATCTTCCACAGGTCCTGAACATCCCTGCACATTTTTGCTAGCTATGCCAAGAATTCAAGTTCCTTCCTGACTATTCTTTCCTAATGTCATTTCTCTGGGTTGTGTTTATAGTGAACACTGTGAGGGTTGAAGTTATATCAAGTCATATGTTTGCTTCTAAATTATTGGGTGTGTGTGTGAAGAATTGAGTGAGAGTGTAGGTGAACCATATCATCTAAAAATTTGTAATTGTTGAGGCTGGGTCATAGGTACATGTGGGTTCAAAGTACAGGCTTTCTTACCACTTATTATAAAAATAGTAGATTCCCAAGTGTGTTCCTTGTTAGCAATACAAACTCATTGTATGTATTATATCCTTCTGGGCCCCTCTATGTTACCCCCATGGGATCTGGGATAAGGCTCATGCTGCTTGTTGTGTCATGAGTAATAAAGTCCTCTTCTGTGATTTACGAGTCTTGTGTCTTTTTCCAGTATTTATAAAATGGTAACAGGATCTTAGTACCTTGTAAGTAGGAGTAAAATCCCAGACCCTGACAGTATCTATATTGTTTTGTGGGGAGTGGGGGATGCTTTGATGTTTGATTGAAATCACCAGGCACAAATTTAGTTGTGTAGCTTTGTTTTCACATTGAGAAAAAAAATCAGTTTGTTAAACTTGTCTTGCAACTGCCCCAAATTTTGCCAAGCTTGAAATTTGGAACTTCTCTATGTAGTCCCTTTTTAAGCTTTATTTTAAATATCTAAAATTATGAATAATGTCAGCCATTTACAAAATTAGAGAGACTGGTATAATGAGCCCCCATATAGACATCACTTGGCTTCAACAATGATCGACTCATGGCTGATCTTGTTACTTCTATATCTGCCTCCCATTCCCAATTACTCTGCAGCACATATATACAATTATAGAATTTCATTTGTAATATAATCTGTTTTAAAATCATTGCTGGAATCTGCTTTGTTTTATGGTCTAGTATATTTGTTTTATTTATACTTCTAAAGAGCTATTTTGAGAAAATATTGCTCCATTAATAATAATTTTTTTAAGGTTTACTTATTTATTTTGAGAGAAAGAGAGAGAGAGAGAGAGAGAATTCCCAAGCAGACTCTGTGCTGACACAACAGAGCCCCATGTGGAGTTCGAGCTCATGAACTGTGAGATCATGACCTGAGCCCAAATCAAGAGTTGGACACTTAACTGAATGAGCCACCCAGATGCTCCTCCATTAATAATAATTTTTAAAAAAGCATCACAAGTCTCTCTCTCCCCCACCCCCGAAATATTTTGAATGTAACTAAAGCTCTATATAGTGGCAAATAAATCTTCAGTTCTGTAGTTATTAAAACAAAAAAAGAAATTAGGAAAAAGAACTAAAGAAAATATAAATTAGTAACATAAAATATTAATGAATTATTTAATATATGTAATTGACTACTTGTGAGAACTGCACCAAAATAAATAAAATATACTAATCTCTGACAAATTAACAAATGAGGTAAAATGTGTAAATACTTATTGAGATACATAACTACAAATATAGATGTTAAAATAATTTAATACAATACATAAAGTATTCTATGCAAATAATTTTGAAACTCATAAAGAGAAAGTTTCTGGCCAATGTATATACAATCTATATCAGTTGTACCGTCCCCCCCTCAGAGATTTTGGTTGACTTTCGTTCAAATGCCACTTCTGTTTGCTTGTGACAATCCCAGAACCTGCTCATGCTTTGAGATTTTGTGGCTGCTTCATAGTTTTCTAAGTATCCACACTCCTGCATCCACGGGGGCTGTCCTTATTTTCCCAGCAACATCTAACAGGGGGCAATATAACCCCCTTTCCATGTGTGCTCACGGAAACCGCTGAGAGCACAGAAAGGATTGGTCAGTTTTTCTGTAATGGGTTAGATAGCAAATATTTTAGTCTCTGTGAACACATACACTACTCCTTCTCATCCTTCTTTTCTTGTCTTACAACCTTTTAAAACCCCCAAAACATTTAGCTCTCAAGATGTATGTGGCGGGGAGAGGGGGAGGCTGTGCTCATGGCTGCTCTGGGAGACGAGATTCTGGATGCCAGAGAAGCGCCCTCTCCTCATTTGTGAGAGTTACCTGCCCTGCGCCCCGGGCCGGATTACGGTGGGCGGGGCGGCTGGCGGCACAGGGCGGGGCCTACCTTCCCGCGGTTTTCTCCTGGTCCTTCTGGGCGGTGCAACCTCTGGCTTCCGGGGCCTACCGGCAGCTGACAGCCACCTAGAGCTTCGAAGGCTACCAGCGGTCGAGCGGATGGTCTCCCTGTCGCAGGTGAGCCCCCGGCCAGGCGCGGAGGGCTCGGCGGGCACCTGCGGCTGCCACTCTCACCCCTGCAGCCGGCCTGCGGGGACCCTAAGCAGGGCAGCCCCCTGGGGGAAAAAAAAGGTACAGAAACAGGCTACTGGTTGTGCTTGGCCTGTGGGCAGTTTTCTCAACTCTGCCCTGAAGAATAATGGCTAAAGAGTGCAGGCCCGGTAGCCATATTGCCTTTCGTTCTGGGTTTTAATCCTGACTCCAGTGTTTACTAGTTCTGTCAACGTGGGGAAAAGCTTGACCTTCTCTGGGCCTCAGTTTCCTCATTTTGAAAGCAGTGGTAATAACAATTCTTACTTCATCGAGTTGTAATGAAAATTGAATGCGCTAATATGTGTACCGTGCTTAGAAAAGTGGCACATTGTGAATGCTCACTGCACGTTCGATGTTATTATCAAGACTATATTTGTGTTCATTGGATTTAATCACACCTTGCATAGCCGTCTGCTGCCTTTCTCCTTCCTATTGCTACTCTCTTTCTTCTCTCTCCCCTCATTTCTTTCAGATGTAACCAAGAAATTCCTCAACTTTTTTTTTTTTCTTTTTAATCGGGCACGATTGTTCTTCCCATAGTCCGGTTTGCCTATAGTCTTACACTCTAAAGAATGTATCTATTTATTTTATTCTCTAAGAAAAATGCTAATGAATAATTTTTTTGTTCACAGCATTACTTATAAACTACCAAAAGTTGACTCTAGAAGAAATGAAAATGCAAGTAATAGGAAAAGTTATCAAAGAATTACATCCGAAAATGTTAACTCAGATGATTTTGCATTTTAAGTAGACTTTTTATTATGGAAAATATAAACATATGAAAAAGTAAAAAGAATTATGTAATGAACCCCCATATACCTATGTCCCAGACCCTACAATTATAAAGTCCTGGGCAATATTGGATTTTTTTTTGGTTTTGTGTTTTTATTTTAGAGAGAGAGATAGCATGCAAGTGGGGGAGAGGGGCAGAGAGAGAGAGAGAGAGAGAGAGAATCTCAAGCAGGCTCCACGCTGAGTGTGGAGCCTGATGCAAGGCTGGATCCCATGACCCTGGGATCATTAGCTGAACCAAAATCAAGAGTCAGATGTTCAACCAACTGAGCAATCCAGGTACCCCTTGGACAATATTGTTTTTACTGTATCCTCACCCAATTCTTCCCCACACCTGATAATTTGGAAGCAAATACCTGACCTTATACAATTTCATTCTTGAATCATAAATTGTTTTAAAAATGTAACCACAATATTATTATATTAACATAGTAAACAGTAAAATAATCCCAAAATATATAATATGCCGCCTGTATTCATATTTCCCCAATTGTCTTATAAAAACAATTTGTTTGTTTAAGTTTCACCTGCTATCTTTTCTGTTAATTTACACATTCTCTTTTCTTCTTGCAATTTGTTTGTTGAAATAATTGTCCTGTGGTGTTCTACCACCTGGATTTTGCTAATTGCATCTCCACTGTGTCATTTAATATGTTCTTCTATCTCCTGCACATAGGTACATGTATATTGAAGCTTGATTACATTATGCTTGTGTGTTTTGCACAAGAATACTTCATAGATGATATTGTATACTTTTATTAGGAAGTACGTAACATCTGGTTGTCTCTCTTTTTTGTTTTTTATGATGTTAGTAGGTCTTGATGATCATTTCCTAGACTCATTAATCATTAGGGGTTGGAATTGAAGAAGTTCTAATAGAATATCTTCAAGTTGGCTCCTGAGTCTTTTTGACATAACCTAGCTGTGTTTGATATCTTTCTTGCTTTCTGGTATAATAGGAGATTCCTCATTCACTTTGTATATTTTCTGTTTCAGATCTAGAACCTTGTACCTGTTACTGGAAAATGGTATTTAGAGACATAATCTGCACCCTATGGGTGCTTCTGGCTGTGGGGTTGGCATTGTAGAAACAATGCCTTTTCAGTGGATGGCGTTTTTGTTTGTTTATAAAATACATCATTAAAAAATGTCAATTTTAGTTAAGAGTATGATTTATGATTATGCAAATTATTTTTTGTTTCAAAGTTGTAATATTGTGATTTGAGATGAGGAATATGCATTTGGTCCTTGTTCAGTTTTGGCACAGAGCAACTAAAACCCTTGGAATTTACTGAATGATAAGAGCAATAAAGGTGTCTTTTGTTACATTAACGAGGCAGCTTTTGGAAAGCATCTCAGGATGGGGGCTGGTTGCCAGAGGAGCCAACCATGTGATTAGGGTTGGAACTTTCAGGCCTGGGAAGGGAGGGACTGGAGGTTGAATCAATTGTCACCAGTGATTTAATCAGCAGTGTCTATGTAATGTAGCCTCTGTAAAACTCACACTCCAAAGGACAAGGTTTGGAGAGCTTCAGACTCGGTGAACATGTGGAGATTTGAGGAGAGTGGTGCATCTGGAGAGAGCATGGAAGCTTTTGCACCCTTTCCCCATACCTTGCTCTATGCTTTATTGCATCTGGCTCTTCTTGAGTTATATCCTTTTGTAATCAATTGGTGATCTAGAAAGTAAAATGTTTCTCTGAGTTCTGTGTGCTCTGGCAAATTAATTGAATCTAAGAAGGGGGTTGTTGGAACCTCCAGTACATATGACCAGTCAGTCAGAAGCACAGGTCACAACCTGGACTTGTGACTGGCCTCTGAAATGGGGGTGGGGTGGGGGAAGTGTTGTAGGACTGAGCCCTTAACCTGTGAGATTTGATGCTATCTCCGGGTTGTTAGTGTCAGAATCGAGTTAAATTGTGGGACACCCAGGTGCTGTCTGAGAATTGCTTAATGGTGTGGGAAACCCCTCCCCAACTACCACACACACACACACACACACACACACACACACACACACACACACCCACACCCATGTTGGAATTGGTACCAGAACCTTTCAAAGTCAAATCTATAAAACAAGGTGTATTTTGAGAAGTCTAGCTTCTATCTCAATCTTCTTCAACCTATTCTTTCCTACCGTTGGAGGATTTTTTTTACCTTAATGCCTGGGATTCCTTGTCTTGCTGCTTCGAAGAATGAAAGGGTGGACACAAAATAAAATGAGCAGCAGGCAAAAGTTTATTAGAATGTAAGATCAGAAAGTAAGAATAGTAGGAAAGCTCTCTTTACAGAGAGGGGGCATTCCAAAGTGAATGTCAACGACTATAAGCAAGGGACTTTGTTTTACAGGGTTTTGGTCTGTCCCTTTCCTTCCCTCCTTCTCAGATCTGACCCTTAGTGGCTAGGTAACTCTATTGCCTAGTCATTTCTTTTTGACTGGCTTGTTTCCATTGTATGAGGGGGCCATACCTTTCCTTGTGGGTCATACGTTTTATGTTCTACTTGTTTTAAGTCAGGTCTTTTGTCAAATTCCTGAGAGAAACCTGAGGGGGAGTAAGTGGTGTCTATTACATTGTTAAAAAACATTTTTTTTCAATGTTTGTTTATTTTTGAGAGAGAGAGACAGAGACAGAGCACGAGTGGGGGAGGAACAGAGAGAGGTGGATGCAGAATCTGAATCAGGCTCCAGGCTCTGAGCAGTCAGCACAGAGGCAGATGCGGGGCTTGAACTCATGAACTGTGAGATCATGACCTGAGCTGAAGTCAGATGGTTAACTGACTGAGCCACCCAGGTGCCCCTACATTCTTTTTTTTTTTCCTTTTTTTTTTTAATGTTTATTTATTATTGAGAGACAGACACAGACTGTGAGCAGGGGAGGGGTAGAGAGAGGAGGAGACACAGAATCCGAAGCAGGCTCCAGGCTCTGAGCTGTCAGCACAGAGCCCCATGCAGGGCTCGAACTCACAAACTGCGAGATCATGACCTGAGCCGAAGTTGGTCACCCAACCAACTGAGCCACCCAGGTGTCCCTAATTTAACAAAAGCAAATGGGTGAATATGCTTTTATATTTTTCTTTTATAGGTAAATAGAAGTGTCCTATGCATATTTTCTCCCCATTTTAAGTTTATTTATTTATTTTGAGAGAGAGAGAGAGGGAGAGGGAGAGTATGTGCACTGGGGAGGGGCAGAGAGAGAGGAAGAGCAGGAGAATCCCAAGCAGGCTCAGTGCTGTCAGCTCAGAGCCTGACATGGGGCTCGATCTCACGAATCATGAAATCATGAAATCAAGAGTCAGATGCTTAACTGACTGAGCCAGCCAGGTGCCTCTCTCCTCTCCTCCATAGTTTTTTAAAACAAATTTTTTTTTTTTTTTTTTGCCTAACCACTTCTCATGGAAATGACCCTGTAGCAGTATATGGAGACTTTTCCCATTCCTTTTTATGACTTTATAATACTCTGTTATGTGCATGTACCATTGATAGACATTTTTGTTTCCAATCTTTGCTGTTACAAATAGCACTTCAAAGAAAATCCTAGACCCTGTGTCTTTTTGCTTGGAGAACCAGTCGTGGTATTGATGGGTCAAAGGGTGAGTCCATGTCAATTTTCTACATATTGCCAAACTCTTGACTGTGTGAGTTAGGGTGTGCAGTGGACTGAATGTGTCCTTCCAAATTCATATGTTGAAATCTTGATGACCCCTGGCCTCCCCACCAAATGTGATGGTAGTTGGAAGTGGGCCTTTGGGAGGTGACTGGAGAGGGTGGAGCTGGAGAGGTAGCTTGAGCTCTCTCTGTCACTCGAGGATGCAGTGTCAGCAGACTGCAGCCTAGAAGGAGGTCCTCCTCAGGACCGACTGACTTCATCTTGGACTTCCAGGATCTAGAACTGTGAGAGCTAAATGCTTGTTGTTTAAACCACTTAGTCTATGGTAACTTGCTATAGAGCCCAAACTGACTCAAAGATGAGGTCAAGTGTGGAAACAAACCACATCAGTTATTTCAACCGATGGAATTTAATATAAAGAACTGTTCACTAGGTATGGGGTTAATTAAATCGCTGAAAGGGTAAAAAGAAAACTTCAGGGAATCAAAAAGGCAGCAGATGTTGGAAGCCTGTACTAGCCCACGGCTGAGGAAACTTTGAGGAGGGATCCCATGGAATGGCAACTCAGACCTCTGTGGAGGTGGTGCTGCTTCCCTGGTGCTGTGGTTCTGAGTTTGAAACAGGGCCCGGATCTTGAAGAAGGCGGTAGCCAGCTGATTCTGATGTTTCTTTTTTTTATTATTATTATTTTTTTAATGTTTATTTATTTTTGAGAGAGACGGAGACAGAATGTGAGTAGGTTGGGGCAGACAGGGAGGGAGGCACAGAATCTGAAGCAGGCTCCAGGCTCTGAGCTGTCAGCAAAGAGCCCGACACGGGGCTCGAACTCACGAGCTGTGAGATCATGACCTGTGAGATCATGACGCTCAACCGACTGAGCCACCCAGGTGCCCCTGATTCTGATGTTTCTTTGGGAGATAGGAGTTTGCAACTATGGGGAAGACTGAAAACTGTATTTGGTTGCCACTTGGGAAGGTACTGGTGCTGTCAGGGTGGAAAGCATCACAGCGCAGTCTCCTGGGAACTGCAAGCAAACAGGAAGCCCCCCAGATACAGGCAGGAAGGAGCCAGTCCCTTCCAGCCTCCTCCTCCAGCCTCTCAGACTCCCTCTGGTGCCCCCAGCCATACATCCTGACTTCGAGCCTGAAAGGTGGCTTGAGAAGCCTGGCCCAGCATCAGCGAGCAGAGTAAGAGAGGAACTGAGAGACAGCAAGGTTATAATCTCTGCTGGTCAACTGTCTGTAGGTGTGGAGGCCCCGTTATGCATTTCTCCCACAGAGGCCCTGTTTCCCCATGGGCTCAGCAACAGATCTGGTATTTTGTTAGACTTTACATTTTTGCCTTCAGATTCTACTTTTCAACAACAGGTAATTATCATGCTTTATGAACTCTTCTAAAGTATAGAAAAAGATGGAAGATATAATGGTTCCTACTGCTTTTATGCTCATCATATACAATGGCTTTAACAATGCTTGTAAAACACTTGACAACTGTACAGAAACACAGCTGACACAGAACAACTCTGTGACCAGGGATAAAATGACTGCAAGACTGCCTAAACCATCTGTTGGCAAAAGTGAACAGCGGGGTCCTCACTGCATTCCTAACAATTAAAATAGAGGATCTTCCCTATTTTTATCCTGTTGAATTTTTCAGTTTGTCTTGCTCAGATTTAACCCTAGGATAGCTTTTGCTTTAAAATAAGGGCTCTTTGTTAAAAGGTTCATATTCTTTGCTTATTTGAAAATCACCTTCACAAAAGGGAACATGTAGAAAATACTCCCTTGGGTTGTTTTCATTTCATATATATTTTTGACATTCATACGTATTTTTATGAAAGCCAGTTAATCATTTCCAATTTTCATACTTTTACTGATAAAATAGTGTTTCTCAATTTTTCTGTAGTTAGGCGTCCCAATTATTTAAATACATTAAGGATCAAAATATGCTCCCCACTGGGGAAAATCATTCAGAGATACATCCTCTTACATTCTAGACACATTCTCCATTGAATTTTGAAATCTTTGATATAAATTTGTAAAGGTTAAGTCATCATATAAATAGCAGTGCTATTAACAATCACAAAATTAATGAGAATAATAATGAGCTCAAGCGTATAAAATGCCAGAGTTAGCATAAACACTGTAATACCTCTGTGTATGACATTTTTGTTTTGCCATAGGGAAAAGTTCTGTGAACTAGTTCCCTAAGTAGTGCCAATACATTATTACTGCAAATAAACTGCTCATTATCTAAGTTGTTTTTGCAACTTTTGGAGAAAACAAAATGAGGTATTATTGAAGGAGACATTTATCGCTGTGCAGTAAAATAAAGAAGTGGTTTAAACAGAGGTCAAATTAAGAACACTTCTGTACATCACTTTCACCATCGTATAAAAGTAAAACATGTTCACAGCCAAAAACTTTGAAAATATACTTAGATGTGTGCGTACACACACACACACACACACACACACACAAACACAAACACACACACTCCATTAAAAACTGCCTGTAATCCTATCACCCATGATGAGTTATCACTGTTAATATGTTTCATTTTATCAGTCTCCGGCTTACCTCAATAAGTAGGGAGTGCATAGTAGCTGTTTTTTATATGTTGCATTTTTTTTTTCAAAACATAACATTAGAAACTTTTCTCAGGTCATTGAAACTGAATTGAAAGCATGATTTTTGTATTGCATAATATTATAGCACACAAATAGATTGTATTTTATTTAACCCTTGACCATTTCCCATGTTTAGCGATTTAAAAAATTTCTTATTTTCCCTTATGAACAGATGAACATTTTTATGCATAAAATGTTGACTAAATATCTAATTATTTTCTTAGCACAAATTCCTATAAGAAGAATTGCTGGGTTGAAGGTTTGCACACTTTGAAAACTTTTAAAATATGTTCCCAAATCATTCTTTTTTTTTAAAATATTTTTTTTAACGTTTATTTATTTTTGAGACAGAGAGAGACAGAGCATGAACGGGGGAGGGTCAGAGAGAGAGAGGGAGACACAGAATCGGAAGCAGGCTCCAGGCTCTGAGCTGTCAGCACAGAGCCCGATGCGGGGCTCGAACTCACGGACCATGAGATCCTGACCTGAGCTGAATGAAGTCGGATGCTTAACTGACTGAGCCACCCAGGTGCCCCCAAATCATTCTTTAGAGAACTTGTATTAGGTCAAATTTCCACTGGCTGAGACAGAATAACTGTCTTTTGGGATCCATCACAATGCTGGATACTACCAATAATTTTTTTTTTGTTAACTTAATGGGAGAAATTGATATTCATTAAAAGTGTATATTCTTGAATATTAATTTGTAAATATAAGACCAAAATATTCCTGATTTAGCCTTGATCAAAATTATAGTTGAAACCGGGTGCCACACATTTCAGTAGCAGGAAAGAAAAAAAAAATTGCTGGCATGGATGGTCTGAAAGTATAAAGCACTGAGATAGTCATTATATGCTGTTAAGGAGATAAGGGCAAAAGCTGAAAATCTGATATTTTTAAAGTGTCAGATTAGCTAGTACTATGCTGTTATTATTACTCTAGCTTTGTAATGTAGTTTCAAATGAGGAAGTGTAATACTGCCAACATTGTTGTTCTTTTTCAAGACTGCTTTGGCTATTTGGAGTTTTTTTTGTGTGGTTCCATATGAATTTTAAGATTGCTTTTTCTATTTCTGTGAAAAATGCCATTGGAATTTTGGTAGGGATTACATTGAGTTCATAGATCACTTTCAGTAATATGGCTATTTTAACAATGTCGATTCTTCCAATCCATAAATCCATTTGTTTGGAGAATGAAATACTGATACATGCTACACCATGGACAAATCTTGAAATATTATGCTGAGTGAAACATCACACTTAATGGTGAAAGACTGAATGCTTTCCCTGTAAGGTCAGAAAAAAGGCAAGAGTGTCCCCTGTCATTACTTCCATTCAGTTTTGTTCTGGGTCCAAAAAGATAAAGGGCATACAAACCGGAAAGTTAAATAAAACTATAATCTGTTTGCAGCTGATATGAACAACTATATAGAAAATCTCAAAGAGTCTGCAAAAAGATTACTAGAACTAACAAGTTTAGCAGGATTGTATTTTTATTATTATTATTTTAAATATTTTATTTAGGGAGAAAGTGCATGAGTGGGGGAGAGGGGCAGAGGGAGAGAGAGAATCTTAGGCAGGCTGCATGCTCAGCATGGAGCCTGACAGAGTATTTGATCCCATGACCCTGGGATCATGACCTGGCCTGAAATCAAGAGTCGAACATTCAACTGAATGAGCTACCCAGGCACCCCAGTTTAGCAGGATTTTAGAATAGAAGGTAAATATATAAAATTCAATTACATTTTTATGTATTAACAATGAACAATTGGAAGTTGAAATTAAAGATGAGTACTATATGCAATAGCACAAAAATTATACAAAACGTAGGTATAAATCTCAAAAAATATGGATAGGATCTATATGCTAAAACTACCAAACACTGATGAATATAATCAAGGAAAGAGCTGAATAAATGGGCAACAATACTATGTTCAAGGATTTGAAATCTCATACTTGTTAAAATGTCAATTCTATTCAAATTGAACTAGAGATCCAATGCAAAACCAATAAAATCCAGCAGGATTTTTTTTTGTACAAATTAATAAGCCGATTCTAAAATTTATATGGAAAGGCAAATGAAAAGTTTTCTGTGCTATGCCTATTCATCACTCTCTCTCCCCTAATCCCTGGCAACCACTGATTCTTTAACTGTGTCCAGAGTTTTGCCTTTCTGTGAATGCTATGTATTTGAAATCATACAGCCTTTTGAGATCAGCTTCTTTCATGAAGTAATATGCATTTAAGTTTCCTCCATGTCATTTCATGGCTTGGTAGCTCTTTTCCTTTTAGTGCTGAGTAGTATTCCACTCTCTGGATGTACCACAGTTTAATTCATCATTCTCCTATTGAAGGACAAGTTGGTTGCTTCTAAGTTTTGGCAGTTATGAATAAAGCTGCTTTAAACATCTGTATGCAGGTTTTTGTGTGGACATAAGTTTTCATTTCATTTGGGTAAACACCAAGCAGTGCAGCTACTAGATTTTGTGAAAGAATATATATTTAGTTTTGTAAGAAATTGCAAACTGTCTTCCAAAGTGGCTGTGCTATTTTGCATTCCCATCAGTAATGAATGAGAATTCCTCTCGCTCCATATCCTCTCCAGCATTTGGTGTTGTCACTGTTCTGGCTTTTAGTCATTTTAATAGATAAGTATTGTTATCTCATTGTTGTGCAAATGTGCATTTCCCCAATAACATATGATATTGAACATCTTTCCTGTGCTTACTTGTCAATTTGTATTTCTTCTTTGGTGAAGTGTCTCTTAGGTCTTGCTCATTTTTAATCAGATTGTTTATTGAGTTTTATCATTGAGTTTTAAGTGTTCTTTGTATATTTTGAATAACAAGACCTCTATAAATTGTGTCTTTTGCAAATATTTTCTCCTAGTTTGTGGTGTGTATTCTCATTCTCTTGAGATTGTCTTTTACAGAACAGAAGTTTTTAATTTTAATCAAGTCCAGTTTATCAATTCTTAATTTCATTGAGCAAGTCTTTGGTTTTGTATTTTAAAAATCATTGCCATCCCTAAGGGCATCTAGGTTTTCTCCTATGTTATCTTTTAGGAGTTTTATAGTTTTGATTTTACATTTAGGTCTGTGAGACCTCTTTTCAATTTCTGTGAGATCTAGAGTGATGTCCCATCTTCCATTTCTGATATTAGTAATTTGTCTCTTCTCTCTTTTTTTGCTTAGTTACCTTGGCTAGAGACTTATCAATTTTTTTGAATTTTTTTCCAAGAGCCAACTTTGGGTTTTGCTGATTTTCTCTATTGATTTCCTGTGTGCTGTTTTACTGATTTCTGCTCTTATTTTTCATTCTGCTTCCATTTGCTTCTTCCTTCCTTCAGAGTTTTCATTAAGGCCCTTATTTCTTGCTGTTGGTGAACCTCTCTGCTTTCAGATCCTCTTAAAGTTGTTTCTTCAGGCCAGAGATTCAATTTGAAAAGTACTGAATTGTTAAGGGACTTAGGGGAAAAATGTGACAAAGCCCTTTCTTCTCCCTGCAACAACTACTAAAATCTACCATTTATTTAGTGTCTGCTGAATGCCACATATATTTTTTTAAATTATCTTTTTTAATCCTCACCATAAGGTAATTAGTATTATATTCGCATATACATAAGGAAAGAAGGTTATGGAGGTTAAACTAACTCAAGGCTACATGCTTTGTATAAGTGGAAGACTGGGTTTTAAGCTTAGATCTGTAGGGTAGTAATACGAGAGATGTACATAAAAATAAATTCACTGCAGATATATAGAGTCATAGAGAGATTGCAATATTACAGAGACTTTTGAGAACATTTTATGCTTTAAAAACACTTCAAGGGTGATGTATTTTGTTAACGAGTGGGATTGCCTTGTCAGGTGAAGGGATTTACTCAAAGGTAGGTATTCGCTGGTGGGCGAGGAATGGTGAGACTGGTTCTGTCTCAAGTCAATATCAGTCTATGATACAGACTTTTAAATCTGATCGGCACATTTGGATGCCCATATGTTTGGTCTCTTATGAGCTATTCCAAATGAGGATTAAAATGTTGGCATGTCCAACCTTTCACTCAACCATTAAACATGACTTTAAAATGATGATCACATCCTAAAATGGTTTATATTAAATATATGCATAATACTTCTTCATTCTTTTATATCTTATTTTGGAAAATTTGGCCTGACCTCCTTTAGGAGTTGAAGATTGTGATCCAGGAAGCCTCTCAGCTCAGTGATAATGCTGTGATTTTAATTTCTATAGGTTTATTAATTCCGGCAGGCAAAGAGCTTAATTCAGGGGAGATGAATTTAATTATTGACAGTGGAAACTTTTTGAGAGACTTAATGAAGGAAACAAAATCTACATAAAGTAATAAGGGAACGTTTGATTTCAAGATATCATCTGCAATATTAAATTGTGCCAATAGATGGAGAGATTGTTCCATATAAATCAGAAGGCTTGGCTCCTCTATGATGACTAAAGAAATTCAGGTTTCTGGCAAGTTGAAAATGGATTTGCTCAATAAAAATGTGAAGCAGGAGAACTGGGTTACTTATAAATTTTAATAAGAAATACTTTTAGCAGGGGACAGGATTTTCTCTAATTTCAATTATATGTACATGAACCTCATAGTACTTGCACTGTTTTTGCAATTTGGCCATAGCACTTTTAGATCTGTACATGTGAATGTATGTATGTATGTATGTATGTATGTATGTATGTATGTGTTTATACCTGATCTTGTACAAACTGGGTTTTAAAAAATGTATATAATTTTATAGGATAAAAAGATAAGCATAAATATTTGAAAAGTGGAGCAAGAAAGAATGGAATGAAGTTAGAGTAATAGCATGCCTTGAGTTGAGCCACAAATCTGGCCTGGAGCTTCCTAGCAGCCCATGCAAGTCAGCAAACAGGATTAGTTGCATGGCCCAGTGTCTATAAAGTAAAAGCATGCCCTGTGCTAGGGAAACTATAATAATCCTTAATACTAAGGTCAGGAGTTGTGTTTCTTGGGGACTCATGAAGGGGATACTGTGTAATCCAATAGGTAATACCCTTACATTAACCCAGTGATATTTTTCACAGGACTACTGCTTACAGTGTCAGC
This sequence comes from Panthera leo, assembly GCF_018350215.1. Taxonomy (NCBI): domain Eukaryota; kingdom Metazoa; phylum Chordata; class Mammalia; order Carnivora; family Felidae; genus Panthera; species Panthera leo. Next base: position 54,664,621 of record NC_056691.1, on the reverse strand, counting down.
TGATGGGTAGTCCCACAGCATGATTTAATTAAAGGAATTTGAGGTGGAAGGTGGAGGGTGAGCACCACGTATCCCAAAACATCCCTTGTAGTGTAGCTTTCTGATTGTTTAGTTTAACAGAAGGATACAATTCAGAATCCATCAATTCTCTGTGGATGTTATTTCTCTGACTGAGGGGTTTGATGAGGGTGGGAGACTGCTGGGAAGACTGAATAACATGTTGCATGCAGAACACTTGGCCCTGAGCCTAGCAGGTGGTGAAAGCCATGCATGGTCAGCCTGCACCTGCACCACCCTTAGCCAAAGGACACAGATTATCTGCTGTGGCTGACTTGTGTGGATATCCATATGGCCTCTTGAATGCAGTGGTGTCTTTTTCAAAAGTCCTTGGACACGGGTTAACTTTGATATCCCCTTCTGGAAGGGTTCCCTCTAGCCTCATATTTGCTTATTCATCCTGTTCCAAACCTCTGTGTTCGTTGTTCCTGTGTCCTGTTGGTGATTCTAGACTCTCTTCGCATCTTCTCTAGCTTGATCCTTCTCTTGTTCTGTTGGTACTTTCGTTGTTTGTGATGTTCCAGAGAAGAACACTGCTGCTTTATACCATGAAAGCCAAGCCAGACTCCCCCGTCCCAACCTTTCTAGAATACTGTGGCTCAGATCACGTTTCCCTTTCTTTCCAGGAGGGAAGATATGGACCACAGCCATTAGGTTTCATGTCTTCATTCTCCATCAGCTTTCCCTAATCTCTGTTCATCTGTGACATGTTTATAAATTTTTCGGAGTAGCTTCTGGGGCTGGAAGCTGGTTTGAGAAAGTTTCTTTAGCTCCATCCAGTCACCACTTGGTTTATTCACATTCGTTCTCTCTGCCTTCAAAAAGGGCATCACTGCAGCCTCTCTGGAAGTGACAGGGTGATTTTGTCCACCTGCCTAATCACACACACAAGTGTCCCCCTACATCTGGCCTCCCTCTCTTCTTCATGGTATTGATTGCACATTCTACAAAATAGAATGTTGCAATAATTTTGCTTTCTATAGCCTGAGGGTATGCTAAGGGTGTACTTTTGCTTATACTTCTGCACACTGATTGGGAGAATGCGCCCTGAATTCTGTTTTGTTTCCATTAACCTTTTTCCGAGAAATTACTGACCCTCAATATTGGAGCCGCAAATGGATTCTTTTAACAAGTATCCTGTCAGGATGCAACCCCTGTGTATTATGTGGCTTTTAGTCTGCAAATGCTTCCTCTTAATGCATCAATTCCCTTAAGAAGTATTTCTTTGAGTGACTTTCCCTGTATTAGGATTTTAGGAATACTTCTATTTCTGCTGTTTTAGGAAACCTCCAGTCAGAAGAATTTACAGTTCACTTATTTTTATAGCCAGCAGTAGCTATTTAAAGCCTTGCCTCTTGCTCCTACCTGCTTGAAAGCTTCCCAAATCAATGATTCTTCTGATTTCTCTGTAGACTTTGTCTTAATCCTGTGCACTCTGTCTTCAGTGAGATATTTGTGTCCTGACGTATTCTGGATGTTTCTGTCATCCTTGAAAAAATCATGCAGATTCTTTCCTAGCTCAACGCAAAGCAGAGTTGTGCCACTATCATTTTGTCTGGAGTTGGAGACTGTGTGTTGAGGTGAAGCAGCAACACAATTTTGATCTGACATTATTCAGACGGGAGCCTCTTCACTGTTCACTGCAACACTAATGTCTATGAAATAGCTCCCCAACGTTAGCATTAGAGGATAGGTCAGGATTGGATATACTTCTAGAAAGCAGACCCAGTGAATAGCACAATCTGCATTCTTGGATCCTTCATTATTTTCAGGAGATGCTGCCAATAATTCAGGACCCTAATGCATCAAACCTTTGAGATGAGTCCCATGGAGGCTGCCAGGCCTCTTAGGAGATTTTCAGTGGTCAAGTCTCAGCAGCTACGTAGGGATTTGTCCTTATTATAAGCTCTATCTGTCTTTAATTCTCTTCTCTGTTTTCTATTATAGTAAAAATAACAACAACATCAACAACAACAACAAAAAACCCATTATAAGCAGCACTTGGTTCCTATCAGTGAGTACATTTTGAAAGTCCTTGGAATCTTAGGTGTAGATTTTCGTGTGTGTGTGTGTGTGTGTGTGTGTGTGTGTGTATGTGTGTGTGTGTGTGTGTGTGTGTGTGTGTGTATGCATATGTAAAATGGGGGGGGGGCGGCAGGGCACAGAGAAGGGATGGGAGGAGCTGAAGACCCTGGAATGGTAAGGGAATATAATCAAAGTGAAAAACAAGTGCTCCCTAATGCTTGGCTGGAGAGTCAGCCCAGAAAGGAAAATGAATTGCATTTAGACTGCCCCCCTCCCCTCACTCTAAACTGCTTGCAGTGCTCTGACTCCTAAACCTGAGTTATTGGTGACAAGTGAAATTAGGCAGCCTGGTTTCTAGGTAGCAGGTTGGACTGCAGTGAAATGTCTTAGAATACCTCGGCCTTTGTTGGGAAGCTAAGCAGAACAGACTCCAGATGGTACCTGTAGGGTGCATTGTAATCTTTCTGCACACATTACTTATATTTGCATTTGTGAAATATAACCTGTTGTGAAGCAAAATGCTGACTGAGAGGCTCTAGGAAAGACCCTTTAGTGTAATAACATCACATTGGGTTGGGTTGCATCGGAACAAATGAGAGCTGGAAAGATGCAGATAAATTCAAAGTAAGGGAAACAGCTTTCACTTGGTAAGGGGAGTGTGTGCTTGTGTGTGTGTGTGTGTGTGTGTGTGCGCGCATCTAGCAGTTTCTTCCTGGTGGGATAATTTCCCACCATCTCTTTATTACACTGGAACAGTGATCTGTCCATTTTGGTGTCATTGGCTTCTCCAGAAGCAGGTACTAGAAGCAGCCTTGACTGAGCATGCTAAACCAAGGGAAAAAGGAAGGGGACCTCTTAGACCAGAGTGAGATCTATAGAAACTGAAGCTGAGAAACCCTTGCTTGGTGGAGGGGACTGGGGTGAGCTGGGGGAGAGGTGCAGTGAACAAAGGAAACAAAAGTTGTCTTTCAAAGACATAAGCGCTAATGAAAATAGAGTGAAAGAGAAGAGAAACAGAAGACAAAGAAATCAAAACAAGAGATAAAATAATTCAAAACAAGAGCTAAAAAGCCAGAAAGAGCACGCATAGAAATTGGTGCTGTGTGTCTTCCCCGCTTGTATTAAACTGAGTCCAGGTCCCACACTGGGTGGAAGCAGGGCAGAGAGCCTTCAGGAAGCTGTCATTGGAAGTCTGACGGCTGAGTTTCCTGGAGGTCTGCTTTGCCCTGGCAGAGATGGTCCTGGAAGATCTCTCTGGTGACCTGTTTCCACATGGCCTCATCTAGCTGGTTTTGTGGAGCTGTGAGAAGGCACCGGAAGCTGTCTCTGTCTCTTGATGTGAGGATGGAATAAGGGCAAGAGGAGAAGGAAAGGAGGAGCAGACAAGAGACACCACCTGTCTTATTTCTACATCTCTGTATCCTCATTGAAAAATGGTAAAATCTGGGGTGCCTGACTGGCTCAGTCAGTTAAGCGTCCAGCTCCTGCTTTCAGCTCAGGTCATGATCTCATGGTTCGTGGGATCGAGCCCTGAGTCGGGCTATGCACTAACAACCTGAGCCTGCTTGGAATTCTCCCTTTCCCCCTCTCTCTGCCCCTCTCCTGCTCATGCATGCTCCCTTACAAAACAAATAAATAAAACTTCTAAAAAAATGGCAAAATCTAATAGTATCCAACTCAGAGAGTCCTTGTGAAGATTAAGAATGTTAGGTTAAATAAACAAGGAGACCATTAGACTGATGTGGTTCTAACCCTCTGCAAGCAAACCAAAATCTAAGTCTGTAAATGCCTCAGTTATGAAATCAAAATGCTGAGGACAACCAGTCCCAAATAGCCAGCCAGGCTTCAAGGTGTAGCCAATCAATAACTCCTTTACTTTGTTTCTGCATTTTCTCTATGCATATAAGTCTTTCCTTTGGCTCCTGTTGGTGGAGAACTCCTGTCCACTTTCTGCTTGGTGCTGTTCAATTTGAACTGATTTTTTGCTCAAATAAACTCTTAAAATTTTTAATATGCCTCAGTTTGTCTTTTAGCAAGAGATAATACAGTAGTGTTCCTGGTTTAATAAATGTGAGCTATTTTTAGTACCCATAAATGTGGTCTTTAAAAAACGAACAGGGCACCTGAGTGGGTCAATTGGTTGAGTGTCTGACTTCGGCTCAGGTCATGATCTAATGGTTCATGAGTTCGAGCCCCACATACAGCTCACTGCTGTCAGCACAGAGCCTGCCTCAGATCCTCTGTCCTCCTCTCCTCTCTCTACCTCTCCCCCACTCATGCTCTTTTTCAAAAATAAATAAATAGAACAACATTTAAAAATTGTGCAAAAAATTAACATAGTAGTTTTTATTAAGTAAAAACACCAGTTACAAAATAGTACTCACAACAAAAAATACACATACACACATACACTCATGCGTGGAAGAAAGGAATTACAGTAAAATCTTAATAGTGATTACTTTTAGAAAGTGGATTATCACTAATTTATTTTTCTTCCCATGCTTGTCTGTATTTCTACAGTGAACATTAATTCCTTTTGTAGTAAAAAAATCCCATTATTCCTTAAACGTCTGCAAGAATCAATCCCAACAAGGTTCATTGTCAGTCCTTTTTCTCATGTCTCCTCAAATATAGATTCAGGAAGGTCTAACATCAGTCCTTGTTCTCACTCCTCCCCAAATGTGGTTTCATTTTAGTTAGGAGCATTATGGCCACCCCACTGGTACCTTCCAGCTTCAAGAGAGAAGCATGTTTGCATTCTGGTAAGAGCTGGAAGTTACTCTGTCCTACATTTCTCACCTGTGCTTTAGCAAAGACACCTGAAGTTTATAACAAAAGCTCTTATTTGCTCACAACTGTGCTGGTTAAGGAGCCAGAATTGCAGGCAGGCTTGGATCGGGCATGACTTCCCAAGATCTGCAAAAGGAAGGCTAATTATTTGGAGGGCTGTCTCTTTGCACATGCTTTATTAATCAGTGGGCATTGCCATAAAAAATTGGCTTTTGGTTGAGGCATCCTTCTGGGGGTGGCTCAGTGGAACAGCTGTTCTAGACTGGAAAGTGCCGGTCTCCCACTGGGTGTGCATATGAACCACCTGGGGATAGCGGGAGCGCCTGAAAGCAAGCATTTGTCAATGGGGCAATGCTTTCCTTGGGCTCTGTTTGGAAATGGAAGATGTCATGTTGTGTTTCCATTGCCTCTCTGCTAGAATCCAATGAATGCATTGTATGATGTTGTGGAATCTGGGTGATTTTTGGTGGTGATATGGGTTTGAGGAGCAGGGAGGAGGGTGGTATTGTGGTATCCACAGTCCAACTGGAAACTAAGGATAGAAGCAAAGAAAGAGTTAAGAGTTAGATGTCTGTGCTCGTGAATTGCTCTTCACCTCAACTTAAGCACTGCTTCATGTTTTGATCTGCCTTGGCACATTTTGATTTTGGGCAGGGATTCAGCCTTGTCCATGTTGCCAGAGGCTGTGTATGTAATAGAGGCATCACATGCAGTGACAGGCTTGTAGAAAAGCACTGTTCCTGATAGAGATCAAACGGGAGCATTTTCATTGAAAAGTGCAGCACAGGTTGTTTTTTTTTTTTGCATCCCAGTGCTAATTTGCCTGCTCAGGGTCATGTTCAGTGGCTGTCCAGGTATGTATGACACTCAGTGATGCTGATGGATGCTGGCTGGACCTGACATCCCCTGGCAGCCTTGTTCTTAGGTGGAGAGGCAGCCTTTATGTGGAAGCTTCCTGAGCAGAGGGTCCAGGACTGGGGATACAGAACCCTGAATGCCAGAACCCCAGGTTCTTCAGATCTTGGGCAGGATTCTGATCCTTAGTGAGAGACTGACAGCTAAAAGCTGAAGCACAGGGATTATTCATTCTCTTTATTCCTTCTTCTTCTGGCTATTGTCTCTCTCTCAAGCCTCCCAGAAGGTGGAAGGCAGAAGAAGGAGGAGATGAAAGTCAGAGCATGGTTTCTCCTCCTAATTTATTAGTGGTTCTATTAAAAAGTATTGTGTGTGTGTGTGTGTGGGGGGGGGGGAAACTAATGGTAGGTAGGGATAAAAAAAATGTTGAATAATTTTGGGTTTCAAACGATCTGTGATTTATTGCCAGCACCATTGAACCTCTTTCCATGCATGAGGGGCAGGGCCTATAGTCTATAATTCTATATTTTGTGTTAAAAGTTTGCATTAATCCATTTTCATGTCCAGTTAGATTGCTGAGCAGTTTTGCTGCTCAGTGTTCCTCCCCTTTGATTTTTGCTGAGGCTTTTTAAATGTGCTATGTGTTGACTGATTGATAAATGTGTATAAAATGTTCACTGCATGCCTACTGTGCACCAAACCCTGAGCAGAGATACAGGGCGCAGCTCTCCTTTCATGGAATTTAATCTAATTATAGGGACAGAAAATTAAGCAAATAATTAAGCAGAATATTAAGTATCTGATTAGGAAAATCCTATGGACCTTGGAGAATGTAGCAGGGACCTAGGAAGGATCGAAGAAGATATTTTGGAGGAAGTGACTTATAAGTTGAGACCTAATGATGAGTGGAGTTGACTGGGGAGGGACCAGTCTGAGCAGCCTTCATAATTCCTTTCTTCTGTGCAGATATATTCAGAAAGTCACAAGTGAGAAAGAACTTCTTTCATGAAAATCAGGTTGGAAGATGGTTATTAACAGATCTCTTATCAAGGAGAACTTCATTTGTGTCCCTCTTATGACCTCTGCCCATTTGATTTTGTGTTGTGGCTACTTATGTCCATCTCCAGAGGATCTCTGTGGGCTCTAGAAAGCCTTAGTTATCCCTGTATCTCTCAGAAGGCGGTTTTGCATATGGACTTGCTGAATGTTGAATCAAAGAATAAACAGATTCAGGGAACATTGGAAGTCAAGGCTATGTCCCAAGCCAATGGGGAAGGCAAATAATCTTAATGTGTGTTGTTGCCTCTTGAACTCTCTCTGGATTGGCCAGTGGCCTAGGTGTATGTGACCTCCCTGAAGGTTCTGATTCTTGGCCATTCCCCTCAGCTCTGCTATTCTTTTTTTTTTTTTTTTTTTTTTTTGTCAGACTGACTGGGTTTAGCCTGGGACAGGCACAATGACCTATTGTTCCCTCAGATGTCTCACTTTGCATTCAAGTTGTTATGATTACAGGCTTGTGCATAAACAGCTCATTTAACAAATAACTTCAGTCCTGTTTATTTCAACACAATTGAGAGCTTTCTGTGGTATGTGCTGATAGTGCAAGGATGAGGGCCTAAAGCCACTAACAAGTATTATGTGTCAAGGGTGCCACTGAGCTAGAGATGGTGTAGGTGGGGTGGGTGGATGTATGGGAAGTCCCAACATCAAGGTTTTGTGCAAAGTTCTTCATGACACCAAAAGGGAATATGGTCTTGATTTAGGAGCTTCTGAGATACTTTTGACAAGAAATAGGATCTAGCCCCTTGGGAGATTAACTTTTGCCCCATCTTCCTTTCTTGCTAGTGGGTACAAAACCGTATTTTTTCATGCTGAATTCTCTTTGGATCCTGGACTGCGTGGGGCTGAGGTCATTTGGGAGACTCATACCCACCAAATTGTAGACTGATTATCTCTGCAACTTGAAAGAATTGATGTACCTCTGTGATACCATGAAATAATAAGATCTCTCCCTCTCTCTCTCTCTCTCTCTCTCTCTCTCTCTACATAGATAGATAGATAGATAGATAGATAGATAGATAGATAGATACATCTGTCTTTGTCCCCAGTTTCTGGTACAGAGCTCCTAAAACTTAGAATTTCTTGAGTGATAGGGATGATAAAAACATCTTATGTTATATGTTTGTCTTATTCCCTCCTTCCTGACACAAGAACTTCTAAGACCCTTGGAATCTTTGGTGTGATAAGAGTGTCTTTTTTGTATGCTGATGAGATGGCTGATGGCTGGGCTCCCAAGATAGCTTCGGGATGGAGGTTGGTTGCCAGAAAGACCAAGGCGTGGTGAGTGTTGGAAATTTCATACTCATCCCCTGACCTCTGGGAAGGAGACAGGGGCTCAGCAATGGCCAGTGATTTCGTCAGTCATGCCAGCTTAATAAAACCTCCATAAACACCTCCAAAACACGAGGTTCAGAGAACTTCTGGGTTAGTGAACACATTGGAGGTGTTGGGAGGGTGGCAGTATGCCTGGAGGGGGCTCTGCGCTGCTCACCCCATACCTTGTCCTATGCATGTCTTCCATTTGGCCGTTTCAGAGTTGCATTTTGAAAATCATAAACCAGTAATAGTAAACTGTTTTCCTGAGTTTTGTGAGCTGTTCTAGCAAATCATCTTTGACACTGATGAGGGGGTCATGGGGACCTCTGATTTATAGCTGGTCAGTCAAAAGTATAGGAAGGCCCTGGCATTTCTTGTGATTGGCATTTGAAGTGGGGGGTAGTCTTATGGGGCTGAACCCTTCGCCTGTGGGATCTCTTCTAATTCCAGACAGGAGTGGACTCCAGACCATGTCAAGACTGAATTGAGTTGTAGGCAACCAGTTAGTGTCTGGAGATTTGGAGAGTTGGTTGGTGTGGGGAAAAAAAAAAAAACAAACCCATATATTTGATGTCAGAAGTGTCATGAGTAAAAACAGTTCAGAAGGTACAAAAAAAACCACCCAGATATTCTGTAATAACCATTTTCATGTAATTTTTTTTTTAAACATTCCTTTGGAGTCTATCACTTTGGAATTTGTGATGTTTTGAAACAGTTGAGGCTAATTTTAATTTTTACAGTGTCTATAAAAAAGGGGGCCTGGACATAAGATAGTACAGAAAATGTACAAAACGTTATTAATAAAATAAATTATCTTTAGTAACAATAGAAGCAAGTAAGATTGACTCACTACTAAGAAACAATACTCACCTTTTCATGAGGACAGATCTCCTAAACGGAAGTCGGGGTATTATATATTTTGCTAAAACATTCTGGCGCCAACTTTTCACTAAGAGAGACTCAGGATAACTAGTGCTGATGTCCAGGCTACAAATCACCTATCTGTGTGATACAAAGAGACAAATTAACAATGACATACATCTAATGGGTTATTTATTTCCAGAAGTAGTGAAAGCTAGAAAACCATGGCAACCAATGTAGTCAGAGATAATGTAAGAGGGACTTATACTCTTGGCAAAAGAATTGGAAAAAAAAAAAAAAGAAAAAAGAAAGGTGTGAAAAGTCCTGAATCACTACAACTAACAGTTGTAGGCAATTTAACGTTTGTTTTTTTCATTCGGGTGTAGGGTTTACATCCCAGCAGGAGTAGTAGTTACAGAGGAGAGTTATTTGTTGCTTCCCCTGCAACTCTTATTTTATAATTCTAAGCTCAGTGGCAGAAGCCCAGTCAAAAGCCCATGGACACATTTTCTAGTGAAACTAGTGATGATAGCACGTCAAGAATTTACAAAGCAGTCAGTACGTGTGGTGTTAACCTTAAGCTTTCAGATTATCACATTATTTTTTTAAAAAAAATTTAATGTTCATTTTTGAGAGAGAGAGAGAGACAGAGTGTGAGCAGGGGGGAGGCAGAGAGAGAGGGAAACACAGAATCCGAAGCAGGATCCAGGCTCCAGAGCTGTCAGCCCAGAGCCCAACGTGGGGCTTGAACTCACAAACCGCAATATCATGACCTGAGCCGCAGTCAGATGCATAGCTGACTGAGCCACCCAGGTGCCCCTCAGATTATCTCCTTATTTTTTTTTTTTTTATTTTTTTTTTAAATTTTTTTTTTCAACGTTTTTTATTTATTTTTGGGACAGAGAGAGACAGAGCATGAACGGGGGAGGGGCAGAGAGAGAGGGAGACACAGAATCGGAAACAGGCTCCAGGCTCCGAGCCATCAGCCCAGAGCCTGACGCGGGGCTCGAACTCACGGACCGCGAGATCGTGACCTGGCTGAAGTCGGACGCTTAACCGACTGCGCCACCCAGGCGCCCCTCAGATTATCTCCTTATTAAAGTCATCTCCTAGGATCTACGTGAGCTCCATTAGGCCACAAGAAAAATTGCTGTGTCAGTTCTCTTAGTGGAAGGAAACGTAACTGCCAAAGCTGGGTTTGTGGATGGTGAAATTGTCGCTTTGCTGTTAATGCAGATTTTTCAGCCATCTTATAGCCCAACTGATGCTTAATCAGCCAGAGCAAACTGCATCCATTTGTTCAACAAATAACGGTGCAAACTTTCTGATTCAAAATAGGGTTGTGATAGGACAAGTTCAAATACCATGAAGCTCACCCTTTTTACCCAGATTCAGTACTTCAATAAATACTTCTTGGATCATTGTGAGCCTTTGATTTGTGGAGTTCTGAAAAAGTGAATTTTGACATGAGTGGATCTTTAGAGGTTCATGCTCCATTATTTGGAGTGCCTCCCTCCAGTCCCTCCATGTTTACTTTGTGGATTTATCAGCATTAAAAGTCAATTAAATGGGCTCCTGTGCACCCACACAAATTTGCTCACATGGGACAATGTGGCTGTGGGGCTGCTTGCTGTGAATGGCGTCTGGCAGTGAGTGTCTAAGCACCTGCCATTTCATCTGGAACTTCTTTTAGCTTCAAGAGGAGCAAACAGTTACAACATGGAAGGAGAGCAAAGGGAACACCACTGCAAGCAGCACTGGCCACATGCGTAGGGTTTCTGAGTGTTGAATTCACTAGCTTAAACTCATGATGTTTCAGAAAACTCAATAGCTAGAGCTCACTTTTGTTTCATTTCATAGTAGAGAAATGTATCGGATCATTGAAGTTCTTTTTAAAAATTTTTATTATTACTGTTTTTTAAAATTTATATCCAAGGTAGTTAGCATATAGTGTGCAACAGTGATTTCAGGAGTGGATTCCTTAGTGCCCCTTACCCATTTAGCCCATCCCCCCTCCCACAACCCCTCCAGTAACCCTCTGTTTGTTCTCTATATTTAACAGTCTCTTATGTTTGTCCCCCTCCCTGTTTTTATATGATTTTTGCTTCCCTTCCCTTATGTTCATCTGTTTTGTCTCTTAAAGTTCTCATATAAATGAAGTCATGATATTTGTCTTTCTCTGACTGATTTCATCTAGCATAATACCCTCCAGTTCCATCCACGTAGTTGCAAAGGATCATTGAAGTTCTTGTCCGGACTTTTGTTTTTATAGTAAACATAGATGCTTATGCTTAGTGATAGATGATACGCTTTTGTTTCCTCAGGTTGTCTCCCAGGATCTGCATTCTTCTTTGCCCTCCTGTCTTCATGGACCATGGCTGAGGCTCCACCGGTGATTTTCCACCCCATTCCTGGGAATTCTCCTTTAATACCAGAGTAGCAAACCCAGACAGTATCATGCGAGCTGGCAAATACTTGTATAGGCAAATCGTTTTTGTATCGAATGAGAGAACTAGACCAAAGGATGGTAGTGGTGTCAGAAGGCGAATCTGAGTTCAAAATGGGGAGTTACTTCTGACAACGAAAGCTCTAAGCTCAGCTTCAGCTGTCGTCTCCTGTTTTCCTTATTTTTCCTGGTGGAAGGAGTTTCTCTTTCTGTAGCACTTGACACGTTTCTGCCAGTCACCGCCTTCTCATTTCATGATAGGTATTCATTTACATGTCTCTCTGGTCCTGTGGTTCTCAACCGGGGTGAGGGGGGGTTTGTCCCCCAGGAGACATTTTGGCAACGTTTGCAGATAGTTCGGTTGGCACAGCTCTGGTCGAGAGTGCTATGGCGTCAGTGAGTAGTAGAGACTATAGATATTGCCCAGATCGTGCGATGCACAGGACAGTTCTCCACAGCAAAGAATGATCCCTCCCCAAATAGTACTGAGGCTGCAAAGCCCTGCTGTAGTCCATGAAATCTGAGGGCAGGGAGCTTGCAGCAAGCTGTAGAAGACATGATAAATATTGGTCAAAGAAGAGAGTATTCATTTCTTATCTGCGTCTTTGCAGATACAACCAGTGGTTTGAGGGCTCGAAATTATGTATTTCTATATTTTCCTGTCTTGGTTAGTCACTGAAAGGGAAATCCAGAAAGATCAAACAGTCCATTTATCCCTATGAATAAATGTCAAAAATATACATGAAAAACGCCAAGCTAAGAGGCCCTGGGGGAAAGGCAGAAAATGAAATCTATGTACAGGCATCATTCAGTCTTACCTTCACCCACCAGGCTGGCAGTCCTCGTTCATTAGAATGGGCACAGTCTTGTGTCTGAGTTTGTTTTGCTCTTCAGTGTGGCTTTTGAATATGGACTTGATTTACTTCTCTTTATTACAGGCAGGGTCTCAATATAGCACAGTGTGGAGACACACAGAGAGCCAGGCAGTCAGTGCTCAGATGGCAGAGGGATGGGAGGGAGGCTGTGAATGGAAGCAAAACTTTCTGCATTTCATTTATTCCCATGTGAAAAGAAACCCTGTTCTTGCTGTTTGGAGAGAAAAGGTAGGGAATGCAGAAGAAGAGATAGCTTGCTTCCCTGGATGCCCTAGGCCTGACTGCAGTCCATGTCTGTCTGAACACAGACTGCACTGTGGGCGTTATACCTTCCAGATACTGCTTTTGCAAAGGAAGTAAGCACAGGCCTGATGACACATACCCACACCCTCCATCTATCCACGTCCCGTTGATATGTGTGTACACAAAGCAAAAGTACAGAATTCAGAAGTGTTTGTTGAAGGGACTTGTGTATAAAGGAATTAATGAATAAATGATTTGGGAAGAAGTGTGCGCTTGTGTGATGGTCCAAGTAATTACTATTTATTGAACGTTTGCTCGTAGCCAGGACCTTTGCTAAATGCTGTTTTCATTTAATTCTCATGCTCATTCCCGTGAGTTAAGAATGTTCATCAATTTCTTACAGATGAAAAACCAGGTTCAGAGAGGTCAATTAACTTGCCCGAGGTTTCGGACCTTGTGTGGTAGAGTTAGGATTTGAGCCCAGGTCTGTGCTGCCCTGATTCAAGGGAACGGTTTTAGTTCCTGTGAAACCTGAAAAGCAAGACAGTGGAGGAGGTGGAATTGAGTCTGGGACTGCTTCAGTGAGCACCCCGGGTCAACGCTTTTCAGCAGAAACCCTAGAAAGTATTCTTACACCTGGCTTTTATAACAAAGACAACAAATGGATCAGATGACAATGACAGAATCTGTTCTCTGTAGCAAGAACTGTAGCCACTTTACTGACTCTTCGGGCCACAAACTGTGAGTGGGGTCACAATTGCTGCTCCCATCCCTGTGTCACAGACTAGTCCTCACTAGCTAATGAGGACACCCAGCCCCTGTAAAACCCTCCAAGATTTTCTGCAAGCCTTGGACATTCTGGGAGGTCCTTTTGTGTACATTAAGCAGCTTCCTTGCAGCACTTGTCATTCCCCAGCGTCCCACCTCTGTCTTTTTCTTTCTTTCTTTTTTTATTGAAGTGTAGTTGACATGTAATATTTGTTTTTGTGAAATAATGGGAATTTAAATAAAAACTTGAAACTAAAAAAGCCCCAATATTATATTAGTTTCAGATATACAACATAGTGGCTCAGCATTCAGATACATTATGAAGTGATCAACATGGTGAACTTAGCTGCCATCCATCGCTGTATAAAGCTGCCAATTGTTACCTATATTCTCAAAGCTGTACATTGTATCCCTGTGTCTTATTTATGTTATAACTGGAAGTTTGTGCCTTTTAATCCCCTTCTTCTATTTCACCCATCTTCCTACCCCCTCCTCTCTGGCAACTATCAGATTATTCTCTGTATCTATGAGTCTGCTTCTGTTTTGTTTGTTCATTTGTTTGTTTTTTTAGAGTCTACATATAAGTGAAATCATATGGTATTTGTCTTTCTCTGCCTTTATTTCACTGATCATAATACCTACTAGGTCTATCTATGTTGTTGCAAATGGTAAGATTTCATTCCTTTTTATGGTTGAGTAATATTCCTGTGTGTATGTGTGTGTGTGTGTGCACGTGTGTGTGTATATTTTATCTTCCTTATCCATTCTTCTATAGATGGACACTTAGGTTGTTTCCATATTTTGACTATTGTAAATATTGCTGCAGTAAACATAAGGGTGCATATATCTTTCTGAATTAGAATTTTTCACTTTCTTTTGACAAATACCCAGAAGTAGAATTGCTGGGTTATATGGTAGTTCTATATTTAATTTTTTGAGGAATCTCCATACTGTTTTCCATAGTTGCTGCCCTCATTTTGCATTTCCACCAACAGTGCTGGAGGGTTCCTTTTTCTTCACATCCTCGCCAGCAATTGTTATTTCTTATATTTTTGATAATAGCCAGAATACTCTGATAGATATAAGGTGATATCTCATTGTGGTTTGATTTGTATTTCCCTGATGATGAGTGATGTTGAGCATCTTTTCATATGTCTGTTGGATATCTGTGTGTCTTCTTTGGAAAAAATGTTTATTTGGGTCCTCTGAGCATTTTTTAATTGGATTATTTTTTTAAAAGGTTATTTTGAAAGAGAGAGTGTGTGCATATGATCAGGGTAGGGGCACAGAGAGAGGGAGAAAGAGAATCCCATGCTGAGCATGGAGCCTGACATGGGGCTTGATCCCACAACCCTGGGATCATGACCTGAGTCGAAATGTAAAGAGCCAAATGCTTAACTGATGGAGCCACCCAGGTGCCTGGATTGTTTGTTTTTTTGATATTGACTTATGTGAGTTCTTTATGCATTTTGGTTATTAACCCCTTATTGATTATATCATTTACAAATATCTTCTCCCATTCAGTAGTTTGCCTTTTTGTGTTGTTGATGGTTTCCTTTGCTGTGCAAAAGCTTTTTAGTTTGATGTAGTCCTAGTTGATACACCTAGCTGTAGTCCTTTGTTTCCTTTGTTTGAGGAGACAGATCCAGAATAATACTGCTTAGATGTCAAAGGGCTTACTGCCTATGTTTACTTCTAGGATTTTTATGGTTTCTAGTCTTACATTTACTTACATTATTTTGTGTACAGTGTAAGAAGATGGTCCAGTTTCATTCTTTTGAGTATAGTTGTCCAGTTTTTCCAACACTATTTAATGAAGAGACTGTCTTTTCCCCACTGTATATTCTTACCTCCTTTGTTGAAGATTAATTGGCCACATAAGCTGGGTTTATTTCTGGATTCTGTATTCTATTCTGTTGATCTTTGTATCTATTTTTATGCCAGTACTACACTGTTTTGAGTACTATAGTTTTATAGTATAGTTTGAAACCAGGGAGCGTGATATCTCCTGCTTTGTTCTTTTTTCTTAAGACTGCTTTGGCTTGTCTTTGATCTGACCACTGTCAGCTACTATCAGTGTGGTGCAGTCCTTAAGAATATTGACTCCAGGGGCGCCTGGGTGGCTCAGTTGGTTAGGCATTTGACTTCAGCTCAGGTCGTGATCTCGCATTTCATGGGTTTGAGCCCCGTGTTGGGCTCTTTGCTGACAGTGCAGAGCCTGCTTTGGATCCTCTGCCTCTGTCTCTCTGCTCCTCCCCAGCTTGCACCGTCTCTCTCTCTCAAAAATAAATAAACATTGAAAATAAATAATAATAAAAAAAAGAGTATAGACTCTGGAGTTAGATTCCCACAGTTCATATCCTCCCTTTGCCATTACCTTCCTGAGAACTTGGACAATTTCCTTGTGTCTAGTTTCCTCATCTATATAATGAGGATAATGACTGTGCCTACACCACAGAGCTGTGAGGATTAAATGAAATAATCCATTCAAAGTGCTTAGCCTGGTGTTTTTTAAACAGACCTTCAAGCTCAGCTGTTGTTATTTTTAACTCCACCATATCTTTCAGGCATGATGAGAAGCAGCAGAATTTCAAAACTGCTGGGTAGAGTTCTCTTTTGGAAACTACCACGGGAGACAGAAGGTCTGTAGATACGGAGAAAAAGTTGGGGGAGGGTGGTGACTTCCAGGAAATGCACTGGGTTCCACTCAGCTTCTCTTCACCCACGTGAGGCATTTTGGAGAACTTTATTGGCCTGAAACTATGGGTTAAAATTTATTTATTAATCATTTCATGATAATGTTATGCGTGAATGTCTAAAGATGTAATCTGTATTGTATACCTAGGAATTTCTGTTAAACTTTTAAATATATATATATATATATATATATATATATATATTTTTTTTTTTTTTTTTTTTTCTTTTTTTGGGGGGGGAGTTGCCCTTTTTTTGTGTGATATTGATCATAAATAAGTTTGGCTCTCAGAAATTTTAAGGACAAGTTGAAAATGTAAATTCCTGGTCTTCAGGAGGTCTGGCAAGGCATATATAATTTTTAGCAAGAATTGAAGGTGCCTTGCGGGTGGGAGGTTCCTAAAGTGCTAGAATAATATCTAAGGTAAAGTTTGATGAATCAATGATTTGGGAGCGGTTATCAAAATGTACGTAGTGGATAATTGCATGGTTCCTGTGTTGCTCTTCAGAGAGTTTTCCACAGTGTCTTTGGTGAATGTGAGAGCTGGCACTGCTGAGGTCAAAGGAATTATCCCTCCCTCTCCCTGAGGCTTTCTGGGAGAGCAAGGCCTTCTTATTAGATGCTTCATTGCACAGTAAAGCCGAACCCTTCCTGCATCAGGAGCTGTTGAGTAATCCGAGTTTGAGGTTTCTGTCCACGATTGCCATCAATGGGAGTGCAGGGGATCGAATGAAACCTGAATTCACCCCGACGGGGAAAATCATAAACTCTGAAGACAGATGTAATGGAAGCAATATTTAATTACGCTTCCAAGAATCTATCTCTGCCTCAAACAGAAGCAGCTAGGGCTCATATTTGCAAATACGAGAATTCACTCTATTCAGGCAAACCACAAAAGAGATTTATTAAAGGAGATGAGCAAGTTCACAGAACCTGTAGGTGAGCCAGGAGGCCATGAAGTCAGGAACAACACTCAGGTGCACCTCAGGTCTGCTCCAGGGCCGACCCTAGGGCCGGTGCCATGGGAACAGACACAGCAGCTCACACTGCTGGTGCTCGGACTGGACACCACAACCAGGCTTCCACACTCCACAACAGGGCACTTCCTCTGCCACATTGCAAAAAGATAGAGTCCATGTGGAGACTGCTTCCTAGTATTTTTCTCTTCAAAGCTCATTTCATGCAGGTGCATCTGTTTACAGGGTCTAAGTCATGTGCCTGTCCAGTGGTCTGTTGAAGTGGCTCAAACCAGCTTCTGAGAGCTGAATGTTAAGTCTCAAGGATTTTTATGGGCCAGTTTTAAAATTATTGGTGATTTGAAATGGCCTTACTAGGAGTATTTACACCCTGAAAATTGGCAAGTGATACAAATCAGGGCTTTTTGCCCCCCCCCTGGAAAACTAATTGTGAAATATTTACCATCATATTACTGGAAAGGATGCTGGGTAGATTGATCTCACATCTCCTTGGGGAACATGGGCCTCATAATGTGTGAAATCCTGTAGACACAGAAATGCTGTTTAAAATATGCTGTACCTCCACTGAACTAGCAAATGATTGGTTTCAAGATTTCTTCCAAATGATTCTCTTGTCAAAGTATCTTTTGATGTCTGATAATGTAGAGAAAGATAGAACTACAGATATGCTTCGGGTGATAGCCAGAATTTACAGCCTTGTCTCCTCCATTGGACACCTGACCAAGCAACTGTTTTCCCTGAAATAGCCCAGATTATTTAGTAAAGAACAAAAGGGAACCATGTGGGCTTTTGAGACATCACTGTGAAGCACTGGGCCATGACCATTCTGAGCATGTAGTCTTCTAGTTTTGGGTCTCCAGGACTTATTTCTAGGAGGTAAGCAGAGGGAATAAGACTCCACAAACAAAATAATAATGGAAGTGGCCACATGGCAATTATGAGTAAAATGTAGCAAGGGTCACCTGTATCCCTAAAAAAAGCAAAGAGAAGGGAGGGACTTAATTGGCAGACTCAGAAGTGGGAAATCGTATTGGTGTAAGAATCTCTCTCTCCATTGGGAGTGAGGGAGACTGGGCTGGCCAGGGTGTGAAAGTAAAACTAGCACTAGAGATATTAGTAAAGGGTAGGAAGGTGCAGATCCCGTGCCCTTTTCCCGTCCCACATTCCCATCTTCTTCCACCAGGAGGACTCCTGGACTTCAGGGAATGCCACAGAAACAGTTCTGTCCTCACCTGGGACAGAGCTCATTTCAGCAGGGCTGCCCCCAGTTAAGATCTCGGACACAAGCATTCCACGACTTATTAGAGCAGAGCCCAGGCTGCGGTGGTGCCCAGCCTTGGGTGACAGAGATATCTCTGGAGCCCGGGAGTGGAGATACAGGTCTAGGCTCCAAGCAGAAGGTTTTGAAGGAGATTATTTGTAAAGCACACAAAACCTTCTCTCAGCTACAAAGGACCCTTTCTTCCTCAGGGACAGCAAACTTGCAGGATGGACAGACAACCCAACCCCGCTGGTCCTGGAAGGTGACCTAGAGCCCCTGGGGGTGAGCCACTGGTGGGTAGCAGTCACTCCCCCCACTGCCTATTAAAATAAAATAAAAAATGCCAATTATCCCAAAGGTAATAGGGTTTTTTTAATTATTTAATGTATTGTCAAGTTAGCTAATATACAGTGTATATAGTGTGCTCTTGGTTTTGGGAGTAGATTCCCATGATTCATCGCTTACATACAACACCCAGTGCTCATCCCAACAAGTGCCCTCCTCAATGCAAAATAATAGGTTTTTGTTTTTGTTTTTGTTTTGTTTTTTGGTGGAAAACTTAAAAACTATTGAGAAGTAGAAAGAAAAAAGTTTTAACATGATCTTACTACCTACTTTCACATTTTTTTACTTTTCCTTTCTGTTTTTTCTCTATATTTTTATGTTTTCTATGTTGTTAAGCTCATTACATATGTTCTGTGGGCTATATTTTTTCTCTTTACTGGATTATATTTTTTCATAGTCATTTTAAATAATTGCATGATACTCATATATATACATATACATACATGTACCTATCTCATTATAAATAAGACTGGGGTAAACATCATTCTTTGTGCACATTTCTGATGATTTCCTTAAGTCGTATTTCTAGGATAGAAATGCAATTAATAAGCATTTTAAAGATTGTTGATATGGCTTCCTAAACTGACCTTCTGAGTTACCATCCAGCTGAATGTGTTGGATACAGCCTAATATTGTGGGAAAGCATGACCTCTGAAGCCAGAAGTAGATTTGAGTTCGCGCCTAACTAACTTTGCTAACCGTCTTGAGTCTCTAACCCTCATTTCCTCATCTGTACTGTGGGGATAGCAATGCCTGCCTTACAGCGTTGTTTTATGGGTTAAATGAAAGAATGCATGTGAGGCCCTTAGCCCTGGACCTGGCCCATCACCAGTGTACTGGACACTCACGTTCCATCACGTAGGCTCTCAGCCTCACCCCCGATGCTGCTGTGTGGTGACCAGCTCCACATAGGCCTCACCCACTGGGTGCAGGTGCAGGCTGACAGCCCCTCAGCACTCCCACTTTCTGCCCAGTCTTCTCTGATACTTGCTGTGGGTGCTCCTGTGTGTGTGACTCAGAAGTTCAAGGGGTTTAATAATGTCTTGCAGGCCAGCCCTTGACCACTGGGGGAAGGTGGCCAATGTCTGAATGAAACCTGCCCCTTTTCTTGCCTGGACAGACATTTGATAAGCATTTCATAAAGCTTATTGGGAGGTTTAGGGGAGCTTGGGTGGCTCAGTCGGTTGAGCATCCGACTTCAGCTCAGGTCATGATCTCCCAGTTCGTGAGTTCGAGCCTGCGTTGGGCCTTGTGCTGACAGCTCAGAGCCTAGAGCCTGCTTCTGATTCTGTGTCTCTCTGCCCCTCCCCGACTCATACTCTGTCTCTCAAAAATGAATAAGTGTTAAAAAAATTAAAAAAAAAATCTTCTCAGGAGGTCCTGTGAGTCAAGTGAGCGGCGGCCCACGGCAGGGGTCAGTTCTATCCGAAGCTGGGACTGGCTTTTTCTACTCCCAAGCTACTTCCCTGTGCTGCACCCCTGCTTTCTCATATCCCAATTCCCAAACCACCATCAGGTGAGCCTTTGTTTCATGCTCTGCTTTAGGGGGAACCCAGGCTAAGACAGTAAGCATCAATAAATGTTAGCTTTTTTAATGTTACTGCTAATATTGTATATTTCCTCCATCCAACATATTCTAGAAGAAAGTCAGTCGCCTACCAAATACTTCTGGGGCTTCCTAGAAACCCTCATTTTATTCCCTGCAGGTGCACCAACCTTTGATATTTCTGCCACTGCCACCGGCCCCCACACCCGCCTCCTCTACATGGCTAGTCTGTGCTGCTCCAACCTTTTCTGGTCATCTTCTGCCCAAACTGGAAACACAAAGGCTCCCCTAACCCTACCCTTTTCATCTCCCAGGCACCCTTAACCCAGGGCTTTGTAGGTAACAGAGGTGCATGTGAAAGACCCACCAGGATACTCTGACTTCAGTAAACAAGGATGTTTCCTTTTATTTCTTGGAAAAAAAGAATTAACAAACTATGGCAGGTAAGTAAATGATACTGAAACCTGTGTGTCCATTCCCAGAAGATACATCATGCATATTTTAATAAGGGATGAAAACGAATAAGAGTTTCTAGAGGCAAAGGAGACAGTTGATTTATTTCCCTGCTTTGAGAGGAGAGCTCAGGAGACCAGGCGAGTGTTCTCATTTTCACATAAAGTAACCTCACATCCTTCCTAGATGTTCCTATCACTCCCTGGGGCTTTTGTTCTAACTTCATTTCCTGAGTGAGACCCAGTTATAACCACCCTGTTCCTGTACACCTGCACCAAAGGTGACCTCTGAAAACACAATTACAGTTACTCCAGTCTGTGGCTTAACACGTGTCAGTGGGTCTTTACTGTCCAGAGAGTGATTGGTCTCCCTGTGGACCCCAGGGTCCCTTATGATCCAGGCCATGCCTATTTTCCAGCGTATCTTTCTCCACTTCTGCTCCTCACCCTGCACCTAAGCCCCAGTTCTCAGCATTAGCATCACTTGTGAGCTTGTTAGAAATGCAAATTTGTGAGCCCACTTCAGACCTATTCAATCAGAAACTCTGCTGGTGAGGCTCAGCCATCTGTGCTTTAATAAACTTGCAGACTAAAGTTTGAGAACTGCTCACCCAAGCTAAGCAGAAATGGCCTTAACCCCATAAGGAATCTGGAAATTCCTACTCATTCTTCAGGAGTCAGTTTATTCATCACCTTTTCCATGAAGTCTTCTCTGCCTTCACCTGACAGCGTTTACCACTCCCTCCTTGGTGCCCGCACGACCTTTCCATCGTAAAGTGTAACATGCTGTTTCGCAATTAGTGCAATTTTTGTCCATCTCCTTGGCTAGACTGTGAGATGCTTGGCAAGGGATAGAAACTCTCTAAAGTTTGTTTTAACTTTTTTTCTCTGTCTCTCTACACACACACACACACACACACACACACACACGCACGCATGCAGGCACGTGCTATAGCTTCTATAAAAAAGGAGATTGGAAGGATAGAATAAGAAGCCACTGTTCAAAGTGTTCAAAATTGGCACTTTCCACCAACGGGCACCCCTTCTTTTTTTTTTTAATCTTTTAAAAAAATTTTAATGTTTATTTTTGGAGAGAGAGAGAGAGAGAGAGGAGGAGGAGGAGGGGCAGAGAGAGAGGGAGACACAGTATCTGAAGCAGGCTCCAGGCTCTGAGCTGTCAGCACAGAGCCTGATGCGGTGCTGGAACTCACAAACTATGAGATCATGACCTGAGCTGAAGTCGGATGCTTAACCGATTGAGCCACCCAGGTGCCCCTTTTAAAAATTTTTTAATGTTTATTTATTTTTGAGAGAAAGAGCGAGAGAGTGGAGAGGGGTAGAGGGAGAGGGAGACACAGAATCCAAAGCAGCCTCTCTGCTTGTCAGTGCAAAGCCTGACATGGTGCTTGAACCCACGAACCATAAGATCATGACCTGAGCCGAAGTCAGACGCTCGACCTACTGAGCCACCCAGGAGCCCCTGGACACCTCTTCTGACTGCCTCTTTTTGTGTCCCACCTTGAGGTGGCATAGCCAATTTTGTCCCAGATACCAAAGGAAAAGATTTATCTTTAGCTCTTGAGAAAAGGGGGCTTGTTGTCTGAAAATGGTCAGTTCCTGACACTACAACCTTTGTGGCTCCAAGACTTCATAGAAACCATGATCAACTACAGTAATGGACTGTCTTGTAACCCAAATTGATGCTTTTCATTTTTATTAAAAACTTTTTTAACATTTATTCATTTTTGAAATTTTTTTTTAATGTTTACTTATTTTCAACAGAGAGAGAGAGAGAGAGAGAGAGAGAGAGCATGAGCAGGGGAGGGGCAGAGAGAGTGTGGGAGACACAGAATCTGAAGCAGGCTTGAGGCTCCGAGCTGTCAGCAGAGCCCTATGTGGGGTTCGAACTCATGAAAGGTGAGATCATGACCTGAGCCGAAGTCCAATGCTTAACTGACTGACTGAGCCACCCAGGCGCCCCCCAAATTGATGCTTTTATTGTGGTCTGATGGGCTTGCCACTTGTCTGTCTCTTTGTTAATTATGACAAAAAATCACTATAATTATACATATGGAACAATAGATCTTTGGCCAATATCCTTTAGATATGATTTGTGTAGCTGAATACCGTCTTTTGAATATTGCTTTAAGAACTAAAAAGGGAGGAAAGAGAGGACTCTGACGAATCCAGGGCATTTCTGAATAAGCGTGAACTGGATTATAATAGGCTGCAGTGAGAGAGCTAGAATATGCTGGAAAACTTTTTATTCAGCAGAGCTCATCTGGGTCCCTGCAGTCAGGAATTCTGAGACCTAGATTCTCTCCGGTAAAATTCTTAATTTATGCCCCATAATAGGCCGATTAAGGATGTGACCACAGAGTGATATGATTATCAGCTCAGCTTCTTCTGGCTGAAGTTATGGGTCCCAAGAGCCACATCTTCTGTTTCCGTGTGATGCTGGCTCGATATGGGTCCTGCATGAATCTGGTGAGTGAATGGATGCCCCTCTGGTGGAAGGTGCCCAAGATTAATAGAAGAGCCTGCCTTTTGTCAGCTATTATAATCAGGAAGATGAAAGTTTTCCTCTGTAATACAGTTTTTGCTTCTACTTGCACCATGCTGCAATTAAAGGCCTGGACAGAGGATGGGGACATGAATAATGGTGGCGCCCAGCATTAGCACAACACTCCATTCATCACTGCTGAAGGGCAAATGCGTAACCCTCAGAACCCTCCAGGAGAAAGGGGGAGGGAGAGGAAGTGCAAGCTCCTGGAACCATGATTTACCACTCAGCAGAGGATGGGAGAGACTGCACATTAGAAGGGTCCGCATTTTTTAAACTTTAACATATAAAATGACATATATAATGTGGCCGTGATGCGGAGTTGATTAATCACATGATTGACATGCAGATATTTTCCAGGCAGGCATTTGATTTTATGTGTATGTGCTCCCCGTTTGTCAAGGGCCACCTACACAACCAACATTGGGTAGAAACTGGGCTCAGACTTGTTACAGCAAATGATTTCTTCTTACATGTACCCCGTATCCTTTTTTCACTGTGACATGATTATATCACCTCATTAGTTTGAGGTTTGTATAGCTGAGACTGTGAATCTGATTTTTATTGTTTACCAATCAGTACAGAATATTATGAAGAATAGAGGGGTGTGAGACCTCAGGTTCAGGTCAGAATAAATGTGACAGGTTTGGCTTTGGAAGGGGTAAGGAAAGGTCAGTTTAAACTAGGTGCTTAGCCAGAGGCAGGGAGCTGAGATAGTACCCAGTCTCCCAGAAGAGGCTGGCATGATCTTTGGGTCTTAATCAGGCTTCCTTGGGCTCAGGTGGCCTTAGGGAACAGTGGGAGTGTAAGGCAGGAAAATCAAGGAAAAAGTCATGTCCCAGAGTCTGGATCAATGCTTCAGGTGTTGAGAGGAAGAATTTCCTCTGTCTGTGAAGGTCCTTTTAGCTGGACTAACAATCAAATTAACATGAGACAGATTAACAGGAGAAAATAAAATTTAATTTTGTATATATGAGGAAGCCACACAGACATGAAATTAGAAAGGCAGGCAAAATGAGGTATTTATGTCATTCTGAACTAAGGAGAAGGGGATAGGGGTCTGAGACTTCAAAGGGAAGGAATGCAACTCACAGGAAGATGAAAAAGAATAAATGGTAACCAAGTGTTTGCTGGGCTGCTCGGAAATGACAGGACACAGAGGACTTTGATGAAACAAGCCTCACTAGGTTCCTCCCTGTCTACTATACCTAGTTCATATTATAATATAGTTGTCTATAGTGATAGTTCTCTTCCTCAGGAATGTCTTCTGTCTAAATTCTTTTTTGTTAGTTGAAGGGGAGATAAAGAGCTTCTTCTGAATTTGTTGGCTTTTGATTGCTTTTAATTCAAAATAATCATGCCAAAGTGGCCTTTGGGGTACTGCCCTTGGTCCCTACACAGGGCAAGGGATGGGGTGGGGTAGAGAGGACAGAAAGGGAAGCTGTGACTACGGGGTCTACCACCTGGCCCAGGGCAGATCCTAAGTGCCTGGGTGACAGGGTCAGGATCAGGCACCACCTTGAGATTTGTAGCAATTTTTGTTTTGTTTTGTTTTTGTTTTTGTTTAGAGTAAGCTCTAGGCCCAATGTAGGGTTTGAACTCATGACCCTGAGATGAAGAGTCATGTGTTTTCTTCATTAGACCCCTGCTGCATTAGACCCAGGGTTGTAAATGGGTCATCAGGTATTCCTGTTGTCAGGGGCTGGTGGGGGTGGGGGGGAGGTGGTGGGATTCCTGCTGACAAACAAAGCGGGGCTCAACCTCTTGTGAAGTTTCTCCTGGAAGGCTCTGTCATGGAATCCTGTCCTGGAAACCAGAAGGAAGGGCCTCTCTGACCAACTGACCCGGGTTAGAGAAGCCTATGATAGTGCAGGTGGCAGGGAATGGGAAAAGGATGGAAATCTGAGGAGAGTGATTTCTCCAACTTTCGCTTGTTCCACAAAACACATCCTCAGACAAGTGAGCTTTGCCTACTGGCTGTCTCTGCTCTTTTGGGTGGGCAGGCACAGCCGAGATCCAACTCTTTCCTGGTTTTGGGGCTCTCTAGCTCCCCGGAGGCACGCTAGCCTGACTTGTGTCTCTGGCTGTCTTTTGTGTCCCACTTAGGAGACTGTAGAAGATAGTTGCCCGATTTATTTGTCTGACTCAACGATTGCCAGTTTAGTCTTATTTTGTCTTCCTTGAGCTGAGAAGGTTCAAATGGGTGGAAAACTCAGAATGGCAGCGCTCTGAAGGTAAACCGGAGAGAGAAAAAGCCTCATGTTCAATTTCTGAGAAGTATTCTTTTCTCTTTGTTGCCCACCGAGATCTGGAAGCTACTCTTTCCAGTGGAAATGGAACCTTTTGTTTCCATTGGTATCTGTATTTTGTAACTCAGCTCTGGTTACAGCTGAGGCTTGATCTAAAGCCACAATGAGCTGAGTGGCACATGCTGTTTCTTAGGCTTCCCCTGATAGTACCTTGTTGGGAGAGAATTATAACTGAAAGGGAAGCATATTCCCTCCGGCCAGAAACTTGGCTTAGAGATGTTCATTTGGGGAAGCTTTCTTTTGCTTGCCGGTTAAATAAACCAACTGATATAAATCAATATTTGTGAGTGTTAGGGAGGACCAAGTAAATAAAACCCGATATGTTTATTGCAAACAGAAACACCCTAGTGGTGCTCTAGGGGAACCGAGGGGTGGGAGGGGGTCATTTTCCCACACAGAGAAAATGAACTGTTTCATTAGTTTACACACAAACTATGTAAACTGAAATAGTTGTTACTGAAATCTTGCCACATTTGTGCCTCTTACTGGGCATATGGAACAGCACCAAAAGTAATAGGTACAAATAATGGCATCAGGATTAGCTTTCCCCTCAACCCCGCCATTTGGATAAAACTGTGGAAAAGGAGGCAAGGCACTCCTGACATTCAGGGACTGGCAGGACACTGAACAATGAGGCCACAGTGTTCTCCTGTTGGACACAAATGACCTCACCGAACATCTATCCACGTCACACAAGGGAATTCTGTGACCACGGTGAAATGAGAGAAAACATACATGAGAGAACTTGATCATTTTCCAAGTACAGACAAAAACAAACCACAAAAGTACTGAACATCCTCCTTTCCTGGCTAATATGAGTGGCTATCACAGCTCTGGCTTTGGTTTATATCGCTTGCCTGATAGGTCAGATTTACTAGGACAACAAGGCTAGAGTTGCCCTCGTTTCCTGGTAGCATCCAATCCATTGTGAACCCTGCTGCCTTTAGCCCTCCCCCAAATCACCTAGCCCTTGGCTAACTTCTGTAATTAGTCCTTTCTCACTCTTTCTTACTGAGATGCCCCGCGGTCCCCTATGCCGTGCCTTCTCCCTCACTGCAATGAGTGCTAAACTTAGCTCATTCAGCTTTGGGTGTGTTCCTTGTGATCTTGGGCTGGAGGACATTGACACTAACCACTGGTTTCTAAACAGCCAATCCTTCCATCTTTTCTTTCCTGAAAACAGAACCATGACGTGGGGCTAGTAAAGCCCTCTTGTTCTCCAAGAAGGTCAGCCTCACTCCCAACCCAGAATGCCTCACGATTGGTCTTTGCAAATGGGCCCAGGTTTGGGCATGGGAACCATGTCTGGTCCATGTGACCTGAGGGAAATGGGTTTATTGTGCTATCTTTAATCAGAACTACATACTTTTAATGACTATATAACATATCATTGTATCAAAGTCCTCAATTTTTGGAAATTTTATAACATTTCACATATGACAGAGAGTAAAAGCTGAGAACTTTTAGTGTGCTTTTACTTTCTCCTCTCACATCGTTAATTATATCCTAAGATATGAAAACTATGTACTATTTTATTTTATTTAATTTTTTTAAGTTTATTTATTTTGAGAGAGAAGAAGAGAGAATGCATGTAAGCAGGGGAGGGGCAGAGAGAGACAGAGAGAAACCCAACCAGGCTCTGTGCTCTCAGTGCAGAGCCCAACGTGGGGCTTGAGACTATGAACTATGAACCACGAGATCATGACCTGAGCTGGAATCAAGAGTCGGAAGCTTAACCAACTGAGCCACCCAGATGCCCCTAAAACATATGTAGTATTTTATTTATTTTTATTTTTTTTAATGTTTAATTATTATGAGAGAGAGGGAAAGAAAGAGAGTGGGGGGAGGGGAAGAGAGAGGGAGAGAGAGAATCCCAGGCAGGCTCCGTGCCGTCAGCAACAGAGCCCAATGTGGGGCTTGATCTCACGAACTGTGAGATCATGACCTGAGCTGAAATCAAGAGTCAGGCACTTAACCAACTGAGCCACCCAGGTACCCCTATAATATTTTAGATCCACGTAATTATTACTTAATTTTTGGTCACATTTCCTTTTCTCAAGGATTATTTTTGATACATGTCCTTTTCCGCCTTCCCTTCTTCCCTCACTTTTTCCTTCCTTCATTGCTTTCTCTCCTCCCTCCCTCTCTTACCTCCTCCTCCTCCCCTTCTTCTTCGTCCTCTTCCTTCCTGTTACATGGCTCACTACCATTTCTTCACTGGTTTCTTTTTTTCCCTTTCACATGAACAGTAATTCTGGGTCACAATATTCTTTCCTTGAGACTCTATTGATATTGCTACTTTGTTTCCTGAAATACTATTATGGGAAAGAAATCTCATGCTCATCGGATCTATTTTTATTTGAATATACATATTTTTAAAAAAACATTTTTTTTTAAACATTTATTTATTTTTGAGAGACAGAGCAAGACAGAGCATGAGCAGAGGAGGGGCAGAGAGAAAAGGAGACACAGAATCTGAAGCAGGCTCCAGGCTCTGAGCTGTCAGCACAGAGCCTGGAGATCATGACCTGAGCTGAAGTCAGATGCTTAACTGACTGGGCCACCCAGGCGCCCTACTTTGAATATACATCTTAAAGATAACTTTAGTCTTAAAAATATGTATCAATTTTCTCTTGGAAAATCCATCAGTTTGCTTCTTGAGTAAGTTGTAGAGTCAGCTGAACCATTGCTGAAACTTCTAAGAATAGATAACAAAATATATTATTTAAAATGCTGCTGGGGCGCCTGGGTGGCTCAGTCGGTTGAGCGGCCGACTTCAGCTCAGGTCACGATCTCGCGGTCCGTGAGTTCGAGCCCCGCGTCGGGCTCTGGGCTGATGGCTCAGAGCCTGGAGCCTGCTTCCGATTCTGTGTCTCCCTCTCTCTCTGCTCCTCCCCCATTCATGCTCTGTCTCTCTCTGTCTCAAAAATAAATAAAAAACATTAAAAAAAAAAATTAAAAAAAAAATGCTGCAGAGGGGGTCCTGGATGGAGGGTGTGACTCTCGATCTTGGGGTCATGAGTTCAAGCCCCACGATGGGCCTAGAGCCTACTTAAAAAATTAAAAAAAAATTTTTTTTAACGTTTATTTATTTTTTGAGAGACACAGACAGACAGCATGAGTAGGGGAGGGGCAGAGAGAGTGTGGGAGTCACAGATTCTGGAAGCAGGCCCCAGGCTCTGAGCTGTCAGCACACAGCCTGACACGGGGCTCAAAGTCACAAACTGTGAGATCATGACTTGAGCTGAAGTCATACACTTAACCAACTGAGCCACCCAGGAGCCCCCTACTTTTTAAAAAGCTATTTAAAAAGAAATTTTTAAAAAGCTAAAGATAAAAATAAAAATAAAAATGCAGTGTAATGGAAACTCTACTCCTTGACAGTACTTAATATTTTAAATTTTAGTTATTTTAGTGGTATGCAGTTTATCTCACTGTGATTTTAATTTGCATTTTTCTGATGACTAATGATGTCGAGCATCTTGTCCCATGCTCTTTGGTTACTCCTATAACTTCTTTTGTGAAATGTCTACTTTTTTGCCTTTTTTCTGTTGGTTTGTTTTTTATCATCTGAATGAGTTGTAAGAGTTAGTTTTATATTTGGATACAGTCTTTTAGCAGATACCTGCTTCATTTTAAGAAACCAAAATGGAAATTGTAGCCAAATATATGAATGTTATTTAATAAAAAAGGACTTTGTGTAACTCTTATCTCTGATATATAGTCAAATCAAAAGATTGGCAGGTGAATGAACAATTACATGTTTTAATCTGAAATGTTACTAATATGTATTAGTTTCTTTTTGCTGCTGTGACAAAGTACACAACATAGAGACTTGAAACAGCACAAATATATTATCTTAAAGGTCTGTGACTGACACATCCAAAATGTGTCTCACTGGGCTGAAATCAAAGTGTCAGCAGGGGTGCCTTCCTTGTGGAAGGTCTAGGGGAGAATCCATTTCTCTTCCTTTTACATCTTTTATGGGACTTCTATACTACTGGGCTTGTGGCCATCTTCAAAGACAGGAATGCGAGGCTGAATCCTTCTCGTGCTTTCACCTCTTTGGTTTTCCTCTTTTGCTTCCCACTCCCACTTTTTTTTTTTTTTTAATGTTTATTCTATTTTTTTGAGAGTGAGAGAGAGCGCAAGAAGGGGAGGGCAGAGAGAGACAGAGAGAGAGGGACATAGAATCTGAAGCACGCTTCAGGCTCTGAGCTGTCAGCACAGAGCCTGACGTGGGTCTTGAACTCACGGACCATGAGATCATGACCTGAGCTGAAGTTGGACACTCAACCAACTGAGCCACCTAGGCACTCTTCCCACTCCCACTTTTAAGGACGCTTGTGATTACATTGGGTCCACTGGGATAATCCAGGATAATCTTCCCATGTTAAGATCATCTGATTAACAATCTTAATTCCTTCTGCCATCTTGATTCCTCTTGGTCACATAACAACATACTTACAAGTTCTGGAAATTAGGATGCGAACATCTTTGGGAGGCCAACTGTTCTGCTTACCACAGTATGTATTATTAATTCATAAGATTTCTCCATATTTATGGCTTTTTTTGATTAACCTATGAACTTCTAGTCCCAGATGTGTTCAATTAGAGGACTTCCGTAGGGTCTGAGGGAATTTGACAATATAACAGATAATCTGACAACTGCCTTTGAGGTAGGATAATTACCCCATATAGGTGAGCACCTTGAGATAGAAATTATTGCCCAGTATCACCCACCTGGAAGGTGGCAGGGCCCAGACTAGAGCCCAGCTTCTCTAATGTTATTGGCTATAATTTATGACCCTTGCTACTCAAGGGTACTAGAATACTAAAACATGGGAGGCAAGATGTACATTTAATTAAAAAAAAGACATAAACCTAGGACAAAGATTGTCATATTTAGGAGATTTTGTTTTTCAGAGGGTGGTATTAAAGTAGATAAAGCAGAATACAGGGAATTATGGCAGGGGTAAGGTATGGAGAACATCGGTCTCTTTTACTCACCTTTGGTGGAAAAGACATTCCATGGATGGCACCAAGCATCACTTTCCCTGAGTGCCAGCGGCAGTTGAATGGAGGATTCAGGGAGGTGTCAGGAGGAACATTATTCAGAAACACATGGGAGACAACTACAAGCTCCCTCACTAAGAAGAGACAAGTGAGAGGCACCCGGGTGGCTCAGTCGGCTAAGGGTTCGGCTTTGGCTCAGGCCATGATGTCATGGCTTGTGAGTTTGAGCCCTGCGTCGGGCTCTGTAATGTTGGCGAGGAGCCCACTTTGGTTCTTGTTTGCCTCTTTCCCTGCCCCTCCCCAGCTCGTGCTTTCTTTCTGTCTCAAAAATAAGTAATAACATCAAAATAAAAATTAAAAGAAAAAAAAAAGAAGAAACAAGTGGCATCTGCCTTGAAATGGTTCAGCCTGTGGAGGCTGACCTGAGGATTTTACCACATCTCATAGTCCTGGGAGTGGCGGTTTGCAGTAGAGTTTGGAATTATACTGGTGTGTAACAGATGAGTGATGTCAGTGACAAAACATAATTAAAGCAACAAGTCCGTGACTACAGACTTCTGACCACCAAGGCAGCTGTGCTACAAGTTTTATAAATGGTTGCAAGTGCGATGTGTATACATCCTACTGAAAACTCCCCTGGAGAACAAAGCAGTGCCTGCCTTAACTGTGTCCGGTGGTCTTCTTCCTCTCTGCAGTTTGTTGTTGAAAGTTTGAGCCTTTATTCCAGACTAACCTGCTGTGGAA
The DNA here is from genome assembly GCF_018350215.1 of Panthera leo. Taxonomy (NCBI): domain Eukaryota; kingdom Metazoa; phylum Chordata; class Mammalia; order Carnivora; family Felidae; genus Panthera; species Panthera leo. The sequence continues at coordinate 54,633,417 of NC_056691.1, read as the reverse complement.
CTGAGTGTCTCCGGGAGCTCCTGGTTCCTGTGTTACAAGGGTCAGTCTGTCTGGATCAGACTGCAGGTTGCAGTGGGAATGTCCACATTTTCCAAGGGCCCATGACACTGAGGGGCATGACCTTGCCCTCCTCACTTCCGGGCGGTTGATCTGCTGAGAATATGCACATCTCTTGGGCGGGAGAGGGCTCCTGGGTCAGTGCCGCAGTCCTGAAAAGACCAAGAGAAGGATGCGCCTGTGTGTGTCTGAGGTGTAGTGACCCAAACCAGAAGCACAGGCATTGTTATGGTTAGGAAGAGAGCAATTACATAAAAAGAAAATTATGTAGGATTTTATCAGTGTTTAAAAAAGGAAAACAACAGAAATGAAAAAAAATCAGGAAGACTAACTGAAAAACAGTACTTAAAGAATTTTGAGTTCTTAGATCCCGCTCAGTCTCTCTCATTCTCTTTCTCTCACCTTTCTTCCTTCATTTCCTCCACTCCCTTGATTGGCTATTATTATGAGAAAATGCAGGTTGCAAAGAATGCCCTCAAACCTCGGAGAAACTGTTACAGTGTTCAGCTAGTATTGCTGAGCTATTTACCTGTTTTTCACATTAAAGTCTGTTGTCTAGGATCACTGAACCAGAGCAAATAGACCAGGCACACAGTTAAAGGGTTAGTGTAACAGCAACAAAAGCTATTGAACACAGTTTCTGATTGCCAGGGAGACTGTATGTTTTAAGGTTTCATTCTGTCGCTTGGAATCAAAGCTATGGTCTTTATGCTCTGATATATCCCTGTGCTTCACAAGCTGGTTCCGCCTGTGCTCATGGGTCCGGTGGCAAAGGGGAGAGGCATGTACTATATTCTCTTGTCCGTTTCTCAGATTTCTTTAAAGTGCCACACAGAACCTCCGTCTTTGATTAGTCCAAACCAAAAAACAAGACAAGGCAAAAAACCCCACAACCCCAAAAACCCTAGTCACTTACAAACAGATTCATGCAAATTAGTTCCTTTGGGCCTCCCACTAGTTCATCTGACATTTACAGATAGCTATGTTTGGATCTCAATTTGGGCCACTTGTTATTAATAAAACATTCATCATGCTCATATGCATATGGGTTTCTGATCATTTTGGTTTACTGTTGAAACAAAAGGCTGTCCTTGAATTAGAGGCTTCTTATGAAATATTAAAGCTGTGTTCATGATTTTCACTTAATCACTTTTCACATGGGCCAGGTTTAGTTTCTGGTTTGGTAAATGTCAAGGGTACTAGTTATGGAGATTTTGAATGATCCTCAGTGGTTCTCTGAATTTGGGCAGCGCCCATCTGGCCATGTGAAGGTTTCAGCATATGGGTCATTGCACATCCAGGAATTGCTTGATAGATACAGACTGTAACTAGCATTGTACTGTTCAGAGGCTCTGGTTTTCATTAGTTCTTTGTAGTTGGCAGTAAGTTTCAGAGCAGATGTGTTTTTCTTTGGTCTTGATGCACATGAGGTAGGAGGAGCAGGGAAAATCTGACTCTCTCTGTGATTCTCCATGGTTTTTAGTCCTGAAGAAAAAGACCAAGTACCTATAGAAACTAGTGGTGAATCCCCACAGTATAAAGGTCATCTAGGTAAGTGAAAAATGAAAATGTGAGTCATTACATCAAAACTACAATAAGGAGGGATGATGATATCTCAACAGAGGAAAGCTGATGTTTTGGAGACTTGTCTTTGTTTCAGTTAATGACTTACCAGAAGGTTTAGTCACACACGTGCATAGGAGTGCATCACTTACACGCCATTGTTCTCAGTATCTGGTATCTCTTGGTACCAAAATCACAGCGAATGCTTTCAAGATAGAGCCTGCAAAATATAGACACTTGCTGACTTGGAATTCACAATATAATAAATTAACTATGTTATGAGAGTCTCTCATTGCTGTCACATACGGGTCCCCTTATGATCCGCAGTCACTTGTGTTCTGCTGGTCTCTCAGCTTACATAAAAATTGACACTGTGCATGAATATATATTTGATTCAGCTTTTCTGATAGTTCTTTGAGGGAGATAGGGCAGGTGATGCTGTTCTTCTGTGGGAAACGAGAAAACTAAGAGGCTTTCATGATTTCTGAAGGCGCTGAGATTTTACCATATGTGTAAGAAGACAAGCCAGCCTGTTACTGTTCTCTGGATGCTGGCACCAGACATAAAAACCTAGGTCAGAGGCAAAGGCAGCACAGCAAACAGTGAAAGCATGGGGTCGGCTCCACCGCCCCTTGCCCTCCAAGCCCCACGGGATGACATAGATGGATCTAGGTGGACGCTGCATGTGCAGTGGGTTGTGTTATAGAAGAAGAATTTATTGTTCTCACAGTGAGCGCTAAGGAAACCTACTCTTTGAGTGGAAACACTGCTTTATCCTTCAAGGTTGCTGGCTGCAAAAACAACCCTGAGAAATGGGCCCCATAAAGAGCCACAAGAGCCTTACATTCTCAGCGTACCCAGCAAAAACATGCAGGGTGCTCAGGGCCCATGGGGACTGCCTCTCCCAACAGGGTCTGGGTTGATTACGTATTATTTGCAGGCTTACAAGGCTAGTAGGTGGCAGAGCTAAAGTTCAAATCTAGATGCTAGCTTCAGTACTTTTCATTAATGTTAATTAATGTCACTAATGATAATACTTATACTATTGCCAAAATGAATACTAAATATCAGTACCAATAATTTATGGAGCATTAACCCTACGCTAGAGACTGTGGGTGCTAATTTAGATACATTATCACTAAATCTTGTCACATCCCTAGAAAGCAGGTACTATGCTGTCCTTCAAAAATTAAAAAAAAGGGGGAGAAGGGAAAATGGGTGATGGGCATTGAGGAGGGCACTTGTAGGGATGAGCTCTGGGTGTTGTATATGTAAGCGATGAATCACGGGAAAAAACCAAGAGCAGACTGTATACACAGTATGTTAGCCAACTTGACAATAAATTATATTAAAAATTTTTTTTAAAAAAAGAGGCCCAATTAATTACATTTCCTAAGTTCACACAGCTAGAAAATGGTAGACTCCCGAGCTCATGCTATTTTCAGAGGTCCAGACAGTCCCTTTATGGATATAATTTTAGTGGTACCAGAAATTCTCTATATCCAAACTGTCTCTTTCATGGCCTTGTCAATCTTTGAAGCCCTCACTGTTAGAGGTTTTGTCTTTTGATTTAAGACTCTATTTCTTGTTAAAAATCCACATTCCACAGTGCCTGGGTGGCTCAGTTGGTTAAGCGTCTGACTCTTGATTTCGGCTCATGTAGTGATCTCACAGTTTGTGTGTTTGAGCCCCAAGTCGGGCTCCTTGTTGACAGCATGGAGCCTGCTTGGGACTCTCTCCCTCCCTTTCTCTCTGCCCCTCCCTCGCTCCCATTCCCACATACACTCTCTCTCTCTCAAAATAAATATAAATAAACATTAAAAAAAATTCCTAATTCCTTGGCAGGGGTAACAACGTCACATCAGTTATTTCATACCTGAGAATGAATAAGCTTCATGATTCTTTCCTGTTCATAAATGTGGTTGGGGTGGAAGGCAAGGAGGACATGAGGATATAGGTATTGTTTTGGGAAAATGGCTACAATAAGGAGAGAAGTTAAGGGTTGAAAGAGGGGTGGGCTCAAAATCCAGACATTGTCCACCTCAGTCCTTGGTCAGTGTGATTCGTGCTTCAATTCATTCATTGTACTTAATGGTTGGATATAGAACATGAAGAAATCACCTCGGGTGTTAAAAATCAGAATGTAGCTGATTCTGACGGTGTCAGTGTCTTCGTGTACCAAGGCAGTTCTGCAGTCCCCAGACTGTGGGTTTTGGAGCCAGAGGGTCTGAGTTCAATCCTAACTCATCCGTTTATCGGGTGTGTGATCTTTTTTTTATTAAAAAAATTTTTTTAAACATTTATTGAGACACAGAGAGAGACAGAGCATGAGTGGGGGAGGGGCAGAGACCGAGGGAGACACAGAATCCAAAGCAGGCTCCAGGCTCTGAACTGACAGCACAGAGCCTGATGTGGGGCTCGAACTCATGGACCATGAGATCATGACCTGAGCTGAAGTCGGACGCTTAACTGACTGAGCCACCCAGGTGCCCCTATCAGGTGTGTGATCTTGTATATTTTCCTAAGCACTGTGCCTCGGTTTCTTCATTTGTGAAATTGGGAGAATGATGGGGTTGTTAGAAGAAAACCTGACATTTAATAAGCACTTGATAAATATAAACAACTGTTATTGTATGTTTTTATTTAGGTCACCTAAAGTTCTTTTTGGAATGAGAGCTAATATATAAAATAAGAATATTTAAAACACAATCTCTGGGGCACCTGGATGGCTCAGTCAGTTAATCCTCTGACTTCGGAGGGCTCTCTCTCTCTCTCTCTCTCAAAAATAAATAAGTATTAAAAATTTTTAAATAACATAAAATAAAATGAAATAAAAGACATAACCTCTAATTTATTATAATGTTAACAGTGTCTTCTTTTTTTAATTTTTTAAAATCTTTATTTATTTTTGAGAGAGAGAGACAGAGTGTGAGCAGGGGAGGAGCAGAGAGAGAGAGAGAGAGAGAGAGAGAGAGAGAGAAAGAGGGAGACAGAATCTGAGGCAGGCTCCAGGCCCCGAGCTGTCAGCACAGAGCGCGACGTGGGGCTTGAACTCACAAACCATGAGATCATGACCTGAGCCAAAGTTGGACGCTCAACTGACTGAGCTACCCAGGTGCCCTGTAATAGTGTCTTCTTTTATGATTTTAAACTTATGTGAAATTCTGGAAATACCCGAGAAATGCTCAATTAGGCTCAATCAATTATAATGCCACTTACATAAAATAATTATTCCTTGAATAAATTATAACTGAGAATAAAATTCACTAAACTTTCTTTGGTTACAAAAGCAATCGCTTTGTTAAATTTAACATTTGGGCATTCCTATTTTGTATCAGCACTGTGCTAGTTTCTGAGGGAGGGCACTATATATATATATACATATATATATATGTGTGTGTGTATGTATGTATATATGTATATATGTGTATATATATATATATATACATGTGTGTATATGTATATATATTATATATACTTCTTTTTAACATATGTATTATATGTATGGTTTCTATACTGCTTTTGTCTTAACATTATATTATATTCATTTACTCCTATCATGAGATAATTTTAGAAAACATGATTTTAATGGCTGTTATGATATATGCACATATCACAATTAATTTTATCATCGCTTTCCTTATAAATTTAGGTTTCTAAGGGTGCCTGAGTGGCCCAGTTGGTTAAGTGTCCAACTCCTGATTTGGGCTCAGGTGATGATCTCATGGTTTGTGGGTTTGAGCCCCACTTTGGGCTCTGCGCTGACAACATGGAGCCTGCTTGAGATTGTCTGCCCCTCCCCTGTGCGGGCTCTCTCTCTCTCAAAATAAATAAATAAGCTTAAAAAAAATAATGTTAGGTTTCTAGTTTTTCAGTAGATTATAGCTAAAACTTGGTATCTTCTTATAAATCTTTATGTGAATCTCTGATGTGTTCTGCAGCATAATAGCTTCCTAAAGTAAGTACAAATAATGTATAAATATCAAGAAGGGTGATGACTACTTTAAAGGTTTGTAGTAGATGTTGCCAAATTCTTGTAGAAAGTTTATATCACTATCGGTGATTTAATCACTATCAGTGATCAGTGGTTCTAAACAAATGTAAATTATGCTGAATTCTTAATACTACTTTTATTTTATTTTTGCTAATTTTATGAGTAAAAATGACATATACTTTTAAATTTCAATTCTTTGGTCACTAGGGTGAGTTTTTTTTGCCCATTTGAGTTTTTCTTTTAGTTATCTGAATAAAAGTGAGGCTTTCATACCTTTTTTTTTGGCCCTTTCAATTTTTTGTGTGTGAGTTGCCTATTAATATTCTTTCTTAGTGTTTTTATTGCCCTATTCAATTTTTTTTCTTACTGAAATTTATGTAGTAAGGACGTTAAAACTTTACCATGCATATGGCAAGTTTCTCCCCATTTTGTTTTTTCTAGTCTGCAGAGGGAAGAAAAGAACAGAGAGAAACAGATGTGAGAGATGGTGTGGTCCTCAGAGAAAAAAGAATGCCTGTAATGTAGCTGCTCTTCTTATCCACATTATACAGTTGAGGAAAAGGAGGCTTAGAGAACCTGGGGATTCGTAAATGTCAGCTGCAGCCAGTAAGTTTTAGGAGAGGGACTCCAGCGTGGTAGGTAGAATGCTAAAGTTTGGACTTTTGATCAGTATGCTCTACTGAGTCCTTCATTCTCTTTGCTGCTGTAGGAGCTGTCGAGATGATTCATTTTTTTCGGCGGATTACAGATGTTTCATACCCACAATAACAATGCAAGCTGGAATTGTGGAGGAGTGGGTCAGCCATGATTAATCTTAATTTTTTAAAAATGTTTTTATTTTATTTTTGAGAGAGAGAGAGAGAGAGAGACAGAGCACGAGCAGGGAAGGGGCAGAGAGAGAGGGAGACACAGAATCTGAAGCAGGTTCCAGGCTCTGAGCTGTCAGCACAGAACCCGACGGGGGCTTGAACCCATGAACTGTGAGATCATCTCTTGACCTGAAGTCAGACGCTTAACTGAGCCACCCAGGCGCCCCTGGATTAATCTTTGTATGACATTGTATTGTATTACTTCACTGGTTATAATTAGCAAGTATTTATTACTTTTTCTGTTGGAAAAAGGTCAAATAGAGAAAGTGTAATGGGTATAGCAGATGCCTCCATGCATGTCTATGTCCTCATTTACTTGAAAAAATATATATTATGCTGTTGCTGTGTGGTATGTTTTATAAATGTCAGTTAGATCCTGTTAGTCTATGGTGCTGTTAAGTTCTTCCCTGTCCTTGCTGATTGTCTGTGTAGTAGTTCTATCAGTTTTTGAGAGAAGAAGAGTTTTGAAGTTTCCCACTAAAATTGTGGATTGCTTTATATCTCCCTTTAGTTCTGCCACTTCTTGTTTCACTTATTTTGCAGCTCTTTTTTTTGGTGCATACACATTTAGGATTATTGTATCTCTTTGGTGGACTGTCATCATGTACTGTCCCTCTTTGTCCCTGGTAACTTTCTTTGCTCTGAAGCCTATTTTATCTGATAGTAATACAGGCACTCTTACTTTCTTTGCTTAATGCTTGGCATATCTTTTCCCATCATTTTGTGTTTCAAGTTTATTTATTTACTTTGAGAGAGAGGGAGGGGGGTGGAGGGGCAGAGAGAGGGTGAGACAGAATCCCAAGCAGGCTCCACACTATCAGCCAGAGCAGAAATCAGGACTCAAATTCACAAACTGTGAGATCATGACCTGAGCTAAAACCAAGAGTAGGACACTTAACTGACTGATCCACCCAGGCATCCCTCTATCATTTTGTGTTTAATCAGTTTTAAATGAAGTGAGCTTTTAGATAGCTCAGAGTTGGGCCATTTTCATTTTTATGCATTCTGCCAGTCTTTGTTTTTTAATTCTGTATTTAGACTATTTATGTTTAATGCAATTTTGATATGTTAGTGCTTTAGCCTGCCCCTTGATTATTTTTCTGTTTTTTTCCTCTGTTTACTTTTTCCTGCATTTTAGTGAGTTACTTGAATATATTTTATATTTTTTTATTTTGATTTCATTGTTATTCAGATATAGTGTTTTTGAGTGCATCTCTTTGTGCAGATTTTTTAGTGATTGAAGTTATGCTTACTTAAATTATCACAATCTACTGTTGTCAACATTTTTGTAGTTCAAATGAAGTATAGAAGCCTTAACTCCATTTAGGTCTCTTTATCTTCTCTTTTTATAATGAATATAATATAATATAATATAATATAATATAATATAATATAAATATAATACAATATAATACAATATGCTACAATTGTCCTAAAAAATAAGAAAAATACTCTAAAAGGTGGAGAGAAAAGGGCAGACTGTTTAGGGACCTTAGAGCCCAAAGAATGACATAGTGGTGTATTTCCTGAGATTCCTTTTTGCCTCCCATATATCCCAGATTGGGTGCTGAAGAAGCCTGCATCTGGGAAAGACAATTGGGCACAAATGAAAAGCCTGTTCTCTCTAGCTAAATAACTAGGAAAAAGGCAATTTAGCAAGACAGAAAACTTTTTGATAATAACCACCTTACTCCAACCAAATATGGAAAAACAGATTCCCTGCCACCCCAGTCAGCAAAGACTGAATGGGAGATTAGATTTCCACTCTCTTTTGGTGATAATAAGGCTTTGTATGATTTCTGTTCTTCTAAATTTGTTGAAGTTATTTTAAGGCTTAGATTATGATCTAAGTGGGGCACCTGGGTGGCTCAGTCAGTTAAGCATCTCACTCTTTATTTTGGCTCAGGTTATGATCTCATGATTTGTGGGGTCAAGCCCTGTGTTGGGCTCTATTGATAGCATGGAGCCTGCTTGGGATTCTCTCTCACCCTCTCTCTCTGTCCCTCCCCTGCTTGCGTGCTCTCTCTCTCTCAAAAATAAATAAATAAACATTAAAAAAAAAGAATATGATGTTCTATGTACAGTTGAAAAGAAACTATATTTTGCTGATGTTGTGTGGTGTTTCTATATATTGGTTAGATTTAGTTGATTGATAATGTTGTTCACTTCTTCTGTAATTCTTAATGATTTTGGTGTTGTTCTATCCATTACTGAGGGGAATATTGAAGTTTTCAACTGTAACTGTGGTTTTGTTAATTTCCTCTTTCAGTCCCATCAGTTTTTTGCTAATATATTTAAAACTCTGTTGTTTGGTGCATACATAAGTTACTATTTATTCTTGGAGGATTGACCATCTATATAATGTCCTATTTCATCCCCAGTCTTATTTTTGTTGAGGTTTACTTTGTCTGATATTAACGTAATTACTCCAGCTTTCATTTATATAATGTTTGCACAGTTTGTCTTTCTCCATAGATAAAGTAGATTTCTGAAAGACAGCATATATTTGGGTCTTGCTCTTTTGCCCCATCTGAAAATTGTTGTGTTGTAACTGTTTTTCTTGAATCATCCACATTTAATGTGATTATTTATATGGTTGGATTCAGATCTATTGTGTTTTTAGCTATTTTCCATTTCTTCTATCTGTTCTTTGCTCTCCCACCTTTTCTGCCTAGAAAATTTTTGTGATTCTATTTTATCTCCTCTGTTGACTTATTACTTATACTTCTTTGGAAATTTGTTTTATTAAACCTAGGTCTTATAATGTACGTATTTAACTAATAGTATCTTCAAATGATACTATACTGCTTCATGTGTGGAGTAAGGACCTTCCAACTGTATATTTTTAATTCCTCCTTCTCATCCTTTGTGTTATATGTTTTACTTTATCATACGCTATAAACAGAATGCAGTGTTACTATTTTTTAGATTGAATAAAAGAAATGGTTAATTTTACCTTCATTTATTCCATTCTTTTTAAAAATTTTAAAGCTTATATATATATATGTATATATGACCCAATATATAATATATATAATATATAATATATAATAATATATATAATAATATATTTGAGAGAGAGAGAGAGTACAAACGGAGGAGAGCCAGAGAGAGAGAGAGAGAGAGAGAGAGAGAGAGAGAATCCCAAGCAGGGAGCCCTATGTGGAGCTCGAACTCACAAACTGTGAGATCACGACCTGAGCTGAAACCAAGAGTCGGATGCTTAACCGACTGAGGCACCTAGGTGCCCTGTCATTTATTCCATTCTTAAAAATTCTTGGGGTTTTTTGTTTTTTTTTTTTGTACATTTAGTTTTAAGCCCAATGTATTATTTATGTCTGAGGTACTTCAACATTTTTTGTAGACTAGATATGCTGGCAATAAATTTCCTCAGTTTTTGTGTGAAAAGTATTTATTTTTCCTTCCCTATTAAATGGTATTTTTGTTGGATGTAGAATTCTAGGTTGACAGTTTCTCTTTCATCACTTTAATGGTATTGTCTTTTAGTTTGGATGTTTCTGATGGTAAATTTGCTGTATTTTTGTTTTTCTCCCTTTGTATATAATGTTTCTTTTATATCTGCTGTCTTCAGGAATTTCATTGTCATCGTTCTTAGCAGTTTGAATATAATATATATATATTTGTATTTATCATGCTTGCTGTACTCTGGACTTCTTAGATCTGTTGTGTCATGACTATCATTAATTTGGGAAATTCTTAGCCATTATTATCATTTTTTCTTAGCCTTTATTTTTTTAACTATATTTTCCTGGCCCTTTCTCTCTCTCTTCTTTTGGAATATTGTTCCACAGCTCTTGGATGTTCTAAATTTTTTTCATATTTAAAAAATTATTTAAATTAAAAAATGGTTTTTCATCATTTTTTTCTTGCTAGGTTTCAGTTTGGGTAATGGCTGTTGACATTTCCTCAAGTCTACTTATTCTTTCCTCAGCTGTATTGAGGGTACTGATGAACAGTTGAAAGCAGTCTTTATCTTTATTACTGTTTTATTTATTTGTAGCATCTCTCTGATGAAATTATCCCTCTGAACTTGGATGTCTACCCCCCTTTTTTTTTTTAGTGATTCTTTTTCTTTTTTTAAAAGTTTATTTTTGAGAGAAAGAGAGTGGGAGAAGGGGATGTGGAGAGAGAGAGAGGGAGAGAAGAGAGAATCTCAAGCAGGCTTCTCACTGTCAGCACAAAGCCTGATGTGGGGCCTGAACCCACAAACCATGATATCATAACCTGAACTGAAAGCCAGAGTCAGATGCTTAAACAAATGAGCCACTCAGGTGCTCCATCTACCACCTTTTCAATTAGACCTTTTAACATATTGATCAGAGTTATTTTAAATTTTCTGTCAGATAGTTTCAATATCTGGGGAAGAGACTAGAATTTGCATAGGGTTTTAAATGGTGCTCAGAGTTGCTTGTCACTATGTAAGTTTATAGAGAATCATCACAGACCAGCAAGCTCACCTGGCCAGCTTGCTGAGAGTAAAATTGAAATAAGAAAGTAGAAGAAGCACTTTGGCACTCTGTTGGAATATGATTCTTACAAGAATAATTAAATGTGGCAAACTTAATTCCACAACTCTATATTCATAATCTCTTTACCACAAGAGCTTTATCCCTTCTCTAGCTCGTACATTAATGTTCCAAGCATTAACTTAATTATAATTTTTAAGGAGTATATTATAGATTCCTTTTGACCCAGTTTGTTAAAATGTTTCTTTAAAAAGATGTTTCTTTTTCCGCATCATCATCTTCCCTCACTAATTTCTTTTTTGTTAATTTTTTAAACATTAAAAATTTTTAAAAATGTTTATTTATTTTTGAGAGAGAGAGACAGCGACAGCATGTGAGTGGGGAGGGGCATATAGAGAGAAGAACAGAGGGTCCAAAGCAGGCTCTGCACTGACATAGAGAGCCTGATGTGGGGCTCAAACTCAGAAACTGAGATTATGACTTGAGCTCAAGTCAGACACTTAACCGACTGAGCCACCCAGGTGTCCCTTTTTTTTTTTAATTTTTAAAAAATGTTTATTTATTTTGAGTGGGGAGGGGCAGAAGGAGAGGGAGAGAGAGAATCCCAAGGAGGCTCCATGCTGTCAGTGAGGAGCCCCATGCTGGGCTTAATACCAGGAACTGTGAGATCAAAGCCAAAATTAGGAGTAGGAAGCTTAACTGACTGAGCCACCCAGGTGCCCCTTTCTTCACTAGTTTCTACAGGCAGTATTTCTTTAGAAGATGCTCCTAAGGCTTTAGTACCTGCCCAGACAGCTAGCATCAAGATTTTTTTCAAAGCACAGTCGTGGTTTTAATTTCTAAAACAGGCACAAAAACTATGTGGGTAGCTCTGAGAAATAGTCCCCCATATGCACACACGTGTGCACACACACACACACACACAACACAAATAATGTCATAGTTCTTTTAAAAGAGGCTTGGAATATTTTACTCATCCTGATATTGGGGAGTATGTTCTTGCTGGAGACTATTCTTTTTTGATATGTGAATAATATAAGCTTTAATTCACAAGCTATTCACCCATCCACCTATCTTATCTATCCACTCATCCAGTTCACTTATTCAGCAAACATCGGAATGCCGATCTGTGAAATACTTCATTGATAACACAAAGATGCTTCTTACAGGGAGTTTGTCATTTACTGGAGGAGATAAGATGTAATAATAGGTAATAATAATATACAATAAAGTGTGACATTCTTACTGCTCGCTAGAAGCAGAGGCTGCGTGGAACACCTGTTCGCCCTTTCAATTGCTGGCTAATTTCCTGCATGCATCCTCTACTGTGCTCAGTTGCACAACTCATACTAGCTCAGAATGAGCCTGCTGGTGTTCTTTTCATGTTCTCTTGGGTTAAAAATCTCTCCCTGATGTACATGCACAATCCCAATAATATTTATGAGAGTTACTAGTGCCAGCAGGAGGCTCTGCCCCTGAAGCTGTTGGAAGGCATTTGAACAGCTTTTCAGTGAAGATTAATGATTACAGAAAAGAAAAAAAATCTTGGTCTGTCAGCTGGAAGTTAACTCGGAGGGATATAACAGAAGAAAGCCAGTGAGGATACTTCACAAGCGAGGTGTGTTTGAGGAATTTATGTTGGAACTGAAGCTTTGATGAATTACATGTATAATGCTACTCACAGGAAGATGTCAAAGTTTGTGGATAACAACAGAAAAAATAATGAGGGTTACTATTTGAGAATGCCAAAGCACACCGACAATCTGTTTGTCCAAGAGAATAGTAAGCAAATACATCTCTTTGGGTTAAGTTCATTTGGCAAGACAGACTTAGAAAGAAAGCTGTCCCAAGTGGAACTGTTTTGCTGTGAAGGAGACTCAGATTATACTTCCAATTAGGGACTCAGGCTTTCAGACTTCCACGGAGCATAAGATCCTGCAGTGAAATGGAGTTTTGCTCTCTCTGACTTTCTGGTCTTACCCTGTTTCTCTGGGTTGAGAATCTATGGGGAAAAACAAAGCGAAGAAGGACATAAGTAAAGCCTGGGTCCAGGAATTTTAGTTAGTCCCCAAATACATATTGTGTTTTGGCCATTCCTTAAAACACTCTTCAGACAAATTTGACTACTTGATTTCCTCTGGAATCTTGCCTCTTCTCATTGTGACTGAGAAGCTTATGGCTTCTTAGACGTAAGGTTCCTACGAGGGCTTCTGTAAATTTCGGTTCCAGAGTTTGGTGCTATCTGCAAGAGTCTCTCATTCCCTCCCTCATTTTAGTGCTCTAGATTTTCTGCTGTGTTCCACATTTTAGAAAGCTTCAGGAAAAAAAAGAAAAGAAAGCTGTAGGTAACAATCAGGCAGAGTGACATCATCTTTACGATTAAAACAGAATTCCCTGTCACTTGCCTAATTATCAGGATAGGCACTGTGGGAATGCCATCGCTGAGCCAGACTCTGTAGCCAGAGGCCCTTATCCTTACACAACAAGCTGTCTTACTTACTCGACTGTCCTGAAGAGAAGACAGAGTCAACATTGGTCCGAGTGGATGGTTACCCTGCCCGTCAGAGATGGTCATGTGCCTGTGGTTTTTGACACACCTTTTTCTTCTTCCTCCCCTTCTCTACTTCTTCAGAGCAAAAAATTCTTCCTGAGTAATACATTTGAAAATGACCTATTCTACAGGCTATAAATGTATGTGTTCTCACTTGCATTTCATGAACCTTATTGAGGTTAATGCACTTAAGAAGAGGAATCAGAAACATTAGAACTTGGAATATCATGTACTATTAGAAACTAAGTGGACATGAGGAGAGAATTGTAGTTTTCAAGGTTTGGATTTGGGCAAAGCAAGGTCTGAATGATCAAAATTCCTCAGATATTTCAATAAGAGATCACTATGAAATATAAGAAAACTAGAAATTGTTTTGTAAGCATAATAGTTAAGTAATTATTACAATAAAAACGATTGTATTGTGTCACTACTACTCTGTTGTGCTATATGCTATAATTTTTTTACAGACCATATTTAATTTTCACAACTCTGGAGATTAAGTATTATTTTGGTAATACACATTTTATAGGCTTAAAAAAGGTGAGGTGATTTGCCACAGGTACAGAACACTGAATCTTAAAGCAAAGACACATCATCTGAGAATCTTATCCTTGAACGTCTAGATTTTTGCTGTTTGTTACTTGAACAATAGCCCAGAGCAGGATTATTCAAACACAAGCACTTCTAAATATTGGGAGGAATTATAGAGAGTTCCAGGAATGCATCACTCTAGGTTTAATGTGTTTTTGTTTTTGTTTTTGCTGCTCTCTAGGTCACTTATGCCGTCAGGTTCACATATATATACAACTGAGGGACTATTAAAAGAACAGTGAAAATCCTGACAGTGAAATTGATGGTAAATTATAGGTCAGAGGGTTGTAATGGGATAAATTAACCGCAAAATGAGAGAACAAGGAAGCTTAATTTTGTATTTTGGCAGTGTTTTAAGTTCATTTTTATTCCATTTAGTTTTGCTCTGTGTTTTCTTTGAACGTTTTTGGCCACATTTACTGCTCTATACTTGAGAGCCTTGCTGATTTGAGCCTCATGCCCTTCCTCAACTTACACAAAGTTTTGTAGTTAAATTCCTAAGGTGCATTGAAATTTTAGATATTAGTATGCCTGCATTATTTCCAAATTAAATACATTTTTCCTGATTTTAGAAGGATTACAAAAATGGCGGTGACTTTCATCAAAAAATATTCATCATGTCCTTTTCACTCTTTTTTTTTAAATAGGTGTTTTCTCTTTTTCTTTTTTTCCCTTTTTAAAAAATGTTTATTTATTTTTGAGAGACACAGCATGGGCGGGGGAGAGGCAGAAAGATGGAGACAGGGGATCCAAAGCAGGCTCTGTGGTGACAGCAGTGAGCGCAATGTGGGGCAGGATCCCACAAATTGCAAGATCAAGAGTCAGATGCTTAACCAACTGAGCCACCCAGGTGCCCCTCTTTTCCTCTTTTTAACGGATGCCTTTTAGGGGCGCCTGGATGGCTTGGTTGAGCATCCAACTCTTGATTTTGTCTCAGGTCGTGATCCCAAGGTCGTGGAATCCAGCCCTGCATTGGGCTCTGCACTGAGTGTGCAGCCTGCTTAAGATACTCTCTCTCTCCCTTTGCCTTTCTCCCCCACTCATGCTTGCTCTCTCTCTCTGTCTAAAAAAAAAAAAAAAAAAAAAAAAAGCTGCCTCTGAAAAGCAGAAAGTGACCCACTGGGCCATATTTAAATTTGCTATCCATACACTTGTCACAGGTTTTTGCGTCCAGCCCAGGATTCTTAAGATTCTTTTTTCTTGGCTGCACAAGGTATTGATTAAAGTTCTGTTTGGCATCCACTCAGTGGTTGGCCAACTTTTGGAAACTGTATGCCTGGTCTTCCTCAGTATGATGACATTTAAAAAATTTTTTTGGGGGGGCGCCTGGGTGACTCAATTAAACGTCTGACTTTGGTTCTGGGCATGATCTCGTGGGCCGTGAGTTTGAGCCCCATGTTGGGCTGTGTGCTGACAGCTCAGGGCCTGGAGCCTGCTTCTGATTCTGTGTTTCTCTCTCTCTCTGCCCCTCCCCCACTCAAGCTCTGTCTCTCTCTTTCTCTCTCAAAAATGAATGTGTTAAAAAAAATTAAAAACTTTTTTTTAAAGTTTATTTTTTGAGAGAAAGACAGAGTGAGTCAGTGGGGGAGGGGCAGAGAGAGAGGGAGAGAGAGAGAATCTCAAGCAGGCTCTGCATTGTCAACACAGAACCCAATGTGGAGCCTGAACTCACAAACTGTGATATCATGACCTGAGCCAAAACCAAGAGTCTGATGATCAACCGACTGAGCTACCCAGGCGCCCCCTCAGCAGGGTGACATTTAAAATAATAGGTACCAGCAATACATATTAATATCTAGAAGATATTTTCAAGGGAGAAGTTCTTCTCAGCTGAGCTATGTAACTGCATGCTATAACACAGGTTGTTTTTTTTTTTCCTCTCAGGCAGTTCCCTCACCTTTGCTTAGCCAAAACTCATTTTGCATTCTTATTTTAACATAATATGTTATATTTATTCACTTGTTTATCAATTCTTTCACTCATTTGTGATTTTGTTTCTTCTATTAGACTACATTTCTTGAAGCCATAGCCAGGGTCTGGCCCATTGCAGGTATACAGTAAATATCAACTGAGTGATAGAAATATTTCCCCCAGCTTTATTGAGAAATATTTGACAAATTTAATTGCATATTTAAAGTATATAACATGATGATTTGATATACATATACACTGTGGAATAATTACAATATCAAACTGATTGATACATGATCACGTCACATAGTTAACGCTTCATACTTTTTCTTTTTGTGATAACAACAATTAAGATCTCTCAGGAACTTTCTTTCTTTCTTTCTTTCTTTCTTTCTTTCTTTCTTTCTTTCTTTCTTTCTTTTTTTAATATGAAGTTTATTGTGAAATTGGTTTCCATACAACACCCAGTGCTCATCCTAACAGGTGCCCTCCTCAATGCCATCACCCACTTTCCCCTCCCTCCCATCCCCGACCAACCCTCAGTTTATTCTCAGTATTTAAGAGTCTCTTATGGTTTGCCTCCCTCCCTCTCTAACTTTTTTTCCCCCTTCCTGTCCCCCATGGTCTTCTGTTAAATTTCTCAGGATCCACATAAGAGTGAAAACATATGGTATCTGTCTTTCTCTGTATGACTTATTTCACTAAGCATAACACTCTCCAGTTCCACCCATGTTGCTACAAAAGGCCATATTTCATTCTTTCTCATTGCCAAGTAGTATTCCATTGTATATATAAACCACAACTTCTTTATCCATTCGTCAGTTGATGGACATTTAGGCTCTTTTCACAATTTGGCTACTGTTGAAAGTGCTACTATAAACATTGGGGTACAAGTGCCCCTATGCATCAGCACTCCAGTATCCCTTGGGTAAATTCCTAGCAGTGCTATTGCTGGGTCATAGGGTGGATCTATTTTTAATTTTTTGAGGAACCTCCACACTGTTTTCCAGAGTGGCTGCATACTCTCAGGAACTTTCAAGTAAACAATACCGTGCTCTTGAATATAGTCACCAAAGTTTGTACCTTTAACTTAGATCTCTTCATATCATCCTCCTGTCAGTTTCTGGCAACCATCATTCTATTCTGTTTCTATGAAATTGGCTTTTTTTTTTTTTTAAGATTCTACATATAAATGATACCGTAGAGTATTTGTCTTTCTCTGGCTTATGTCACTTAGCATAATGCCCTCCACATTTATCCATGTTGTTGCAAAAGGCACGATTTCCTTTTTTTACATGGCTGAATAATGTTTCATTATACTCATTTTCTTTATTCATGTATCCCTTGGAAGGCATTTAGGTTGTTTCCATATCTTGGCTAATGTGAATAATGTTGCAATGAATGTGTATGTATAGATATCTCTTTGAGAATCTGATTTTGTTGGTAGAAACATTTTTAAAAATCCATTGTTGGCAAGAATGTGAGAGAACAAATGTCTTTGTGCTCTTCTGGTTAGAGTTTATATCAGCATGAAGGAAACTGACAGTGTGTGACAAAGTCTTTAATAGGTTCCTTGAAAATTTTAGGGATCAAAGATTTATGTAAAAGATATTCATCACATTGTTTATAATAGTCAAAAATTAAAAGCAACCAAAACATCTGATAATATGCTAATATGCAATCATTAAAAGTGATATTTTTGAAGGTATTTAATATGTTAATGATGTTGTTAAAGTTCAGAATAAGTATATAACTGGATAATTTTGAACTTGTGGAAAAAATTATATATACACACAATGTCATTTGAAGAAAGCTGGGAAGAAATACAGCAAAGTATTTAAAGAGGTTATCTCTGGATGGTAATAGCATGTGTGATTTTGATGGTCTTTTAAAAATATGCTCACTATTCCCTCCAAAATTGTTTGCAATGAGCATGTAATATTTTGTGATTAGTTAAATGTGTTATATTTAAAAACAGCTTTGTAAGAAGAGTGATTTAATATTACTTTGTAGGAAATCTTTCTTTCAGGTGGATTGAACTTTGAATCATGATATGTGCAACTTAGAAAGCAAAGATAGGATTTTAGTGTTGCTTTGGACTATTTACTGGTCTCTCAATAGTAGAACATCCAACTAAACACATGTGTCTCTAAAACCATACTCAAGTTCACACATCTTCCTTGTTGTCTCTTTCAGCAGTGTAAAATAATTATATTTATGGTTTCAAACAACGTTTCATTAAAATATCAGCTAGCCCTATGTTCTTGAAGAAATCAAAATCTTCAAAGTGAAGAGAGGTTGGCCTAACCAATTTACACATCATACAGACATTGATCCCAGGGGGTTGAACATTTATCTATACCAGGTCTGGTAGCTTTCATGAAGAGCAGGTTTGTTTCCAGCAATACATGATTCATTTAAGGACGTGTGGTATTTTTACACATGCCCTTATGATCTGTATGAATGACATTTTCTAAGGCTGTCAATACAGAACCAGTGTATCACCATATGCAGCAGTCCTGAATGCTCAAGAGTTTGATTGTCAAAACTGCAATTGCCATGGCGCCTGGGTGGCTTGGTCAGTTAAGCGTCCGACTTCCGCTCCGGTCATGATCTTATGGTTCGTGGGTTCGAGCCCCACATTGGGCCCTGGCCCCGGGTGGGGCTCTGGTCCCGTGTTGGGTTCTGTGCTGACAGCTCAGAGCCTGGAGCCTACTTCGGATTCTGTGTCTGTCTCTGTCCCTCCCCTGCTTGTGCTCTCTCTCTCTCAAAAATAAACAAACATTTAAAAAAACAACAACAACTGAAATTGCTGAGAAAATTAAGCTCTTGAGCATAGGTTTTAAAAAAAGAAAAATGCAGAACTGAAAATGGCTACAAATAAATCAGAAACATCTTTATATTCTCAGTTAAAGAAGGCATCACTAAAAAAAAAAGGCATCACTTAAGTTTTGGTTATGATACTGAAGGATAGAATGATGTATAATTGCATGGATAAATATGTTCACTTAAAGGTTAGCAATTTTTTCATTCACATTAAATTCATTACATTATCTACATTAAAATATAATCGACTGCATTTTAGGAAGAAGAATGTGGTAAAGCCTGGCATTGAATCATAAGAATCGCATTTTCTTCATTTTGTAACTGAGCAAACTGAGCCTCAGAAGCGGTGATTAACTTGGAGGTCACACAGCTCTTAAGTGATAGAGCCCAGATTCAAATTCACGTGGTCTGTGAGCTGCAGGTCTTACCCTACACACCACTCTCTTCCTTTGAAGGAACTTGACTCTTTCAAGGCATAGAATTGCCCAGAGGCCTGCTTCTCCAAGGGTAAGCTCAAGTCTAAGGTCACACAGCTTGGAAAAAATGGCAAGTCCCGGGATGGGAAAAGCAATGATAACCTTGATTCTACCACTCATGGCCAAGAGAAATTTTCTAGGGAAAAGTTAGGTCAGATTTTCCGGTTTGGTCGAGGCACTAGAGACCACTGTGATAGAGGCAAAGGGTATCTCCGTTCATTTCTGTGTCTGTAGCCTGGCCTCCCAGCTAGGGCCTTTCCACCGGTGAGGACTGAATTGGCCAAATCATTAAGGCTTCCGTCAGGAAGGACATTATCCAGTGTTTTTGAATTAGCCGCATATTTCTTGGGTCAGTGGTTTTGAAATCACTGGACTCGGATTTAGTGTCCTGTAGACACAGGTTTCCTAGCAACACTTGAAAACACATTAAGACTTTGCCACTTCCCTATTAGCATGTTCCCTGGCAAACGTGACAGAATCCTGTGGCCTGCGAAGGGTAACTGTGTACATGGTATTTCTCCTAATCATCCTCCCCCTGCTCACTTCCTGCTATTTTACTGCCAACCTTACTTGCCAGGGATTATCTGCTGGCTTTCTGCTCTTCTGCCTTCCACTGCCAGGTGCTATGTATACACATGGGCCTGCTCTTGCTGCGGTGGGAGGCCAAGGTGCTCCTCTGCCAGGGCCACACAAAGAGGTCCACAGATATGCGGATTAAGAAGGTTGCCAGCCAGGGATCCTCTGTGCAGCAGGGCTGAGCCCCGTGGCCAGAGCTGGGGCCTCTGCTGATCTCACTTCACAGTTAAAACTTCAGTGAAAAGAGGTGTTGATATTGCTTTCTCTACCTTTTCCCATTTAGATTAATTTTTGGGACATGAAACATGCTAGTTGAAAATCACCACTTTGGGGGACACCAGAGTGTTTTCTCTTAATTTGTGAAACCCGTGTTTCTAGAAATAAGGCATGGTTTGTGGTCAATAATGCTTAGAAACAATGAGTGAATCAGAACCTGTGTTGTTTCTTCTTTGTTAAAAAGCTTACCCTTGCAGTGACCAGTGTGGTTGTGACCACAATGGTGCAAGGAAAATTAACTCCTATTTTACCTTGAAGGAGCTCCAACTTATAGATTCTACCCTATTATGTGTTTCTCATTGCTAAGAGCGATAAAAAATTAATGGCTTATTTGTGGATTATTGCTTAGTTGATGGGAAGCTATCTTGGAGGCATTTTTAAAAATAATATGTTCAGGGGAAAAATTTGGCTGTTGTGTACTATCTACTAATAAGAAAAGGATGATAGATTAAACAAGAGTTACTTTCCCAGGGTAATCATTAAATATTTATGTAGGGCACAGCAAATAAACATAATAGGAATGAGTTTTGGCAAGTTAACAGCACCATTTATCTTTAAAGTACTTTACAAAAACAAGCTAATTAATCCTCCCACCCTGTATATGATAAAGTGAAAATACTGTAATCCTCTCTTTTGCTTTTTCTTCATCAACCTAGTTTTATTTAAAAAACTTTTATTTTGAATGTGTTTTTGGTCCTACTTGATTGTCTTCCTCTGTGATAGATTCACTGCTGCCCCCTGGGAGGCCCATTTGATGAAAGACATTCCCAGAGAAAAGATGAAGTCAAATTGGACTGGCCATTCACAGCTTGAGAGCTCATTTACAACTTTCTGAAGTTGTAAATGAATCAGAGCGTACCAGAGGACCACAGCTCCAGACAAGTCAGACATTCCTACCATACATTTCTGATTGGGCAGGAAGTTAAATGTTAGGTTCCGTAAAAGTGATCTGCCATGATTTCACTAAACCATTTAGTATCTTCCTCCTGACAGCCTGCCTTATATTAACATAACCTGACTTTGTGGACAGTTTGTCAACTTACCAACACTATCAACTTTTCTTTTCTCCCAGTTTTATTGAGATATAACTGACATAAACATTGTATTAGTTTAGGATGCACAACATAATGATTTGATATTTGTATATATTGCAAAATGATCACCACAATAAGTTTACTTCACAAACATCACCTCACATAATTACATTTTTTTTGTTGTAATGAGAACTTTTAAGATTTACTCTTTTAGCTACTTTGAAATATACAATTCAGTGTTATTAACTATAGTCACCATGCTCTACATTACATCCCCGGAACTTACTTGTCTTATAACTGGGGGGTTTGTACCTTTTGACCACCCTCATCTGTCCCCCCAAAATCCCTTGGCAACCATGGCAACTATCAATCTCTTCTCAGTTTCTATGATTTGGTTTTCAAAGATTATATATAAGTAAGAGCATATAATATTTGTCTTTATCTGTCTGACTTATCTCACTTAGCATAATGACCTCAAGGCTTACCCATGTTGTTGAAAATGGCAAGATTTCCTTTTTATGAGTGTATAATAGTCCAGTGTGTGTGTGTGTGTGTGTGTGTGTGTGTGTGTGTTACATTTTATTAACCCATTAATCTATCAGTAGACACCTCTCATGTCTTGGCTATTGTAAATAACACTGCACTGGATAGGGGAGTGCAGATATCTCTTGAGATAGTGATTTCATTTTCTTTGGATATATACCCAGAAGTGGAGGTGCTGGATAACATTTTTCCTTTTTTTTTCATTTCTTAGTAACTTTAAATTTTGATATAATTTTAAATATAACTCAGAAAAGTTGGAAAACTGGTATAAAGAATTCCCCTGACTCTTTATTCCAATTCTGCCACTTGTTTACATTTTGCCCTATTTGCTCTATCATAGTCTCTTTCTTTTATTTTTTCTGAATCTCAAAAATAAAGTATAACCTGATTTTCTCAGAATAATTCTGAATATGTAAATGCTTAATATTTAAAAGATTGACATGTCTTTAGAAGAATGTTGTCTATTTGAAAGACAAGACTATCTTAAATATTTATTTATTTTTGGGAAAGCGCAAGTGGGGGAGGGGCAGAGAGAAGAGGACAGAGGATCCGAAGCAGGCTCTTTGCTGACAGGCTGACAGCAGCAAGCCTGATGTAGGGCTTGAACTCACAAACCATGAAATCATGACCTGAGCTGAAGCCAGACGTTCAACCAATTGAGTCACCCAGGTGCCCCAAGACAAGACTATTTAAATGGTAATAATATTTAGTAGTCAAATAACTCAGGATAAAAAACAAACATTTTGCATTTGAAGTAAATCTTAACGTTAGGACCAGCTCTGCTGCATAGTAGGTATTCAAGTATTCAGTGAATAAAAGATTATGAATTATTCAAAAGCCTAAGTGTTCCAAAATTGTTTACATTTCCTCGTCTTAACATATTTCCTTTCTGCAACAAAGATATGGATGAGAGTAACCTTTATTCTATAATTTAGAACATGAGTATTTAACCTTTCAAACTTGTTTAATAATGCAAACCACAGACTAATAATTTATCTTTACATTAGTGAATTAAAATATTGTGTTTTTTATTAGCTTCTGTTTCAGCTTAATAACTGCAAAGCATTCACAGCTGTGCTAAGTCTTAGGTTAATTTCTGTCAGTTTTGACTTGGAATCAGAGAATGCATATATCTTTAAGCAAAAAGAATATGATGACATAAAAAGTCTAAAATCTTCAAATAAATTTAAAGTATCTGAATCAAAGAATTCCCTTATCATTACTTCATCATTTCTGGTAAGGAAAATGTGATAGGCTTACTTGTGCCAATGTCTTTTTTGAGAGGTATCTGTGATCAGTTGGATTATACTTTTTGTGTCAAGGCACCCTCTTGTCATTCTACTTTCCTTCTAAGTAGATACCATTTAATTTTTTATTAACAAGATTTTATTATGACATGGTTTATATTGTCAAAAGAAATTAAAATATCATTAGATGAATATTCTTTCTAATTTTGTCTCTGAAGTCAGATGCTGGAAAAGGCTGTGTTGTTTGTGGTAGAGGGCACTTGTGATGATTAATTTTATGTATGAAGTTGACTGGGCCACAGGGGGCCTGGACATTTGGCCAAACACTATTCTGAGTGTGTCTATAAGGGTGGTTTTACATGAGATTAACACCTGAAGTGGTAGGCTGAGTAAAACAGATTGCTTTTCCTAATGTAAGCGGGCCTCATCCAGTCAATTGAAGACTTAAATAGAACAAAAAGGCTGAGTAAGAGGGAACTTCACCTGCCTGACTGTTGAGCTGGGACATGTGTCTTCTTCTGCCCTCAGACTACAGCCATACCATTGGCTTTCCTGGGTCTTCAGCTTACTCACTGCACATCTTGGAACTTGTCAATCTCTATAATTGTATGAACAAATTCTCCTTCCCTTCCCTTCTCCCCTCCCCTCCCCTCCCCTCCCCTCCCCTCCCCTCCCCTTCCCTTCCCTTCCCTCCCCACTTCCCTTCCTTTCCCTTCCCTTCCCTTCCCTTCCCTTCCCTTCCCTTCCCTTCCCTTCCCTTCCCTTCCCTTCCCTTCCCTCCTCTCTTTTTTTCTCTCTCTCCTTCTTTATGTAGAACCAATACCTATTGATTCTGTTTCTCTGTAGAACCCAAACTAACAAAACATCCTTAGGGCATCTGCCCATTTCACAGTCACTCTCTCTTCTTTGGTATCTGTTTTCTAACCTGCATTGATGGGTCTTATACCATTTTGTTCTATTTGACCCCACCTCCCAGTTGAATAGTCTAGCGGTGGACATATGACTCCCAAGTGTGCCTTTCCCCAATTATTTATCTTGACAGTTTGAAATTAGACCCGAGAAAGAGGGAGAATGCATAGTTTCATATCTGGTCGACATGTAACTGTCATGCCCAGAATTTGTGATCCCCAAAGACCACCAGGGAGCCAAGTCCGATGCAAAAGCAAAGAGCCTTTTTTCGAGCTAGCTCGAGTTCAATCCCCTACCTGCACCGACGCAGCCGTGAGATGCCGGAGAGGGAGCGAGTTTCAAAAGCACAAAGGTTTTATAGGTCTCTAGGGGCAGTTGGTGGGGTAATGGTCTTGGCCTTAGCCGATTGGCTGGGGAAGGGTCAGAGTCCCGTTGCGCATGTTGCCAGGCGTGGTTTGAACGGCAAGTTACTCAAGGGGAGGAGGTGTGGTCTGAGGTTTGAGCGGGAATTTCTTTCTGCAGTTTTCCCGGAAAGGGGGCCATGTCGGGGACATAGTCACTCAAGATGGAGGACACAGAACAAAATGGAGTCCGCTGGCCTAGGTCCACTCTTTCATAACATTAGACTTGGGAGCTGTGAGTGGCTGTTTTTGTCATCTGGGTGAGAAGCAGAAAAAGCTGGTCTGCAAAGAGAGTAGAAAGTATCACAAATAAAAAGCAAAGAAAGGTTCCTGATCCACTTCTCTTTCCTGTTCTCATCACTTCCTCAAGCCTGGATGGATGCTTCCTACCTTTGGTTTATATAATGCTCCTGTATCACACCCCCTACCCTCTACCACGTATTTATTTTTTACTTTTGTTGGCTGAAGTTGGTTTCTGTACTTCTGTTAGTCAGACTTGTATTAGTCTGACTGATACACTGGCTTGGCACATTTTTTTACTTTTCTTTGTATTTTAACAAGAGCCAATGAGAAAGTCACAGAAAGTGTAGGATGGGAACCTGTTCCGGTATAGCTCACCAAGAAGTAGCCACAAAACCTTATTCTGTAAAACTTCTCTTTGTGTCAGTTCTAGTTGGAAGCTAACATTTTCATGAAATATCCCCAAGTGCAGCATCAATTCCTGTGTTAAGAAAATAATGCCCAAGCCAGTATGTATCACTTAACCCTTTTTAAAATGTCGATTTGATGCTGTCAAGAGACCACAACTGTACTGTAAAAATTTGTTTCCTCTGTAAATTATTTGGCATTGCGAATTCAAGGTTAAGGTTTTGTTTCTTCTTTGTTAGAGGTTTTCTCAGTAATTGCGAACACGTGTATGAATCCTTTTAAGGTGTTATGAAAACAATGCAAAATTCATGTGGAAGTAACTACAGTATTTACCTTGGAATTAAACAAGACGTGTGCAACACCTGACACATAGTAAGGTCTACATAAATGTTAACTGTTATTTTCAGATTCAGAAGAAAACTGATTAAGACTTTATTATTATTCCTTGCAATCCTATGTGATTCTTCCCTCACACAGTTTAAGCATCATTGTTTTGCTGGGCATCTGTCTGCATGGAAAAGTACTAACGGATGTGGAGAAATAAAGCTCTGGGGCTTCTGGTCAACATCTGAACAAAGGCATCCTTGCTCTAGGGTCTCCAGAGCAGGGCTGTTGAAGACAAGGACGTAAAATAATTCCCTTTAATAGCACCATGAGAATAGGTCTTTGGTGTTCCAGCTCCAACAACAACCTAGAGCAGCAGGATCCTCAAATGTTGCACTTAACCAGTCCTTGTCAGTTCCCTCTTCTGCTAGTTCATTACCCATGGCTGTGAATGAAGCTGCTAAAAACAGGAGGGAAGGGAAGAGGGAGGCAGAATTCTTACTAAGGTACTTCTATTTCTGGCAAATCACTACTTGGTTATGTAGAGCAACACATTTATCTGGAGGCCTTTTTAAAAAAAGTGAACGTTGCCTCATAATGAATACTAAATAAAACCGATAGAATCCAGATTAATTTTTAATGAGCAGCAGTTGTGTACTGCATGTAATAATATTGAAATTAATACATAATTAAAGTAGATTTGTACAGAATAATTCACTTGAGAGTTGAGTAGTGGAGAACAAAATTGAACATCTCCAAAGGCGATCCACAGCTCTGTATCCTGATTTTTTCAGACATGGAGAGAGATCAATGTTTCCTTGAGGGGAAGTCACACTTCCCAGAGGCATTAGAGATCATTGGGAACTTTGACCAGGGCTAAGACCATCCATGTTAGTTCCTAAGAGGTCACACTGGACACTAATTAGGACAAAATCTGCACATGTTACAGCCTTGCCTAGAGCTCTGATACCATTAAAATGACTTCTATATTCTCACTGGCTAATGATTTTCACGTTTCTTAAGTTAGGTTGTTGGGTCAAACTTTGTACTCTGAAAAAGTAAGCAAGCAGTGTTACCAATTGATATAACTTTAAATACAAATTGAATTTATTATGTTGTGGGTATTATAATGGAACAATGGACACTCTCAAAATGACAAGAAAATACACTGGGGATCCACTCCCTTGCTGTGCAGCTCTACTGCAATAGATGGACATGTTGTTGCTTCTAGAGAGGTCGCCTCTGTGTAGTTGTGAATTTCAGCTGAAATGTCCTTCATGAACAGCTACTTGTTTTTTTTTTTAAACTCAGCATCAATCTCCCCCTCCTCTGCCATTATATCCCCAGTTTTCTAGGGGTAGCACCTCTCCCGTGCTCTCAGCCTGTGTACCGAAGATGAGGTTGACTTCATCCTTGGCTCAAAGAGTAGGTTTGTGACTTAGAAGGTCACATCCACTTATCTACTGTGATTGGTTCAGAAATGAGCATGTGATCCAAACTGGCACAAACAGAGCCAATAAAACTCAGTCTAGAGTTTTAGAAAACTGCTGGGAGAGAAGCTTTCTCTTTTTCTAGTGAGCTGAGAAAAGGTAGACCTGGGACTGGGAGCTTTCATAAGGCCAAGCCTTCCAGAGAAGCCAACACAGAGAGAAGCAGAAGTTCGCAAGAGGTAGGCAGCTTTCTACAACATTGTTTAAACACCCAAACCCAGATGTGTCTGCAGTTGATCAACATCGGGAATTTTTAGTTACATGAACTGAGAAAAAAAATTTTTTTTTGAGTTGGATTTTCTGCTATGGCAGCTCCAAGAGTCTTGACTAATATGGGGCTCTCAGAAGTCTGTGTCGTTTCTTTAATATTAGCTTAGTGGAATTCAGGACGCCTCGCCCTGCCAGGTTTGTGTGGTTGCTTCTGGAATTTGGGGGTCATACCATGTAATTTGGTCTTTTGGAATCATCCAAGGCCCCTACCTTCATAAGTAACCTCTATGGCCCAGGAACAGTGGGGAGGAGGAGCAAATAGGAAGGTACAAAGCTGGAGAAGTTAATGATCCAGTGTCCCGCTTTTCTATAGCCCCTGGTATGAGAAGATTTCTCCAGGGCAGAGCTTGTCAAACTTTAAGGGGCGTACAAATCACCTGAGGATCTTGTTAAAAAGGCAGAGGATGGAGCATGAGAGCCTGCATTTCTAACAAGTTTCTGGGATGCTCCTGGTCCAAGGACCATACTCAGAGTTGCAAGGTGCTGGTATGGCTTTGGCATGGTCTCTGCGCACTTCATCTGCTTCAATCTAGAGTCCAGACCGAGACCCCAGACTGATCGTGGAATTCTTCCATGAATTCTAAAGGAAAGATTTTTCTTTGATCTTTTATTCCCTTCTTGGCACAGCTGTTTTGCGAGAGAATGTTTTACCTAGGGTCCCTGAGTTATAGCTGTGGATGAAATGCCTAGAAATACCTCCAGTTTCTTGATGACAAATCGTATGTCTGTGTGTATGTGTGTGTGTATATAATTTTTATTTATTTTGAGAGAGAGAGAACATGTGAGCATGAGTGGGAGAGGGACAGAGAGAGAAGGAAAGAGAATCCCAAACAGGCTTGGTGCTTTTAGCACAGAGTCTGATGTAGGACTTGCTTTCACAAACTCAGATCATGACCTGAGCCGAAATCAAGAGTTGGTAGTTTAACCAACTGAGCCACCCAGGCACCCTGGTCATATTTTTATTCTTTTTTTTTTTTTTTTTTTTTTAGAAATTTAATTTTTTTAAATGTTTATTATTTATTTTTGAGAGAGACAGAGTGTGAGCAGGGGAGTGGCAGAGGGAGAGAGGGAGACATAGAGTCCGAAGCATCTCCAGGCTCCAAGCTGTCAGCACAGAGCCTGACGCGTGGCTCGAACTCACAAACCCTGAGATCATGACCTGGGCTGAAGTCGGAAGCTTAGCCGACTGAGTCATTCAGGCGCCCCCATATTTTTATTCTTAAATAACTTATATAACTTATTTATCTATCTTTAAAATGAAACTCCTACTTAGATTCTTGCTGTTAATCTTAAAGTTTCCCCAGAAGACAGAGCACGCCTTATTGCAGAGGATGACAAGCCAGTTTTTGCCTGACCAAACTGAGACATATGTTATATTTTTCTCCACCCATGGCAACTGTGAGCATCAATCTAGATTTTCCAGACCAACTGCTAAGTGGTCCTGAAGGAAACTAAAATCTATGTTAGTTTTAGAGAAGTGGGACAGAGGCTTTGTATTTAATAAATGTTGATCATTTCTTACATTATTTTTGTTGATTTATTATTAATTTATTGTTGGTAATAAAACTATCAATTCTTGTGGGCTTATTCTGAGCCTACAAGTTTTTTCAACCTTATACCTAAAATGAGAGGATAAGTATAACAATAGGGAGAACTCCATATCAGTGCTGAAAGAAGGCAGAGTGAAATAAGATCTCAATAAATTCTGGAACACATAAGCAGATGGAAGAGGGCTGAAGAAAGACAAAGTAGCAGATCCCTTACTGCAACACAAAGGTGGGGGGTGACACTGCAGAAGTGACGAGCGATTCTAGACTTAAACTCAGAAACGACGATGGGAATTGGGTCAGTTTATCGGGTTATAAGCTAGAATGTACGCTGTTTGGGTCCATGTACAGAGTTATTTTCATAGAAAATTGGTAGCAGATACTACGTTAAACTAGAAGTCTTGTGCAAGTGAAGTCTTTAAAAAATGTGGGAGATGATTGTATATGTCTTTTTAAAAATATTTTTTAATGTTTTTATTTATTTTTGAGAGACAGAGACAGAATGCGAGCGGGGGAGGGGCAGAGAGTGGGAGACACAGAATCCGAAGCAGGTTCTAGGCTCTGAGCTGTCAGCACAGAGCCCAATGCAGGGCTCAAACATATCAACCATGAGATCATGACCTAAGCTGAAGTCAGATGCTTAACTGGCTGAGCCACCCAGGCACCCCTGTATGTATCTTAATGTAATAGCCTAGGGAAGAATCTGAAGAACCACTGGTGAGAAAGGGAAGGATACTGAAATAGACAAATAGGTAATCATGGAGTAATGAAGTATGTACGTGTGTTTAAAATCAGTGACAATTTCTCAGAAGGTTAAAAGGAGACAATGGCATAATAGTTAGACTTCAGAAATCTGCCTCTTCTCAGAGTTATTAGAATAAGATACAAGCTCGATTAGTATTCTTACTGGTCCTTTTGTTTAACTTCTAGCAAAGGGTTTTATTTCCTTGAAATATGATTCCAATATGATGATCATAAGCCTTGGTTAATTTTAAGACATTTCTCTTCAGTTATGAAAAAGGGCTCATCAGCAGTCCTTGCCAAAAACTCATTAAAATACCTTTTAAACTCCGCTTTAAGGTCATTTTTAGTATTCGTTGCAGTGTTAATTAGAAAACTGCGGTTTCCTTTATTCCTACCAGATTCCCTTTCCAGTAGCATCTTTGGCTCTGGCATTTTGCTGACGACCCTGTTTCCCTGAATTTAACTTTAACAGAATAAATGGCTCTATTTTTGCTTTCCTATATTTTCTTTAGCTGTTAGTTTTGCAGCCTCGATCACTGATAAACCCAAAGCTGTCATTTATTAATTTATTGAGATGCTCTTCACATTTTCCACAGAGTCAGAAAAGATACCAATTAAATTCGTTACTGCAAAAGTAAGATCACAGAAAATAAATTTATATGTTCAGAGTACTCACTTCCATCCAGTTGAATCCCACTTCCCTAAAAGTACAAAATGTTTCATATGTAAATTCAGTATATACTGATTGCTGAATCTTTGCAGACATTCAACAAATATAATTCAGTTATTGCCTTTGAGAAAATGTATCAAGGAAAAATGTTAACTTTATAGTGCATGTGTGAGAGAAATCTACTGAAGAGGACACAGGAAATCTAGCTTCTAGTTCCAATTATGGGCCATGTTTGTGTAGCACGTCAGGGATAAAAACTAAGCCAGAGTTTACAAAACCTGGCTATGCCTCAAAATTACCTGGGAGCATCCTGAGTTACCCCACTGAAGTAGCCTCTCTACTGTGGGGGCCCAGAATCTGTATGTGTGTAAAACTATCCGGGGATTCTGATACTGTCATTCCTTTGAACATTGTTTGACAATCAATATCTTATATTGGGAGGATACAAAAATATTAAAGTTGAAAACTTGGATCGGTATTGTTTAATCCAGGCAAAGGAGCAGGTCTAGCCAGGACCTGGAATAATCCCGTGAGTCTGAGGTGGATGGATGTGTACCACTTTTTCACCTATGGATACAGGATGTGAGGTCAGCAGACAGAGAATGGGGGTTCCATCTGGCAAAGTGATTAAGGTTTAACTAGAACAGAAAATCCCAAACTGGTAACAGAGAAGTGGTGAAGTGTGGGGACAGTGCAGCCATGCTGCGTAACTCCAGAAACCATCCACATTATGGTTGTATTAGTTGTCTATTGCTGTGTAACAAATCACCCCAAATTTAGCAGCTTAAAGCAACAAAAATTTATTGCATCACAGTTTCTGTGGGTCAGCTAACTGAGTCTCTCAAGTGGTTGCATTCAAGCTATATTGGGCTGGAGTCATCTCAAGGTTTGACTGAGGTAAGATCCACTTCTAAGCTCATTTATGGTGCCTGTGGCCTGGCCTCAGAAAATTTATTTCCAAGCTGACTCACATGGTTTCTGGCAAGCCTTGGTTCTGTGCCATGGGGACCTGCCCATACCATTGAGTGCCCTCATGACATGGCAACTGGTTTAACCGAATCAGTGATGAGGGACGGAGGGAAAAAAAGAGAGGCACAGAGAGGGAGAGAGAGAGAATGAATGAGAATGAACCCCCTGGACAGAAGCTGTAGTCTTTTTATAATCTAATCTCAGAAGTGACATCCTATGACTTTCACATGTTCTATTATCAGAAGCACATCACTAACTCCAGTCCACACTTGAGAGTAAGGGAGTAAACACTTTGAGGGGAGGAATATCAATCAATTTGTAAACCTGTCTTTAAAACCTCACTAGTACTCTATGTCCATCCTTCCTCTAGTTGTGCAGGGCACAAATTACATGGCTGCACTTCGCAGTCCTGGTGAAAAACCAGAAGGTCCAGGACCAGGAGTAGAGGATAGGACAAACTCAAGGTTTCCTGGAGAGATTTTGGACAAGGAGTAGGGATGAATGTGAAGCTATGGAGCACAGTGGTTATGGACTTCAAGTCAAACATAGTTGGTGTGATTCCCAGGGTTTCCACTCTCCAGCTCTTGGCGATAATACCGCCCCCTCAAACTGCTTCAGTTTTATTGAGATGTACAGTTGACCCTTCAACAACATGGGGGTTTGGGGCGCCAGTCCCCACACAGTTGAAAATCTGTGTGTAAGTCTTGATTCTCCAAAACTTGACTACTGTTAGCCTGGCGTTGACTAGGAGCTTTCGCTGGTAACATAAACAGTTGATTAACATGTGTTTTGTATGTTATATGTATTTTGTATTCTTACAATAAAGTAAGCTAGAGAAAAGAAATTTTTTTCAAATTGTTGCAAATCTTCAAAAAAATTTCCAGTATATTAACTGGAAAAAATCTGCTTATAAGTGAACTCGTGCAATTCAGACTTCTTCAAGGCTCAACCGTAATTGGCAATAATTTAACATTTTAAGATCCAGTTGTGTTTTTTAAAAAAATATGTAGGAAGGAGTAATACATGGGCAATACATTTGCCAACCGCATGAAGTCACTTCTCACATTAAAGTCTGTGAGCCATGCTGGTTCCACCGCTACAGCACATCTCAAGTTGTCCACTTTTCTCCATACCACTGCGACCTCCCTGGGCCAAGCGACTACCATCTCTGATCTGGATGGCAGTAAAGACCTCCTCACTAGTTCCACTCTTGTTTATCTAAGGTTCATTCCACGCATAGCAACCAGAATCATCTTAAAAAATTACAACTCAGATCATAACCGTGCCTCTGCTGAAAACATTGAATGCTTTCATGTAGGTTTAAACAGAATCAAAATTCCTTGCCCAGAACTGCAAGGCATCATCTGACTCCCACCTACCTTTCTAGACTCACAATGGACCATCCTACCTCTAGCATCTTTTCTGCTCTCGTAGGAAGCCAAGCTCTTTCCCACCTCAGGGCACTTGCTCTCTCTGCCTGGGACCTTTTCCTTCAGGTCTTTCCATGGCTGTCTCCTTCATGCTCTTCAGGTCTCAGCTTGGATGTTACCACCCCAGGGAGCCTACTTGGACAGAAGTAGCCTACCACGATTCCCAAGGTAGAATCTTCCTCTCCACACATTTTTCTGTCTTATTTAGTTATTTTCTTCTCAGTACTATTATAATCTGTGATTATCTTATTATTTATTTTCTTATTTTTTTAATGTTTATTTATTTTTGAGACAGAGAGAGACAGAGCATGAACGGGGGAGGGTCAGAGAGAGAGGGAGACACAGAATCTGAAACAGGCTCCAGGCTTTGAGCTGTCAGCACAGAGCCCAACGCGGGCTCATGGACCGTGAGATCATGACCTGAGCCGAAGTTGGCCGCTTAACCGACTGAGCCACCCAGGCGCCCCTATTTATTTTCTTATTTATTGCTGTATCCACCCACCTGGAAAGCAAGGTCAGTGAAGACAATGCCCGTCTATTCCATTTGCTTGCTATTATATCCTAAGGGGCTAACCCCACCCCTGGATTATAATAAACTCTCTATAAATAATTACCAAATGAATGAATAAATGAGAAAACATGTTCAATGCTTAGCACAGGACCTGACACATAATAGGTGCCAAATATAGTTAGATAGTTACATATTGGATATATTCACGTCTATGTCACAGGGCTAGTGAAGTCCTGTGAAAATATTGGGATACTACGTGAAGGGCACAACTGTAGCATCTGGTACATTAAATCATCAACTACTATTTATTGAACACATAGTGTTACATTCATGTAATGGAGATGGAGAGGGATTGATATATGGCTACTCAACACCTATATATTTAGGAGCCTGTAGATGTTTAACTGAATTTTCAAACTTTCATCTTCATATGATTTAGACTTAAAAGTCCTAAGCTACCAAGTGTTGTGTTCCATGTAGAGAAGTGTGAGACAAGTGAGCATATTGTCTAGGGCACAGTTTGTACCATGAAGTAAGTTATTGAATAGATCTTATTGTTGGAAG
Source organism: Panthera leo (assembly GCF_018350215.1). NCBI lineage: Eukaryota > Metazoa > Chordata > Mammalia > Carnivora > Felidae > Panthera > Panthera leo. Next base: position 54,599,939 of record NC_056691.1, on the reverse strand, counting down.
CGTCATTAACTCAAGTATTCTGTCAGCTTGCCATTCCTACACTTGCCAAAATGAATCTTGTCTGTGCTAGAATACTTGTTCTCTTGCAACAGGGATATGGAAGGAAATTTTTAGATAATACCAGAAAATCTATCAGCTAAAAAGAAAATTCCTCAAACACAAGGGCAGCGCCGGCAGCAAATTCGTTGTGGGTGCTGATCTCCCACTACACAACCCCGGCGCCACATCTCATGCTGCGTCCCTTGGCAAAGAGCCTGGCACGTGAATGATGCTCATCGGTGCTTGTTAAAATAAAGGAAAAGTGAATTAAAGTCTAGGTCAGCACTTTATGTACAGTGTAAGAGCGATGAATATGGGATCAAAGCCTTTGACTGCTGGCTTTAAGTCACCAACCCATTGTTTATCAGCTGTGTAACTTGAGACAAATTACTTAATTCCCCTGCACCTAGGATTCTGAAATCATAACATCGGAAAAAGCTGTTAACTTTGTGGCATAGTATTGGTGTGGTAACAGTGGTAGATAGCACAGCTCAAAGAGTGAAGTTGATTATTTTTACTTTCCTTCCTTGCAGCTGGCCTCAGAAAATTAGCTGGCTCTTCTGTCTTTTTAAATCTTTTCAGCCTCTCTATAGCTAAAAGAGACCCATGAGCCATAGATTGGCCCAGGATCTCTACACACTCAGTTTCCTGAAAAGACAAGTCCAGGGGCTTTTGACTTTATGCATGTTAGTACTCTTCAAAACGTGAAACCAACATAGCAGACAGATACAATAGACACAGTCACCGGTAAATTATTTTGTAATTCCCTTCTGAAAACGTAACTAGAATCCTTGTTAGACGCCTGCATTGTGTCACTGTTCTTGAGGAAGGGCTAATTAACCTGCTGCCCTTCTGATTTCCTCCTTCTGGAAGGGACCTCCTTGAAACTGTTATGAAGACATACAGTAGGTTAGTAGGTACTTCTTCCTTGTGTCAAGTGAGTGATTTATCTCTGAGGATGTTTAGCCTGATTGACTTCCATTTTTTTAAGTGTTTATTTATTGAGAGAGAAGAGTGAGTGAGTGAGTGGCATGTGCAAGTGAGTGCAGGGGGGCAACTGATCTTTCACACTGTCATTGTGGAGCCTGGTATAGAGCTCAATTTCACGAATCGTGAGATCATGACTTGAGCCAAAATCAAGAGTCGGACACTCAACCAGTTCAGCCACCAGGTGCCCTTGAGTGACTTGTATTTCAACTGAGTCTCTGCCTCACCCAGGAGGAGTCGCCTCCGACAGCCCTCACACTGAAGAGTGACGTGGTCAGCAAGAGTTGTCTTTGAATAAAAAAGATACCTCTCATAGTGTTTTTTGCTACCCTGACAACTCCCGGAATAGTCCTCTGTATTTGAAAGGAAGCAGATTTGACTTGTCAGTTTTGTTTTAAATCTCAACTCGGAAACTGGGTTGTTATTTAATTCGCCCAATCCATCAGCTCACAAACATTTACTGAGTCCTTCCATGTGCTGGGCCTTGTGTTGAGATCTTGGGGTTAAAAAGATGAAAAGACCTGTTTCCAATCTTCAAGAGGTTCATGTCAAATGGGAAAGAGAGGCACATGCCTGACAGACAGTTAGCAAGGATAGAGGAGTTAAGTTTTCCTTGTTTGGTAGGTATGGAGTTTCAGGAGCTAATGTGTAAACCATCTATGCCCAACATTTGTGGCTTCAGAAATTTATCATAGTTTCTGTGTGTCAAGGCTCTGGGCATGGTGTGATGGGGTGGTTCTGGCTCCGAGTATTTTACGAGGCTGCAATCTACACGTCAGCTGGGCTGCAGTCAGTCCCACTGTTTGGGGAAGGATCCGCTTCCAAGTTTGCCCACACAGTTGCTAGAAAATCTCATTTCTTCCCAGGCTGTTGGACTGACCACCTCAGTTGTTCACTGGCTGCTTGCTGAAGGCTTCCCTTGGTTTCCTGCCTTGTGGGTCTCTGCATGGGACATCTCCCTCATGACAGCTGCTTCATGAGAGTGAGCTAGTGAGAAGAGCCAGAGAGAGGATGTAAGACTAAAGTCACAGTCTTTTATAACCTGATCTTCATAGGGACCTGCCATCACTTTTTGCATGTTCTATGCATGAGAAGCAAGTCACTGGATTCGGTCTACACTGAAGGGGAGAGATTGCGACACAGGCATGAATACTAGGTGAGGATCTTTAGGAAGCTTCTTACTATAGATGAGTGAGCACCCATTAAGGCAGACTTGGGAGGGTAGAAGAGGAGAGACACATTCAAGGAAGGGGTACCCAAGTGAGCCAAGCCATGAAAGCATGGGTGAGGCTTAACTGGACAATTTTAAACATTTGACTGGAGTTCAGAGTGCAGGGGTAAGATGGAGAATGGTAATAGTGAAAGTTGAAAAGGAGGCTAGAAAGATAGGGAAGATACAGATTATGAAGGACTTTGTATGGAGAAATAGAGAGTGAATTTATCCCAAAGCAGTGATGAACTGTTAAGGATTTTAAAGGAGAGTCATGATTACACATTAACTTTTGAAAGATTACTCTATGGCCGTGCTGACAGAGGGGTTATTTATCACACTTACATTTGATCCCATTAGACTTTCATAACCAGCATGCACATCAGCTTTTCTGATCTGCGGAAGCAGGGAGTTTGAGGGCTATACAAGTAGCCATTGGTAATCCATGTGTGGTGCTAACCAGTGAAATGGCAGAAGAGGGTGGGGGGGGGGGGCAACTGATCCTTTTTTCTTGGCCAGGAAAACTGGGAACACTTACACCAGGATCAGTCGCTCATTCATCCCTTAATGGGATAAAATGTAATTAGTTTTTACAGATTGCTCACGTTAGCCCCACTGATTGAGACCATCCCACTGTCTCTGTTTTGAAGCTTATTGTTCTGCAGTTGTAAAGTTTTGAAAAGCCATTGGCAAAGCACTGAAAGACCACGATAAATACGGACATATTCTGTTGACCTTTTAGAGATTTAGAACATTTAAAAAATAGAACACAGTAAAGAGTCACGGCTTCGGTTCATTGTTTGTAAAGCAAGAGTTTCGAACATGGTGGTCTCTGAAGTCTTGGAGAGTTTCACATTCTGAGATTTTCTGTGTAAGGCATTATTACTTATATCGGCTCATTTATTTTGCTTCCAGGGATTAATCTTCAGGCGGAGTATATTCTTCCCATTTCAGCCTGACACTAATTCTTTGATGTTTTTGGGTCATATAGTTGTGGAGAAAGGCTCTTCTTGTACTATTGCAAAATGCGGAGAAAAGCAGTTGCTAAGATAACACTGGAACTCGTGAGTGCGTTTACTTCCCACTGTATTGCTCACGGGCTGAACTTCTTTCTTTTCCAGGAGAGACATTGCTGTTTCCCACAGGGAGTATATAATGCATGAAAAGAGGGACAACTTAGAGTAATAAAGCAGGTGTGAAGAGACTGCCAGTCAGCTGGGAAGTAAAAAGAGGCCATGCATGCACCTGAGCTCAGAGTCGTCTCTGCCTCGCATGCCTGCTTGTGGAGCAGAGCCGTGCCCAGGCTGGGCAGCGCTGGAGCTAATGCAAACATGTTCCTTTTGAGGAGAGAGGAGGCCTGGTGGTTAGATGGCTCTCTGTTTACCACTGCGCACAGAGGGTACTTGAACTTGATGTCACATGAAAATGGCAAAAGAATTTCTGGGGAATGACTTAACCCCCTATTCTATATATCATTTCTTGTATTCACAAGAGGAAGTGTGGGATTTTGAAATATCTGCAGGTCTTCTTCAGTAAGGAGGCAGTGAGGTCTTCTAACATGTGCAAGAGGCATATTGAGGGGCTTCAATACATTTTTAATATTTAATCTAGGTGATTAATACATGGCTATTCTATATATCTATTCTATATATTCTATATATTCTATTCTATATATCATTTCTTGTATTCACAAGAGGAAGTGTGGGATTTTGAAATATCTGCAGGTCTTCTTCAGTAAGGAGGCAGTGAGATCTTCTAACATGTGCAAGAGGCATATTGAGGGGCTTCAATACATTTTTAATATTTAATCTAGGTGATTAATACATGGCTATTCATTATATTATTTGCTTATATTTTATAGTATTTTTTTAAGTTTATTTATTTTGAGACAGCGACAGTGCGAGTGGGGAGGAGCAGAGAGAGAGGGAGGGAGGGAGAGAGAGAGAAAGAGAATCCCAAGCAGGCTCCACACTGTCAGCACAGAGCTCAGTGAGGGGCTTGAACTCACGAAATTGTGAAATCATGACCTGAGCCAAAACCAAGAGTCAGACGCTTAACCAACCGACTGAACCACCCAGGTGGCCCTTACACATTTTTAAATGGAGGAAACAGTAGGAGGCTATGGATTTTTTAAATGGCCTTAACGAGGTATAATCAAAAATATAACTGTACGTGTTTAAAATATACAGTTTGAAATTTTTGACATATGAATATATCTGTAAAACCATTACCACAATCAAGAAAATGAAAATATCCCTCAAAGTTTCTTTAAACTCTTTGGTACTCTGTCTCTTCTGTTCTTCTGCAATGTCCTTACCTCTCCCAATCACTGATTTCCTTTCTGTCACTATATAGGTCAGTTTGCATTTTCTAGAATTTTCTGTAAGTGTAATCATAAAGCATCTACTCTATGTTGGTTGGCTTCTTTCACTCAGCATATTCATTTTGAAATTGATCAATGTTTTTGCATTTACAATAGTTTATTCCTTTTTATCACTGAGTAGTATTCCATTGGATGGGTATACCGTGATTTGTTTATGTATTTACCTGCTGATGGACATTTGAGTCACTTCCAGGTTTTCACAAATAAAGCTGCTATACACGTTCTTATACAAGTTTTTTAGTGTGGACATATGCTTTCATTTCTCTTGGGCAGATACCTAGGAATGGAATGTCTGGATCATATAGTAGGTGTATATTTAGCTTTTTAAGAATCTACCAAATTGTTTTCCAAAGTAGCTGCACCATTTTACTTTCCCACCAATGGGGTATGGGCATTGAGGTTCCTCTACATTCTCTCTGGTGCTTGGTATGGTCAGACTTTTTAGTTTTGGCCCTTCTGATAGGGATGTAGTAGTATCTCATTGTGGTTTTAATTTGCATTTCCTTAATGAGTGATGATGTTGAACACCTGGTCATGTGCATATATTTCATCTATCTATCCATAATTTTTGGTGAAGTGTGTATTCAAATCTTTTGCTCATTTAACAAATTGGGTTAGGGGCACCTGAGTGGCTCAGTCGGTTAAATGTCAGACTCTTGACTTCAGTTCAGATCATGATCTCAAAGTTTGTGGGTTCAAGCCCCACATTGGGCTCTTCACTGACAGCACGGAACCTGCGTGGGATTCTGTCTCCCTCACTCTCTGCCCACCCCCCCCACCCCCCCCCTCACTGGCGTGCTCTCTCTCTCTCTCTCAAAATAAATAAATAAACTTAAAAAAAGATTGCCTTAAAAAAAGACTAAACATTAAAAAAAGAAATTTAAAAAATTGGGTTGTTTACTTGTTTGATTTGATAATTTTTTCTATTTTATAGATGTAAGTTGTTTATCAGGTATATGCCTTGCAAAAATTTCCTTTCATGTAATGACTTTTTTCATTCTCTTTACAGTGTCTTCTGAAGGGTAGAAATTTTAGATTTGAAGTCCAACTTACTAATTTATCCCCTTTTTATGTATTATGGTTGTGGTGTTGTATCTAAGAAATATTTGCCAAACCCGAGGTCTCAGGGATTTTATCTTATGCCTTTTTCTAGAAGTTTTACAGTTTTTAGACTTTACATTTAGATTTATCATCCATTTTGAATTAATTTTTATATCATATGAAGTAGTTTCAAGTTTGTTTTTCTTCCCTGTGTGTGTATGCCCAGTGGTTTCTGTGCTATTTGTTGAAAAATCTATCCTTTGCCACATACACGATTTCAAAATTTTCCTTCTCATATGTGACGTGTCTTTTTTTACCCCTTTTTAGCATTGTCTTTTATAGTACAGTATTTATTAATTTTGATGTGGTCACGTTTGTCAATTTTGTCTTTTCTGGTTTGTAATTTTGAAGTTGTATCCAAGAAATCTTTGCTGCTTGAAAGTCTTTTGGCTAGGATTGAATCTCCAGCCTTTGGCTATCTGTCCCTGTGTGGTAATCAAATATGCAAATATGGATGAAATATTCTTAGTGTATGGAATATGCTAATATCGTGAAGGCAGTATATTATTTTAGACATTTAAGAGGAGTCAGGCCAGCTGCAAATGGGAAATTAGGGACAGAAGGAATTTTAAAACATTTTTGGGAAGAAAGGAAGAAAAAATTGCCTTGCCTGTCTTTTTTTTGTTGTTGTTGTGTTGTTTGTTCTTTTAGAACAGAAGGATAATAGTGGTGGAGATGGGATGAAGCTTAGCATCAGATGCAAATTCATGATGATAATTGGTTGTTAATATTCTGAGGGCAGGCAGTATGTGTACTTGGACTTCAAGTGAAAGATCAGCCATAAAATACTAGTTGCCAACACCTTATTCTGTGAGTAATTACTGGGGATCTTTTTGGGTACTGAAAATAAATTTCTCAAAATTGCTTCTCCTACATCTACCCAAGAAAATACCCATTTGGGATCCATGAGACAATTTGCCTTCTTTTCTCTTACCTGCAGAAGACTACCTTTGGTCACTATCTTTTTCTGTTCCAAATCCTTACTACTTTCCTCAGGCTAGATCTCTAGCCAATCTACATATCTTGCTTGGTTTCAACAGCTGCCTTACTTTGTACCTCATTGAAACTCTCAGATGTGCTTCTGTCCTCTGTACCTAAATACACATCTATAGCCACAGCTATCCCTCCATGCCTCGAGGGGCTCCATAGGAGGTCAAGGCAGAGGGCAGACAGAGAAGCAGGATCAGAGGGACAAGACTTTGTTAGGGTCTGTGGGTGGAGTGCTGGGGGGTTGTCAGAGCTGTATTGGTCAATTCAAAGCATAAGAGAGGGGTTTTGGTAAACCTCTTGGGGGTCTTATCTAAGGGACTTAAAGGCATACAGACCTGGGATAGGCAAGGGAGACCATTGAACACAAGGTCTGTTGGGAAAGTCACATCATGAACTCACATTTTGTGGACTGCATGAGGGGCTGGCATCGGTGTAAAGCTCCCAATGCCACTTGGCCAAACAAAATGGACGCTGAGACAGCAGTACCGTGGAGTAGCTTAACTAAACTCTGGGCATGCCCCTATCCTAAAAATATTCCTCATTTGACCCCTGATTTTCCTTCTTCCGTCCTTCCTTCCTCTCTCCCTCACCTCCTCCTTCCCCCCCGCCCTTCCTTCTTTCCTTTCTTCCTATTTTATCCATATTTTTTTGTTAAAAAATTTTTTTTTAATGTTTATTTTTGAAGGAAAGACAGCATGAGCGGGGATGCGGCAGAGAGAGAGGGAGACACAGAATCCGAAGCAGGCTTCAGGCTCTGAGCTGTCAGCACAGCTGAGACCCAAGTGCCCCTATCCATGTTTTTTTGAAAGAATTATATTGCTGGGGCGCCTGGGCGGCTCAGTCGGTTAAGCCTCCGACTTCCGCTCAGGTCTCAGGTTCGTGGGTTCGAGCCCCGCGTCGGGCTCTGTGCTGACAGCTCAGAGCCTGGACCCTGCTTTAGATTCTGAGTCTCCCTGTCTCTGCTCCTCCCCTGCTCACACTCTGTCTCTCTCTGTCAAAAATAAATAAACATTAAAAAAGGATTTTTTTTTTTTTTAAAACAGAAAGAATAGTATTGCTATCTCTACTTCCTCTATTCCAACATTTTCCCCAATCCACTGTGTCCCGGCCTGTGCCCTTACCACTCTATTGAGACTGCTGTCCCCAGTGTCAATAACTTCTTAATTGCCATACCTAATGGGCATTTTTTCAAGACTATTTAACTAGACTTCTTAGTTGCATTTACTTCTTTTTTTGAAGCTACCATTGGGTACCATGAAATTGTACTCTCTTGGTTACTTTTGTGACTCTCAGACTATTTATTGTCTATATGCTCAATAAATTTTGTCTTTTTAAAAAAAATTATGTAAGTGCATCATCTAAATGAATGATAAATACCATACACATACTGAAGCTATATTTTTTTGTTGTTGTTTCTTGTCAGGATTTTTAGATTGGGTACCCAAATGAAAATCTTACCATTGGCTTTGTTTTTTATTTTAGTAGGTCATATGTTCTAATTTTATTCAATTAACTTTTACTTAACATTAGCATAGCAGAGAAAATATCCTCTTGGAACTGTTTGCCAGTTCTCTTTGCAAGAATCTGGATGGTCGTTAAATCTGTATGCCAAAAAAACAGCTGAATTCAGAGTATGCAACTCATAGGACAGAAATATATAGTGTTGTGTCTTAAAAATTATGCAAACCTTAGAATTCTGTAAATGAGAATTGCATTTGGAGCCTAGAGGTAGAAACTGTGATTAAAGAGAATACGAGAGCGTCTAAGATTTTTTTTCTGGGCAGGAGTAAAAAATAAAAGACAAATCTTATTTGCTTTTTTTTTTTTCTCTACCACATAAAAAGGTAATACAAAGGCTTAGAAATACAAAGTTTCTTTTGGAATTTAAATAGGTTTTGTCATATAGTATAGTAATCCTTGTTTAAGTCAGCAAAGTGGTGTGGAGGCACGGAATTAAGGATAAATTCTTTATATAACCAATTTCACTTCTGTTTGAAAGAACAGAGAGAAAACATTAAATATGAACATATTATTTTTTCTTTCAACACTGTTGTTTCTTTACTGGATAGCATTAACCTCTAGTCAAGCCACTTTTGATCACTGAAAAAAAATGCTAGTGGTCATTTCATTTATTCAAAAATTTCAAATATATATGTACTTTTTTTTTTTTGAGAAACATACCTAAATGGGTTGACAAGTAGTCCAGGAAGGTTTATACAGGATAAAGCAATGGTGTTTATATTTATTCTTTATTTTATCACAAGAGATTTTGTTTCCTTTCACTTGCTTTCATGAAATATAGCTGGTGTATGCCCCATAAACAGCACTAGTCTTCTACAACGGAGAAGAGAGTGGCAGCATGCCTGACTAATGGCAGTTTAGAGTCTCTGATGCACGGGGATCAAATTAAATAAGGCTACTGTGTTGTCAAGATTTAGAATCTACTGATGCACCGACATTTATTCATCTGCTTTTCATTTAGGTTTGAGGGCTTGCAGGTCAGCTGCCTCTGATGGCTCTGGCCGCCTTCCAGGACTAGCACAGGCCAGAGGACAGGTGCAGTTACAGGCCCACTAGGTGGCAGTCTTTGATGGAGAAACCCTGTTTCCTGCAACCGCTGGTTGTGGTTTCTCTCCCTCCCTTCCTCCCTTTTTCTTTTTTTCTTCTCCTTTCTTTCCCTCTTACTTTCTCCCCCCTCCCTCTTTCTCTCTTTCATATTATATTTTTGCCTCTTATTCCCACAAAACATTGTATTGATCTTTTTGAACATAGTTATTGTTTACTTACTGTCACAATGTTCTTTCCATCTCTGGAATTAGTAAGAGGGTTTCTGAATGCATCGGGAGAGATTATTCCCTTACACCTCATAAATGTACATAAAATACATAAAAAGTGACTAAATTAAAAAAAAAATCAAGCACAAAGCCCCCACCAAAAAGGAAGCTACAGAAAATAACCATAGACCAAATGTGGGTATCAGCTGTCCTGCACTCCCCCCGGGGAAAATGTGATTAGTAAAATTGACTGCATTTGCTTCATTCACTGGTCAAGATGGGGTAGTTCCCTGGTTGCTGGAGCAGACAGCTTGGACTGAGATCTGAAAATCTCCTCATGTCCATTTTGCTTTTAACCTCTGAAGGAGTCTGCTGTTTCTTTCTTATTGACAGTTTTATTGATGGAGCACGGGGGTCAAGGAGGCCTGGTTGGCTCTTCCAGGACTGGATGGTTTCTGCATGAGCAGCAGGGGGGCGGGGGGCAGGGGAGAATTACATTAATCAGTAAAAACAGTTTTACTAAACCTGGAAGCTGGGTGCAGGTGGGATGGAGTTGACCAAGCCAAATATATTGTTTTTCTCAATCTTCGTTACCATGCTTTACGTTATAGATTGAAGAAGCTAAGACTCAAGAAAGCCAGTAACTTGTCAAGGCTATCTAAGAGATAGCAATCATCAGAGAAAAGATTCAGACCCAGGTCTGTTTCATGCCAAGATCCAAAGGCCATCTACCTCCAGTTTAAGTGTACCAGACTTTTCTCCCGATACCTTTCCTTTCTCCCCATTGATCCTGTTCTCCACCTTTTCCATTTCACTTCCTTGTTCTTAAATCCAGTTTTCCATCCCTCAGACCAGATTCACATTTCTCCACTGACACAACCAGATGTTACTAATCTCCATGTTGGTTTAGTTTTCGTGACTTTGATTTTGAGTGAGGTGAGCATTGAAAAAAGAAACATGTGTTACTTCTTTTGTGAGTAGCCTGTCATGTACTCTGCCTATTTTTTTTTTTTTTTTTCACATTGGGAACTCTTCTTTGTTAGTATCTATAAGTTTATCTATCTATCACATATTTATATATATATGTAAAATACATTACATTTTTGTCCCCTAATTGTCAAATATTTTAACAATAATTTTCATGTATCTCTTTTAGTTTGTTTATGGAAATTATTTTTTTTTAAGGAAAATTTAAATCTTTATAAGTATGAACGTGTTCGTTATTTCTGCTGTGATTCCTACCTTTGTTTTCTGGCTTATATATACGTTTTCACCTTAAGATTGCAAACTATATTTTTCTAAATTTTCTTACTTTCTTTTTATTTAAAAAAATTTTTTTTTAAATGTTTATTTATTTTTGAGAGATAGAGATACAGAGTATGAGCAGGGAAGGAGCAGAGAGAGAGGGAGACACAGAATCCGAAGCAGGCTCCAAGCTCTGAGCTGTCAGCACAGAGCCTGATGTGGGGCTCAAACTCTCAAACTGTGAGATCATGACCTGAGCTGAAGTCAGACGCTTAACCGACTGAGTCACCCAGGTGCCCCCTTATTTTCTTTTTAAAAACCACTTTTTGAAGTAGAGTGACATACAAAGAGCTGCACGTATTTAATGTACAAAACTTCATGAGTTTGGAAATAAGTATACACATGTGAAACTCTCTACCACAATCTGTGCCATAAACATATAGAGCCCCTCCAAATGTTTCCTCCCACCACCTTGTTATTATATTTATTATTTTTTGGTCATAAGAGCACAACATAGGATCTACCCTCTTTGCAAAAATTTTTTTAAGTTTATTTATTCACTTTGAGAAAGAGAGTGCATGGAAGAGACAGAGAGAGAGAGAGAGAGAGAGAGAGAGAGAGAGAGAAGCTCTGTACTATCAGCACGAAGCCCTGTGCAAGGCTTGAACTCCCAAACTGTGAGATCATGACCTGACCCAAGACCAAGAATCAGATGCTTAATCAACTGAGCCACCCAGGCACCTGCAATTTTTAAGTATGTAATATGGTATTGTTAACTTCAGGCCCTATGCCGAGTAGTAGTAGATTTCTAGGACTTATTCATCTCTTATAACTGAAACTTTGTATACTTTTTGAAGGATTTTTCTTTTGTCTTCATTGTTATTTCCATCTGTTCATCATCATTATTATTGTTTTTCGGTATGGTGTAAAGAAGAAACCTAACTTCATTCTATTTTGAGAATGATACATATTTTAAAATGATAAAAATAAATGCATCAACTACCAGGCATACAGTAACTGACTCTATGAGGTAGGTACTCTTTTTATTTCAGCTTTTCAGTGGAAGAAACTGAAGCACAGAAAGGTTACATTATTTACCTGAGTCTAAGCAGTAACATTTGGCTTCAGGATCATGAAAGTCAATACTTTTCAGCAGGTAGTCTGACTTGAGAGACTGGCCAAAGATTTGGAAGTTTGTTCCAAGAAATTTAAGTAGGATTGCATTTTCTTCATGATTGTTTTTATCTTTATTTTCTCTTTTAAATATTTTAAAAATAGAACAGAACAATGTACTTTCAAACTGAATTATGAAACAATGAGGGTATTAAAGGCTAAATATAGAGTCTCGTATAAAGACTATAATATAGATACAAATATAAATTTACTAATATAAATCTATACATGTACTCCAGACTCAATACATCTGGAAATGTTTCACCAATTTCCATAAAGATCTAGCTACGATATTGTCTCAAAGTCTGCCTGTCCATTTTTAGCTGTCTTTCCTCCAAGGATGATGATGTATATACTGACTATTGATTCCTTTACTCCTGTTCCTCCTTATGACAAATGACCTAGATTTCCTCGTGTTTGGGATGCAGTGTGTTGCTTTGGAGCCTGCCCGAGCTCACTCTCATAAACTAATCTCACACGTTTCAGGCTCATTAACTCTATACTCTAAGAAGTTAAGTTCATTTGAGTTACATTTGTTAATTTACTCTGCTAGGGAATTACTCACACTGTGTGTGTGGCTATGCCCTGGTGGCCTGAGAGAATGATCAGATTGCTTATTATCTGAAAGTCATTTCCCCAAGTGGAAAGACTTGACTTCATCAGTTTCACCAGAATTCATCATTCTATACTTGACTTCCTGCATCCAAAAGCAACTTTTGAATAAAATAAAACCATCAAAGCAGTAGAGAAAACCAGTGCTTTCTGGGGACCTCATGTCAAGTATGGATATTACGTCATATAAATTATGAAGTAATTGTTTTGAGCAAAAGCAGTAGTCAAATCTGTATCTCTTGTGATCTGGACAGAATTATCTTTCATGTTTTGCAGGATGCAAACTGTGCTAGTGTTTTAAGAATCAGACATTTAACAAAAAAGAAGCCAAAGCCCATGTAAACTAAAAGAACATTTCACAAATACTTTCTAAGTGCATGTCTTTGTTCTCAAAGTGTCTGGTTTTTATTTAAAGACCAATACCTAAAATCTATTAAAAAATCTGATGTCATATTGAATTCGAGTTCTGATCCAGAACTCATACATTATTGCACAGTCTGAGATCATACAAGACTCTGTTTTGAGTTATCAGACCTGGTAGTTGTTTCTTAACAGCTTTCTCTGTGCTTTCCTCTCTGTCTCTTTGCTTCTCTCTTTGTCTCTCTGTCTCTGTCTCTCTCTCACACACACACCAAAGCAGGAGTCACAGAGTGAGTTGATAGGAGCCATTTCTGAGGTTACCATCTTGAGTCCTGTGCAGAAGAAACCCACACTGGAGAGAATCCAACCTGTTAGTTTTCAACAATGCCCAAGTCTGAATAGTGGTTTTTTGAGGAAGAGAAAGAAGTGTAGTAGATAAAGACATTCAGCTTAAACTCTGAACCTTGGCCAGTTGTAGCCACATGCTGGGAATTTTCTCTGAGGACTTTAAGAGTCTGGATCCATCAAAGAGCCAACATCTCAGAAAGCATGGCAAATGGAGTGATATGTACTCAGGGATTTGTAGAATCAGGGAAAGTTGCAGATTCAGGAAGGCGAGGCAAAAAGGAGGATCTGGACCAGATCATGACAGGGCTGTTTTCATTATCTGTACTCAACTAAAGATTTTCCCCATTGGTAAGTGAGGAGGAAGTAGAAGCTAACCCTAAAACCATACTGCAGTTTACCTGTAGTTCGTTGTGTATCTAACTGTGCTTAGGTTAAACTCTGGTAAGTTGTTAAGTTTAATCCAGTGAGTGGGGTCATTTAACACGTTATACTCTGTTTTGTTACAATCACATTTATATACTGTTGAAAAGAAAAGGCAGAACCTGGTGGAATTTCTGCTGATACTTTAATTCAAGATTCTGGTGGGGGGAGTGGGCCATCCTCCTGTGGATGGCACGTACTTAAGACCTATTGCTTGGATTAATGTAGAGGGAGAAAGAGTTGTATGGCAGTAGGGGCAGTGAAGAGATATTAGATCTCATATCTGGCCAAATCTCCAAAGCTTAAGAAATTTGAGGTTAGGGCAATAAATGACTTGTCCAAGGCCACCAAGGGAACATATCAGGGCCAGGACTGGGATGTAGATCCCCCGACCCTATTCCCTGGGTCTTCACCGTCTCCTTCCTGATTTCACCAAATCTGTTTGTTCTGGCGAGGGAGAAAGTCTCTCTTAATCTGTTTCCAGAATAAAATTTTCACTGCCATTTGCAACACTCCAGAGAATAGAAACATAACAAAATCATTGTTTTGCATTAATACTTCCATTTTCAGCCATCTCGGCAATCAATCAGAACTTTTATCTTCTTGCCTGAAACGACAAGGACATTTAATTCACAACAATTTCCTTTTTCCTTTCTCTCAGCAACTCTATTAAATAAAACATGATGGATCACACTCTACATTTGCATGCCAGCTAAAACACAGTCAAGGCTCTGCTAGAACAGAGAGGATGCTGCCCTTGCCTCAACATGATGGAGGTGAAATGGAAGTTAGTGCTGGGAAATGCTCAGACTCTGCACATGAGAACATTTTTCACTGAGGGAAAGGGACCCAATTAACAGCCAGAATGAAGACTGGGAAACTATGCTAAAAATTAATAATAAATTCCAATCAATAAAGGTCATAGCCCCGCCTAATTAAGGTGAGTTTTTAATGACACTTGAATCTTAGAGAGCTGAGCTGGGGCATAATCTGGCCAAGTATTCATGTTTCTATACTGTACCCTTCGGTTAATTCCCTCCTTCCCATAACAATTAGAACAGAGAATTTTTTTTTGAATCCCTGCATTTATAGAAACTGTTCATATTTCCTGTCCTTCAGAGTGCCCATGGATGCTTACCTTGCATGTATTTTAGAGCAACCCAATGTACTTTGCAATCTTGCATATGAAGCTATTGCTTGTAGTGTTGATGGGACCATAAAGACATGGTCCAGTCCATCTACTTGGTTTATGCAGACAGCATATCACGTTTCTATTTCTATGTTCTCCTCTATGGTGAGTTTATGCTTTGCTTACTCTCAAGGTTAAATACTGAGGTGTTGACTTGGATGTAGATCTCTTGCCTCTTGGTGACAATGCTGTTTTCATACATTCCTTTATTCATTTGAGAGACCCTGTTTTGTTTTGGGAATGTAAAGATAAACAAGATGCATGTCTTCCCACAAGAAATTTAGATTGGTGAGGGAGTATAGATAAATTAGTAATGATAATACAGCGGGGTAAGTACCATTTATGGAATACATATGGGATTCTGTGGGAGCACATTGGAGAAATTTGTAATGTAATTTTAGGGCAATGGAAGGTGTTCCAATGAAAGTAAAATGTAAATTGCAACCTGAATGGTGGACAGGAGTTAATACAGTGAAAGGGTGGGGGGATCAGGCAAAGGAGTAATCTGAGGTGAGAAAGTCTGGCACATTCATGGAAAAGATATGCCACTTATGTACGGGATAGCTACTGACACTGATGAGAGAAGAACCTGGAAGAATTTGTTTAGGCTTCATAAGCCATGTTAAAGATTTTGAAGTTGCTATTTATTGCAATGGGAAACCATTGAATGATTATCAAAACAAGATGACAAAAATACATTTATGCTCCAGGATGATTACGCAGGAGGCTAGGGTATGGATGATAGATTGGGGAAAATCAAGATAACAGGCATCATCCCACAGCCTGGGATCTCTATAAATCCTTTAGTTTCAGTCGATCAGAAGGAACCTTATTTAGGAAGTGAGCAAATGTTGGAATTTCTACTGACTTGGTAGCCAAATTTCATACTCTTTCCAAGTTCCCAAAGTAGGATTCTCCAGGGTTACATTCCCCAGCAGGGCAAGGTTTTACCAGTTGACATGGCCTACTTATTACATCTCAACTTGTAGATGTTTCACTTCTTATAACAGGGGAATCTGCAGCTCTTCCTAAGTCTTAAGTCCCCCCTACATGCTGGCTGGTGATTTCAGTTCTGGTAGCAATACTCACAACTCTAGCAATAAGCTTCCTTATCCAAAATTCCCTAGAGGACTTTATCTCTCTTGGTCTTAGTTTAGAAGCTCTTAGATATTCAGAGAATCATCTAGTAGCACAGTGCTTTTTCCCTTTTGTGACACTCATTATTTGTCTCTTATTCATAGTCCTTGATTTTAATTCTCTGTCTGCCTAGGGCACGAAGCTATATGCGACCCCAGGTCTGTGGCCCTCCAGTGACTTTGAAAGAAGTCCAAAGGTACATGACCCTGTACCATGGCATCTACCAGTCCACCTTAGGACTCATTATGCTGGCTAAGTCTACGTATATGAGAAGTAAATAGACCCCATTTATTTCTATGAGTAACAAAGGGCAAATAGGAAATAGTCCTTTTGTCTGGTGCAGTGTCTCTTCCCTACCTGTGAGCGGCCCACCATTTTGTCACATCTAGTTCAGAGGAGAGACCACATTAGGAGAGACCCAGACAACTCTCGGTAGTAATCACACAATTTACATCAGGGGCTGTTTGGCGTCATTCACTCTTCAATCCCAGTGTAACTTTGAATTTAGAGGTCAAAACAAGTCATTTCTAAAGTCAAGAGAGAGTGGCTTCTACACATTCCAGCAGAAGCACAGGGAGTATCCTGACATGGAAGGAGGTGATAGGAAGGGCTGAGGAAGGCTTCTGGAGCTGTTGTGATGAGTTCCTCTTCTTTCATTTCAGATGATTTTTTCTTTTTTTTTTTTTTTTGGTTATTAAACAGACTAATAACTCCTATCTTCCTACATAGGTGTTCATGCTAAACATGGAGTTTATGAGATCTCCAAAGCTCTTATCTCCCTTCCTCCATGTCGCTTGCTATGGTATTGTCTCATAAAAACATTGATCTGGCATTTATCGGACTAGATAACAAACATCCCCAGAACATTCCCTGTTGTCTTCAAGGAAACCTTTTAGGCAAAGCCATTATTCTCATTTAACAAGGGATCCTAGGATCCCATACCTGTTTTCCCAGAAACTATACTATTTGTTCAGTGAAGATTTCCTGAATTGAATTAAACTTTCAAAGAAGGAAACAGCTCAGAATCTGCACATGCAGTTTGCACCTTGCAATCAGTGTCCCAGGGCTACCGCTGCAGCATTTCGAGGTGGGTGGGGAGGAGGGCTACCATTTGGGACTCAGAAGTGGCACCAGGCATGAGGCTGACAGGGGCCTGTCAAGGTGAAGTTGATAGATGGATTTGTGCAAGGGAGGTAGTTATTTTAATAAGGATTATCTGAGTGGTCTCAGAATAACCAGCTGCCTGTCTCCACAGGGAGCACTATTTGACATAAATGAAGACAAGGACAATGATCAAGTCTGAAAGAGAGTTAATTGAAAAGGAGTAGCCTGCTCTGATCTCCAGATTGAGCTTCTGAAGAGGATTTGGGGAAGCCAGAGTGAGTCAAATGATTTTACAAGCAGGGATTTTCCCTGAGAGACACAAACACCATAACTTTATTGACCTCAAATCAGGAAAAGGCCAACATCACAGCAGCTCAAAGGGTGTTAGTTTCCAAGGGCTGAATCTCTTAATTGCCATGTTCATTAAAATGGTATTGTTTTTTTTTTTTTCCCTTTTCAAGCTAGACAAGCTTTTAAAAAAATATCGAAAGAAAGGCGAATGAAAGAATGGGGCGTTAAGTATTTGGCCCTGTTTTATTTTCTAACCAAATGCCTCAGCCTTTGGATTGGAAGATAAAGAAGTTTGGCTGAGAACCCATTTCTCTATTAATTCTTCTGGGAATCAGGAATTAATAAGCATCTGTCTTAGAAGAGCCAGCATTGGTTTTGTCTTGATGACCATATATTGTCTCAGATGTAATACAAATCTCTGCTCATAGGTCATCTCTTCAGACAAGCTGTGTGGGACCCCGCCACTCTATCTACGTTAGGGTCCCACTATTCTCTATCGATAATTATCCAGATGCAGTTTTCTGTATGGTATTTAGTAGTATTATCTAATATTACATTACATAATAATTTATCTGTTTATCTTTCTAACCTGGTTGACTGTGACCTCCATGAAGGTGGGACTTTGTTTACTTTATTACTATATCTTCAGTACCTCGAATAGTGCTTGGCACTGTTAAAGTGAATGACCAAATTTGTGGGTTCGTGCCCTGCGTCAGGCTCGGTGCTGAAAGTTCAGAGCCTGGAGCCTGCTTCAGATTCTGTGTCTTCCTCTCTCTCTGCCCTCCTCCACTCATGCTCTCTCTCTATTTCAGAAATAAATAAACATTTAAAAAAATTTTAAATAATGACCAAGTATCCCAGGCAAGAATTTTCATGTCTATTTCTTTACTTTTTCACGTTTATCTCTAATAAGCTACATTCACTTTTTCCCTTGTTTGGAAAGCTATTTTATTGCAAATTTTAAATTCATTTGTGATGAAATGATAATAACAAAGAGACACAAGAACCACTAACAACACACAACAGAAGAACTAGTCATACTGGGGGGGAGGGGTGGAGAAACACCAAAAATTAATAGCTAAAGAAATAAATGAAGTTTCACATCAATGAACAACCCAAATATAAAATATGCTACAGAATAAGTTAGGTAGAGTGAACTTTGTAAGAGCTGTAGCATAAATTTTATCATACACTTGGTATACAGGATTCTGTTAGGGTGATCAACTTTGATGAATGAACTCTGTTACTAGCCATGCATTATTTTAATTGAAGTTTTTATTGAGATGATTATAGATTCACATGTGGTCATTAGAATTAATAAACAAAGATCCTGGGAGTTCAAATGCCGGCAAAGCTGGCCAAGTACCACCCCTCGTTAAGGTCGGAGATCCACACTACTGATTTTAAGAAATAGAAAGGGGAGATTTCTGGTCGAAGTTGGCAACATGGGGGGCTCCTGAACTCACCTCCTCCCACGGGTGCACTTAATCTACAGCTACATAGGGAACATTTGCCTCTAAAAGAAATCCAGAAAATACCTGAGCAAAAACTGCACATGGAGTGAATAAGAAAATATCCACATTGAAATGGGTAGGAAAGGCTGAGATCCACTTTCTCCATAAACCCCACCCCTGGCACAGGGGCATATAATGGGGAAAGAACTCACAACTTCCAGCTTCTCCCTGAAGAGTGAACAGCCTGGACCCAACATCTAGTGTCCCAGCTTTTAAGACTTCCACCTGAAAGGTGGGTCCCCAGATACCCAGCTTTAGAAAGCCAATGGGGCCTGGTGTCCTCGAAACTCAGAAAACTGTAACAAAGAAACAGTTCTTAATGGGCTCATGGGGACGAGGACTTGCTGTGACTATCCTTCCATGGCTCAGTGTAGAGGGAACAGACCAAAATGCCCATCTCTCAGTCTTTCCCTGAAAGAGGCCCCTTCATACTTCAAAAGCTGCTGACTGAGGCTTCTAATTTAGCACAGGCCTAAGTGCTGACTGTGGTCCTCCCTGAGGTGGGGAGGATGGGAGTGCAATCTCTGTGTCCTTTCTCTGGCTCACCCCAGGTCATTGGTGTCTCCCTGGAAGGGAATTTTTCCATAGAGATGTCAAATTGCCTTTCAGAAAGTTTTGGAAATTATTTTATTCTCTCTTTGGCAATGAGTGAGAATAGAGGTTTCTCCTCATCCTTGCCAGTATTGGCTGTTATTTTTTAAATCTGTGAGTATTTGGTCATTTTCTTTTCAGTGTGAAGGTGGGTTTTTGCCTATTTGTTTTGGACCAGTAGTTCTCAACTCTGGTTGCATGTGGATCTCCTGGTGAGCTTCTAAATAACGCTGGAGTCCCAGCCCCAGCTGATTGAATCAGTCACTCTCCAGGCAATTCTAATGTTAAGCCATGGTTGACAGCCTCTGTTTGGGGCTAGGATGGTAGCTGATACAGGACCAAACTGTTGAAAAATTGATTTGGTTCGGGAGCTCACAGCAAAGCATTGCATCAGAACAGCCATAGTTTTTTAATGAGCTCTACACAATGTATACACTATATAGTATATACACTATATTTCCAGAAACATTAGTTCAGAGCAAGGTTAGTCAGAAAGCTGATGAGTTTGACATCGCAGCCTGAGTGTGAACCCTGAGCCCTTGCTCAGGGTCACGAGCTTAATTAGCATCCGAGTTACCAGGAATACAGAGGCATGGCTTCTTGAGAGCTGTGCATAATTGTGTGCCTGTGAATTAAACTGTTTCATTTGAGATAATTGTAGATCGCCATGCAATTGTAAGATGTCATAGAGAGGGATCTCATATTCCCTTTCCCCAAAACTATAGGACAATATCGTAGCCAGGAATAGATGTCAAGATACAGCACATTTCCATTATCACAAGAAATCTCCCATGTAGTCCCTTTTCAGCCACACCCACTTCCCTTCCATAGCAACTCCTTCCTTAACTTCTGGCAACCACTAAGCTGTCCTCCATTTCTATAATTTTGTCACTTCAGAAATGTTATATTTGGGGCACCTCAGTGGCTCAGTTGGTTAAGCCTCTGACTCTTGGTTTAGGCTCAGGTCATGATCTTATGGTTCATGGGGATCGAGCCCTACATCAGGCTCTACACAGCACGGAGCCTGCTTGGGATTCTCTGTTTCTCACTCTCTCTCTGCCCCTTCCTTGCTCCTTCTCTCTCTCTCTCTCTCTCTCTCTCTCTCTCTCAAAGTAAATAAATAAACATTATGAAATGTTAGATAAATGGAATCATACAGTATGCAGCTTTTCAGATTTTTTTTTCTCCCCGCTCAGCATTCAGTTTGTTGTACTTATCAATAGTTCCTTTTTATTTCTGTGTAGTATTTCATGATGGGGTGAGCCAGTTTGTTTAACCATTCACCCAGTAAAGGCCATATGGATTGTTTCCAGTTTTTGCCATTACAAAAAAAACTATGTTAAGCATTCGTGTACATGTTTGTGTGTGTGTGTGTGTGTGTGTGTGCATTAGTTTTCATTTCTCTGGGATAGGAATGTTGTTGCTGCTGTATTTGAAAGTTTAGGTTTTTTTTGCAAAACTGCCAGAGAGCTGTCCAGTTTTACTTTCACACCAGCAATGTATGAGTGACTCAGTTTCCCTATATCTTCATCTGTATTTAATATGGTCACTATTTTTTTTATTTTAGCTATTCTGCTAGACATATAGTGATCATGTATTGTGGTTTTAATTTCATCTCCCTAATGGTTAATGATAATGGAACATCTTTTCATGTGCTGATCTGTCATCTGTACCTTTTCTGTGGTAAAATACCCATTTCCATGTTTTGTCCTTTTTCTAAATTGGACTGTGTGGTTTTCCGTTGAAACTTGAGACTTCATAATATATTGTCCTTTGTCAGATATGTAGTTTGCAAATATTTTCTCATAGTTTGTAGTTTGCCTTTTCATTCTCTTAACAGGGTCTGTCACAGAGCTAGAGGTTTTTTTAAAAAAATTTTTTAATGTTTATTTTTATTTTTGACAGAGAGAGAGAGAGAGAGAGCGCGAGCGAGCATGAGCGGGGGAGGGGCAGAGAGAGAGGGAGACACAGAATCCTAAGCAGGCTCGAGGCTCTGAGCTGTCAGCCCAGAGCCCAACGTGGGGCTCGAACTCACAGTCCACGAGATCAGGACCTGAGCCGGAGTCGGACGCTCAACCGACTAAGCTACCCATGCGCCCCACAGCTAGAGTTTTTTAATATTGGTGAAGCCCAGTTTATCAAGTTTCCTTTAATGGATTGAAAGGAGTCAAATCTAAGAACTCTTTGCCTAGGCCTACCTGTCAAATATTTCTTTCCTGTTTTTTTTTTTCCTAAACATTTTATAGTTTTACAGTTTGCATTTAAGTCTGTGATCCATTTTGAGTTAATTTTTATAGTTTCTTTTTCTTGTTTTTGCTGATAAATGTTCAACTGCTTGAGCACCATTTATTGAAAAGGCAATCCTCAGTCCATTGAGTTGCTTTTGTAACTTTGTCGAAGATGACGTATTTGGGCGTATTTGTATGAATCTATTTCTGGGTTCTCTATTTTATTTGATTGGTCTGTGTGTTCATTCCTCTGGTAACATCACAGTTTTGATTATTGAGCTAAAAAAGTAAGGCTTAAAATTTGGTAAACAGATACTTCATACTTTGTTTTTCTTTTTCAAAATTGTTTTACCCTTCTAGTTCCTTTGCCTTTCTATATAAATTTTAGAATAATCTTGTCTATATCTACAAAAGATATTGCTGAGATTTTGGTAGGAATTGTATTAAACCTATACATTGGTTTGTGGAGAGTTGTTATCTTTGCTATGCTTAGTCTTCCAATCCATGAATACAGTATGTCTCTTAAATATATATATTTAAAACCTTATTTTTAAGTAATCTGTACACCCAATGTGGGGCTTAAACCCACAACCCCAAGATCAAGAGTTGCATGCTGTACCAATGAGCCAGCCAGGTGCCTCTGTCTTCATTTATTTAGCTCTTCTTTCTTTCATTGGTGTTGTACAATTTTCAGCATCTATATCACATGTTTTGTTAGGTTTACTTACAGGTATTTCATTGTTTGAACAATTGGGAATGGTATTGAATTTTTAATTTTGGTGTATACATACTCATTGCCAGTATATCGAAATATTGATTTTTGGTTTTTTTTTTAATTTTTTTTATTTTTTTTATTTTTTAATATATGAAATTTACTGTCAAATTGGTTTCCATACAACACCCAGTGCTCATCCCAAAAGGTGCCCTCCTCAATACCCATCACCCACCCTGCCCTCCCTCCCACCCCCCATCAACCCTCAGTTTGTTCTCAGTTTTTAACAGTCTCTTATGCTTTGGCTCTCTCCCACTCTAACCTCTTTTTTTTTTTTTTTTTTTTTCCTTCCCCTCCCCCATGGGTTTCTGTTATGTTTCTCAGGATCCACATAAGAGTGAAACCATATGGTATCTGTCTTTCTCTGTATGGCTTATTTCACTTAGCATCACACTCTCCAGTTCCATCCATGTTGCTACAAAAGGCCATATTTCATTTTTTCTCATTGCCACGTAGTATTCCATTGTGTATATAAACCACAATTTCTTTATCCATTCATCAGTTGATGGACATTTAGGCTCTTTCCATAATTTGGCTATTGTTGAGAGTGCCGCTATAAACGAAATATTGATTTTTGTATATTTTTCTTATATTTCATAACCTTGCTGAAGTCATTTACTTGTCTGTGATTTTTTTTTCTTGTGGATTCCTTTGCATTTTCTGTGTAGACAATCATGTTATCTGCACACACTTTTTTTTCTTCCTTTCTGTTCTGCATGCCTTTCACTTCTGGTTTTTTGCCTTGTTGCACTGGCTAGAACTTCCAGTACAATGTTGGTTAAGAGTGGTTAAGTGGTTGACATCCTTGAATTGTTCTCAATCTTAGGAGGAAAACATCTAGTCATCAACTGTGAAGTGTAATGTTAGCTGTAGGTTTTCTTGAAGATGCTCTTTATCAAGTTGAGGAAGTTTCCCATCTATATTCCTACTTTTCTGAAAGTTTTTTTTTCTTTTTTTAAATGATGAGTGGCTATTGAATTTTGTCAATTGCTTTTCTGCATCATTGTTATGAGCAAAAAGTTTCTTTGTTTGTTTGTTTGTTTTTTAATGTACTTGATGTTTCTGGGTTGCCAGCGTCTTCAGTTTGGGATATTTAAGGCAAAAAGAAAACCCAGGGAACTCACTATCATATTCTCCCTCAAGTTCTGTTGTCCCTAGTTGGTCTTTCTTCTCTCCACCTTTCAGAGTCTCGTTGTGTTTGTTGTATATATAGTGTACAGAGTTTTCAGTTGCACTTAGTAGGAGGAATAGGGGAAAGTAACTCCATTTCTCAGAAGTGGAAGCATATATTTTTAGATATTGCTTTATTATGTACATTGGATCGAACTAGTCAGGATAAGGCATTTATTTACGTACTGTAACTCTTCATTGTTCTGGATGATTGAAGTATTATTTGCCTGCTTTAGCAAATGGAATCTTGATTGAATGTTTTTCATTACTGAAAATATTGAGTATTTTGTTTCACATGTTTCAAATAAAACAAATATCTGTCTCTATAATTATCTCTTGTGGCCTGTGTTTTGTGACTTGTCAATGAGACCCCAAGGTGGGCCTCTTTGTGGAAGGAATGAAGGTTTTAGAGGAGGCATAGCTTTCTTTCTGGGAATTATCCTTGAGGATGGTCTTAGAACACTAGGGAAGAGATAGGGAAGGGGGAGGGAGACATTGTATAGAGTTTATACATTAGGTGTTTTACACAGGTTATCAGCTCTATTTTTTAGCCGGAACCATGACTTAGAGGGTTTAAGTAGATGTGTCAGGCTTGATATTTTAAGCCTGTGTCTGTAAACTGATAACAACTTTATTACCCCAACCAGTCTTTGCCAGGTCACGAGATCATCACACATGTATATGGAAGTTTTGCTCTGAGTTTATGTGCTGTCTATTCTAAAGGATATACTGTAGAGAACACAGTATGGTAGAGATAAGATGTATGATTAGATCTGCCTGCTAACTTCGGTAGCTATCATATGCACTTTACAAAATGACATCCAGCAAATGGAATATGACAATTCTCTTTCTTAATATTGTAGCCTAGGAAACTGGATGCATGAGAACACTCCTGAAGAGGAGAATGGGCTAAGGATTTTTGAGAGAAAGAAAAAAATTATCAAAGGATGACAGTGAAAGAAAATGGGATAGAGAACTTTGTGTCTCAATAAAGCATCACTAATAGTTCAGTAGAAGAAACATTTTAAGCATTAAAAATGAGAGAGTATTTTGGCACAAATGTCACCCAAAGATAAATGTGGCAAATAATGTGAATTGGATAAATTTGGTAATATAAATTTTGTTCAAGATAGGAGTATAAATATAAAATACAAAAGTTATATGATGTGGTACTCGGAAACTATAATATAGACTAAAATACTGTAGTGTCATGAATTAATGTTAATTTTCTGAGGTATGACAATGATAATTATAGATATGTAGAAGAATCTCCTTATTTAGAAGATGCCTGCTGAAGGATTTTGAAAGCAAATGTCATAGTGTCTGCAACTTACCTTTAAATGATTCAGCAAAAAAAAGAAACAAAAGCCACTTGGAATATTTTATGCTCGTGTTCCCTTTAGTGTGTCCCTACCTTCTCCATCAGGGCCCAAAATACTCTTAGGGATCCACAAAAATGTTTTAATTTCTTTTAAAATCAAAAAACAAAAAAATGGATTTCTAGGTCAAAGAAGTGTTTTGATATATGATATTAATAATTCATCTTTATGCTAACACAGCCATAAAGTCTAATTCTTAATCTGTTTTTTGTGGAGGAGGAAGTACACAAAAGTACGTAGGGCCCACGAAAGCTGTAGGGTGGCCTGGTTGGCACCACTAGAATTGAAGCTCCATGAGGGCAGAGCTCAGTGGTCTTTCCATACTGAAGACACAGTCATCACAGTGGCTGGTATGGGGCATAGTCTTAATTAGCGTTTGTTGGTTGAGTGAATCACTTTGAGTTTTGCGAACATTAGACATGTTCTTCTAATAAAGCATAGTCGACAGTCTTCTGTAAGCCAAATATACATTACTTTTGGATTATCAAAAACACTTTGGATTGTTAACATCTCTTTCCCTCTTTTTAGTATGGAAAGTTGAAACTGTATAGGAAGGAAGGAATCAGTGTTGAGCAATCATTTGTTGACCATGCACTCTGTGATAGGCAGTGATCTACATTCCAGGCACTCTCTTTACCCACTTTGAACCCAGTGTGTCTGCTTCTAGGAGGAAAAAAGACAATTTTATGAATATTGTTCTGTGGATAATTTGCATACAACAGCAACAATGTAGTAATAAGCATCTGTGGGCACTTAGGTGCAAACAGTGTTCTTAAAAGCACTTTTTTTGGGAATGATCTCATTTAATTCTTAAAAAGATCTCCTATAAAAACTAACAATACCTCATTTTATAGGTGACCAAACTGGGGACTAAGAGGTCTAGCAACTTTCCCAGAATCATAAGATAAAGTGGCAGGGCCAGGACTTGAACCCAAATCACCAGACTCAGAGGCACATACTCTTCCCTGCCTCCTTCTGTTTTGCTGCCCACATGTGCCTTGAGCGAGCTGCCTGTGAAAACTTGGGGGATTATTTTTGGCTTTTCCAATATTTTGCATTTGTGTGCAGACGCAATTCTGGATTAAGTGCTTCACCCATAACTGTTGTCAGTAATAGTGTCTGGAACTGAGGTATCTGAAGTCACCTTGTGATCCTGGGAATAAGAAATGAATGCGGAAAAGAAAGCCACCACCTGGTGCCCTAACAGGGAAACTATGATGTGGTGCAGGTGGCACTGTGGTCCCCCCGGGGTGGGGGGTGAGCATCGCTGCTAAGCCTCTCACTGCTCGAGCAGCAGTAGCAGGCAGTGAGAGAGCACGACTCAGACTCCAGCGGGCTTAACTCGATTGCCAGCTTTTCTAGGACAGGGCAGAGCCCCCAGATTTAGGTCTCCTAATCTGAAGTCCATCTGTAAGAGGTAGGCAAGAGCTGCCTTTAACATCAGAGTATATTAAGGCCAAGTGTGGCTGTGGCTGTGACTGGCTTGAGAACACCACTAACAGGAAAAACTAGGAGGGAACCAAGACGTGCAGGATGCCTGTAAGCCCTAATCTGCTAAGAGAATGCACATTAACAGTCATTTGAGGCAAGACTGACAGAACAGTTGCTGCGTGATATCCCCAGGGTGGGCCTTCTGAGGAATAATCTGTCCTTTGATCTAAGAGATGGTTAGACACACAGGGCCTGTGTTTGTTTAGGCAATGAGTGGATACATGAATGAGTGAGTGAATGAATGAATCCCTCTCTTCGGAGGATTTCTCCTCTGCTCCAGGGAGTCTGCAAGGATTTTATCTTTACTTCTTGTATAGTGCTTTCTATAATCTGTTGTCTTTGCTGGCTTTGTCGTATAGTGGGAAGCCCTAACAGTGTTCATAGTTCAACCGAGGAAGTAAAACAAGGACACAGCTTGTTAGAATAGAATGCCGCACGGAGGGGGATAGACGTATGAAGTGGGGATCTGGGGGTCAGAATTGGGATGGCAACAGACTTACCCAGGGTGGAAGCTTAGGGTCAGCATCTTGAGAAAGACATTGTTTGAGCTTGTCTTTGAAGGAGTAGTTCACCTGCCAGCTGCACAGCCGAGCGTGCTTGGAAGATGCACACATGCAGGGTTACTGGGTGGGGAGAAAGCATGCCCTGTTGGAAACTGCAGGCAGTTCAAAATGACTGCATCCTAGGCTGCATAGAAAGGGGGGCAGATGAGGCAGGAAAGGTGGAAGCAGGCCAGGTCAAGGGGGGTTTTATCCAGTGTGTTCAAGTATTTGCACCTAATACCATAGGGCTGACGAGCCACTGAAGAATTTTGAGCAGAGTGACATTTGACTTTTAGAAAGATCTCAGGGACAGGATAGAGTGGAGTCAGAGGGAAGGAAACTGCTGGGGCTGTTGCAGGAGCCTGCTGCAACCCACCAGGGTCTTGAGGGTCTGAGTGCTGTCTTGCCAGGTTCAGATGGGGGAATAAAGTGTCCCGGGCAGAGGAGGCAGCATGATCAAAGGGCTCCATCCTCCGGACAAAACCTGAAGAGGAAGCAGTCCAATTTGCATAAGGCACTGGGTATATCAAGGACATAATGGGAAAGGCAGCTGGAAATGTGGGTTGAAGGAAAACCTGTGAGGTGTTGAAGGCTTTTATGATAGGAGAAAGGGTTGGTGCAGGACAGTTCTTGTTAGGACAGTCAGGGAGGGCAGCATTCTGGCTAACTGCTATCTAATGAAGTGACATGGTCAGAGCTGGGTTTTAGAGAGAATGGCAGATTCAGAGTACGGGAGAAGTTGGAGTTAGGAAGTAGAGGAGGAAGAGGAGGGGGTAGAAGAGGGAAGGAGGAGTAGGAGGGAGAGGAGGAGGAGGAGAGAAACTACTGCATTAATTTGGACAGGAGATGTTGAAGCCTACTCTAGGGCCACGGCTGGAGGAATAATTTTCAGGGGACAAATGTTAGACACTCTACGTGGCAACATAGCACCTCATTGGTGCTTGTTTAGCAGTTTTCTTCCCGGTGGCAGAGTTAATACAAGACAAATGGACATGGATTATAGGAATTAGGAGGATGTATACTCATTGTGTCTATTTATAGTAGTTCTGGTACCCAACGTGGGAGAATAACTTTTAGCATCAAGTGAAATAAGTCAGTCAGAGAAAAATAGATATCCTACGTTTTCACTCATATGTGGAATTTAAGAAATTTAACAGAAGATCATGGGGGAAGGGAAAGAAAAACATAGTTACAGGCAGGGAGGCAAACCATAAGAGACTCTTAAATACAGAGAACAAACTGAGGGCACTTGTTGGAATGAGCACTGGGTGTTGTATGTAAACGATGAATCATGGGACTCTACTCCTGAAGCCAGGAGCACACTATATACACTGTTATTAGCTAACTTGACAATAATTATATTTAAAAAAGGGGGGGGGGGAGAATGATCTTTAGCATCAATATTCTCAAGTAAATAAGACATCAAGATCCCAAAACTTCATTATTTACAAGTAAAAAATTCAATGATCAATTTTTAGATTTCTGTTGTAGTTACTTATTTTTTTAAACAGAAGGTGAGATCGGCCCAATTTAATTGAAAGAAGTTGGGATTCAAGAACTCTCCTTCCTTCCTTTCTTCCTCCCTCCCTCCCTCCCTTCCTTCCTTTCTTTTTCTTCCTTCCTTTCCTCTTTCTTTCTTTCTTTCTCTTTCTTTCTTTCTTTCTTTCTTTCTCTTTCTTTTTTCTTTCTTTCTTTCTTTCTTTCTTTCTTTCTTTCTTTCTTTCTTTCTTTCTTTCTTTCTTCTTTGTCTTTGAATTACCTTGCATGTGTATGTGAATTTGGGGGCCAGTCTGCCCCCTGGGTGGCTGGGTGGGAGTAGAGGATGTGGAGATTTGTTCTGAGAACCAAATGAGTTGATGTGTGAATACCGAGCACCCGATGCTGAGTGTTCTCTTTGTTTTGGAATACAGAGTGGAGCAGTGTGCACTCAGACTTCGTAGGCAATTTTGTTTTAATATGAATATGAAGTTTCATTAGATGTGCCTCCAAATTACTTTTGTAAGAAGCTCACCATTATTTGTACTGTGTAATTTTCCTTAAGATTCCAGTAGAGATTTGAGTACAAAGTAACTCTAATGGAGGAAACGACACAATCCTAGTACATATGATACCCAGCCACTACTGAGTTCTGCAGGCTTAAAAACGGATTCTCATTGTTCCTAAGTAGAAATCGCTGCAGGACTTAAGTTAGTGTTTTTGTGGTCCCTAGGGCCTGCTTCCTTTTTGGCCCTGATACTGATACATTATTACAAACTCGTTTTATAAAATAAAACATAAAATAGTGTGGTAGGTGGAATTAATGTCCCCCCTTCTTCACTCCCTTCATGAATTGCCATCACACATTCATAGCCTTTGTCAGACTTTGCAGATCATCTTACCGGGGGCTGTGGGTATCCTTCTCCATTCCATTGGTTTGTGACAATGTCTGGTTTGAGAGGAAGCCCTCGAAGACATTGTGTGGTTCTGCTCCTGTCTCTTACACTCTGTCATTGTTTCCAGAGGAGCACATCCCAGGTAGTGTTGGTCCAAGGAAAACGAAGGATGTGTGGAGCTGACCTGAATGTGACCTGCGTCCCGAAGCAGAACTTCCCCAGGCTACTCTCAGGTTTGTAAGAAAACAAATGAATGTTTGTTGTTGGAAGTCGGTACAATTTTGAGATTTTTTTCTGACTTAATATCAGTAGGAATTCCCATGCTTTCTCAACTGACCTCACTGTGGACACACATGCAGAACTGTGCCCAGTCTTACATGTAATCTGTTTGCCTGGACTGGAGAGTCCACTTTCCAGTTAAATCACCATGGTTCTCAAATCAAAGCCGTTGACCATCTTACAAAGCACTAACTTGGAAGTATTCAAGCTTTGAACTTAGGTCTGAAATACATAAATT